>NC_138158.1:3504220-3921720 GCF_964199315.1 Orbicella franksi | reverse complement strand
CGAGAGGTGGCCGTAGGGAAAATCACTTTCATTTGCATAGTTAACCTCTCGTTACCCCAGGAGACGCTAATTGACCCAGTAAGCCGAATATTTGCAGATCTAGTTGATGCCTCCAAATTGATAGCCTGCACGCGAAGCTGTCGGGGTTTCGAAACGAAGCACTCGTGCGTGTCAGCAGTCAAGCCAAGTCTGTAAGCCGGAGTTTTGTCTTTAAAGAAGTGCTCTTTATTTTGTCTTCAGGAGTGAGGTGACGGAAATGGCGTCTGTGTCACCTTCATCACGTGATCCCGGCGAATTCCATCCCAGAGAAGCACGTGAACAGTTTCGACAGAACAAGATGGTGCACATCTCGTGTAGCCAGTTTTGTGCTGGTTATCTTCAATCCAACATCGCTTGCGTGCCATCCAACATGGCGGATGACTTTGAAAGACTGTGTATTAACAACAGTTCCCCTTTTCCTCTGCTCTACCGCAGTCGGCCGGGAGAGGTTTCGGCTCCACCCTTGGCTTCAGAATCAGATGTGAGGTTAGTTGAGGTTGATCTTTGCGACATGGCGAAAAAAAAAAAACGGGCGTGGCCGATTTGTAAGGACACCGGACTAAAAATCCAGAGGTTGCTGGAGTTGTTCCATGCTAGACCCGAGTTCAACTCTTTTGCTACGTCTCAGTGTAAATAGCCAACTAGCTTTTGTCTCCTACCAGTTAAGGCTTCTAACTTTGTTATGCTTAATGTGAATTCTTTGTTTTTTAAAATTTAATTGCAAGAGCTCACTATCACATGATTTGCCTATAAACGCTGACAGAGGGTAAATTCAGGTTATTTATTATTTAGTGTTAATCAAAATATACATATTTGCTCAACATTAACCAAAAAAGGAACGAAACAATAGGTTAAGGAAAACGGACGGCAAGTGCGATCATGGTAAGATGAGAGAAGAAGGGGTACAGGGGTCTTCACCACCTACACATCTCCTTCCTCTAATTCCAACACCGCTCGAAGCCTTCCGCTCGCGGCCTCTTCTCTTAATCTTTCAACCCCCCAAGTAGGACGATTTCGTGTTTTTCAGCTGACGATCATGTTTTGATTGATCTGACGATCATGATTTAATGTATTTTTCTCTAGGACAGACCTTCCTCTTTACGCAGTCATTGACAACGGCATCGTATCCAGACACGTTCGCGATTTGTTAGAAATTCCTTGGGAAGACCTGGTCACGTTTTATTTTGGTTGTAGTTATTCATTTGATCATTTTCTTGTCGCCGCACAAGTTCCCATTCGTCACATGATTGAGAAACGCGATTGCCCGGTGTACGTCACCAAGATACCCCTACAACCCCAGGGGTCTTTTTCTGGGAACATGACGGTATCTATGAGGCAGATCCCACGGGAGTTTATTCAAAAAGTGGCGGAGGTCTGCACACCGCTCGATTTTGCTCACGGCGCTCCCATTCATATAGGGGCTCCCGCGATTATCGGAATAGAGGACTTTCAACATCCTGCATGCGGTGATGCGCCTATTGTTGCTGAACATGATGTCTCTGTTTTCTGGGGCTGTGGAATATCTGCGACCGACGCAATTGCGTCAGCTAGTACGTATACAGGATTTATTTTATACAATACGTGTGTGTTTCCACCTTGCTGTCGCGTAATTTAATGTGCGTAAAGTTAAGTACGTAGATAATATAGGGAAAATGCATGGATGGTTATTCTCGAAAAATAGTTCAGAAACCACGTTCAAGAGGCAGCGTGGCCGTGTGGTCAGCGCGTCGGACTCGCAATACAGCGGTCCTGGGGACGAGTCCCGCTCTGAGCACTACCTGGATTTGTTTCACGGTAGCCCCGAGTTCAAATCCTCTGCTGCGCTTGTAAATGACCAAAGTGGTTTGCCTCCAGCAAGTTGGGATTCTTAACAATGTTATGTTGAATTTTAATCATTTGTTTCAGTTGTTTACTAGGCCCTACTTTCCTTTGTGCTATAAACACTGCCGAGGGTAAATAAAGGTTATTATCATTATTATTATTTCGAAATCAATTCAATGATGTTGAAATGCGTTGTTTAGTCCTTTGAATTTTTATTTTTGTAACCACTGACTTGAAACGTGACTGAAAAAAATAAAATACTGACTGGGAACGGGTGTGAAGTGTCCAAGTTCTCTCTATGGTACCAGCGCGCAGGGAGTCACTGTTAACTGTGTCTGACAAGTCCGAGAAGAACAACGTTTAAGGAAGTGATCTTTCCTTTTTTTCTTTTGGAGCAATTGTGAACTAACGACGCCTATTTTATTACCTTTCTAGAACCTCACATCGCAGTCAGTCTATCACCAGAATGTATTGCCTCTCTATTCATCACAGACTACAAAGTGACAGACTTTTACAAAGATCATCCGCCACAACACGCTACTCTCTCTCCTAAAGTGATTTTTCTGTCCGAGTCGCCCCAGTTCGCCTCTTTAGTGTCTCAAGAAGCCATCAATGAAGTCGTAAAGAAAGAAAAGGAATTTGTATCGCTGAAATCCGCGGAATTAACAAATGGATACAAAGAACCTGGTGACTACCTTCTGAAGTCTGCCATAACGCTTTCCCATGCGTCTTCTGTTGCTATAGTAACATGGTCACGAAGTGGAATCGCAGTGGATGTTTCAGACTGGCAGTTGGCTGCTGTTGCCAGCATTGTAAAAGTTCTTGTTGCCCAAGAGAAAGAAGTAACAGTTCTTACAACGGAAAGCAATGCTGCAGAGTGGCAAAAGCTGCTAGCCAAGTGTGAAGCTGAAAAAATTCTTCTTAAATCCATACCAGTTATTTCAGGTACCATGAGGCCTACACATTGGTCACGTGACGTCCATTTGACCTTGCGTGAAATACTTGAAGGTCTGGGACCTAGTTTCCACTCCACCAGCCTCAATTCCGTGGTTTTAGTGAACGAACAAGGTGAGAGTTTTAGATCATCTGCAGTCACTTGTTACAATATTCTCCATGACTTTCATCATTGTATCGTTTTCGCTTACTCGTTTAGCAACATCAGTCGTTTAGAATCGTAATCGCTACCAAATAATACCCATAACTTACGGTATTCTTTTCCTTAATTTTCTTGGTCAGAGAGAAATTCGAACCAAAATAAATAATTCTTTAATCTTACGCGAGCTCCCATACAGGGGCCACACTTAGCCTGCCAGCAGGCTCGCGTTAGAGCACAAGCGCGCACAGTGCAGTCGCGAGCGTGAAATCTAGCCGCGACGCCGTGAGACGAAAAAGACGAAAAGGTGACTTTCTTGGCGTCTCTTCACCAGACTCCTTCCGGAGTCTCGCTTTGCTCTTCGCCGCTCGCAGGCTGAGCCACTCTAAGAATGCTTTTTGGAAAGAACGCTGCGCCATAAAGTGAACTTATTGTAAAGTAACCTAATTTTTCTGTTGTGAGGTTACTAGGATGGTCTGTATATATGTGGTTAAGGTCATTCCACTGAAATAGAACCTGCACTGGAGATTTTTGTGAAACTTTGCCTATTGATTGTTTATATTATAGGAACTTAAATTTTGAAATAAAAATGAGGGGTCCCCATGTTCGTGTAGGAGCAGCAGCACCTTGTTTATACCCATATGGATCCTTATAGTAGCACCATGATTATAGTCACGATTGCTAGCTAAATTCACGTTTCCGCCGATTGCTTTTTGTTCTACACTGAGAATTGGCCCATATTTATTTTACATAGAGAAATTTATTACTCGGTTGAACACAACAGAAAAAAATGATAGGTCACCGTACTCGTTTTCGAGAAAATCACGATTTACCTCTATGGCGAGGTCCAGCTGTAAAGAAAAAGCCGCCTCTTTTTAATGCGCGCGCGCTAATCACGCGTGAAATTATGCGCAGTAGGGATGCGCAATGCAATACTGGGGAATAACCTAAACTCCTAGCTGAGAATTGGTTTAACTTTGAACTGTCGGCTGAGGAATATCGCGTGTTTTAACTCCCAGTTGAGATCTGAGATCTGCAACAGTTACTGACGCCTGAGAAATGGCCTAAAATGTTAACTGAAAGCTCAGAACTTAACTGCCTACAAATTTGCCTGATAACTGACATCCCAACACCCACATGCAGACCCTGTAATAACTGCAACCTTTTTTTCTTCTCTTTTGTAGGAAATCTGTCTGTGCAAAGCTTGCTGGGCTTGGGACAGGATGTGAACGGTGTCATGACAAGCAATCAAGATCGTGTGATAGAGAATGAACAACCAATTGAATGTGACTGTTGGCTAAACCCGAGCCTGGTCGCCATGGCTGTGTATGTTCTTAACACGTGCCCTATTCACTGTCGGTACGTGAGGCGCGGTCGAGGAGAACACAAAGTGAAGGCAGTGGAAGAGTTCTTCATTACATCAAAGCAGGTAAATAATGGTGCTCTCATTTACTCTAAAGGATCCTAAATAAACCGATTTTTACGACAAGTGCGGGGTTGAATGAGAGCTCTGTTCTTCGCAATCCGCCAGTTCGTCCTCAATGTCCTTACTCTCCGCTTGTCATGGTTAATGGGGATATTCTCTTCTCCTTCAGATTTCCGAGGGGGTATCCAGTGACCTTGCCAAGGCTTCATTTTCCGTAACCGTTTAATAAAGTACATGATGGTTGGCTTTCGTGCCTTCACCAGAGCCCCGTTAGCCGCCAATAGCGTTGCCCGGAATCCACGACGAGGACTTGGGGTTGGACTTTGGATCCCTTTGTCTCCTATTTAAGCGGTTTTCAATTGAATGTTGTAAAACCAAAACCAAAGTAATCTAACCAACCACAAAGGACACAGACAATACACTGAACAAATCAAAACTCGAAGCAATAACATGTAGCTGACGCAAAGCGCGGGAAAAGTTGTGCGAACGAGTCTCAAGTGATTTGGGTTTTTACTTCTGATGGGATGAAAAAGTGGGGCGAATTTTTGAGCTAATCGTGTAGCGTAATTGACGCAAAACTAATTACTTTTCGACCCTCGAAAATATGACTTGAAAGTAACTCAGTTTAGTTTCGAAACTTTGTACGACATCATCGCTTGATTGTTAGCTAAGCTTTACATTTATCGATCTAGTTGGTTGCCTTGGCTAACACGTGATCTACTGTTACTTTACAGATGAAAAGCCTTGGATTTGAAGTGCTGCATGTCGATGAATGGATGAGCAGCTGCACTAATTAGTAAACATCCTTAGCGCCTGTTTATATGGATAATAGTTGTCCCTGGTAGAGTTACCCTCCATCCAGAGCACCTTGTGTCGAGTCGACAATGAGTACATCAAAGGCTGAGGAAGTTTAGGACGTTCTTTCCCAGATTCCCTTCGTTCTCTCGCGCGTCTCGTCCCCCTTTCGCTCGCCCTTACAAACCGAGAGCCTGGAAAAGGCTCTGTCAATAGAATTCTTCAAGCACTTCTAACCCTAACCCTAAGTTAATGGAAAGTTGGCTCAAGTTGGGGTTAGGGGAGGAAACCTTTTTCCATGGATAAGTTTGACTCGCCGGCCAGGGAAAAGTCAAGGCATATAGAGCATGCGCGAAACTGAGAAGTGCAATGTTTGGTTCGGGAAACTGGAACAACTCGATCTTTTCATTTAAACGCTCGATAAGCAATGGCTCCTGGGGAGAGAAACCCTTCTTCCCACTGTAGCCTGCGAGCAGGCATACCTTTGAGTCACGCGTGCGAGCGGCGGAGAACAAAGCGGCGATCCGGCGGGAAGGAGTCTGGTGAAGAGGTGCCAAGAAAATCACTTTCTCGTCTCGCGGCTTCGCCGCTTGATTTCTCCCTCGCGGCTACGCCGCGCGCGCTTGTGCTCCAACGTGAGCCTGCTCGCAGGCTATTCCCACAGGGACAACCAACGCTTCGCCACATAAAGAGTGTGTGCATTATATTGTCACGCAGTAAAAAATAAAATCAAAAACCATTCAGTAGATAAAGTCAGTTCTCCAAGTTTAAGGTGTGTACGTTGACCCAAAGTTGAGATATTTGTCGAAATGTTCCGCGCTAAATTATAGAGCCTGGAGCCGCCATGTTGGAGGACCTCATGTCGCGCAGAGACTGGAGCTAGTATTATGGATTGCGTGATTTGTGCAGACTTGAGTTCATGATAGCAAACCCACGTGGTATATCAATTTCATTCATTAAGTCATTTTGTTAAATAGCCGAGAAAGATATGTGTCCAGGACCAGAAATTAACCTTTAGTTCGCTTACACGCAACATTGCATGCAATATAGAGTATAACAGATAAGCGCTTTGTGATTTGAGTTCAGTTGACCTTGTAAACCAGTCGAGAAAGGAGCCTCTGAGCCCATAAACCTGCTGTGGACTTGTGAGTATAATTTGTCCTGATTTATTTTCTCTTTGTGAGATTCGCGAGAAATCGTTATTCTTGGGGGCTAGCGTTTCCCACACTCGTAAGTCCTCCAATATGGCGGCCGAAATATAGTGGAACTTACTTTGGCTATCTAGACAACTGATTATCTGAACCGAACCGAAAAACATTTACACAAGCACTTTTCCCAATACTTTAACTCCTAAATGGCTAAAAATCACGAGATAAGTGTATATTTTTAGTCAAACGCGATCTTAGCTTCATGTCACGCACCGCCATAACTCCGAAATTGAAAATGCGCTGGTTTCCAAACGAAGGACGCTATTGAGCTGAAAAGTTGTAAACAGATATAAATTTAGTACCTCTTATGCCTGATGAGGATAAAACCTTTAGGGGCTCTTTACTTTTGGATTTGAGAATTTGATGACGTGACGTGCACACATTCTGTACAATCCTCTAGAGGATCCTGTTCATGTTCTCAGATTGATGGTTTTTGCTCGATCTGAGAAACTAAGTTGCTATTTTTTTCAGGTAACAATCACAAGAAATCACTTAAATCAGAACACTCACTGTCGATTTTTTAAAAGCGTTTTTAAATTTGGTTTAATTTTTCTAAATATCTTTCTATGTTAAAGAAAAAGAACCTTGTAGAAGGAGAAAATTAACAGAATCTGGGAACATTTCAGCGCTTGATGACCTTCTGTAAAATCACAGGTATTCCATGCTAAGGTCTGCTAATTGCGTGATCGTCTTCCTATTATTTCACGACACAACGTACTTAATTTGATTTAACACGACGTCCTTTGGGCTCGACAAGCAATCTTTCCTGCGTATTGGGCTCCACAAAAGGCCACGTAATTAGAATAAAACTATCGATCGACCGATCAAAAACCAAGTTTAACTGAGGGAAAAAAAACGGGTACAAGACACAGTATCAGGGTTAATTAAATAGCGAAAGTGTACAAGTTTATCTGTATTGTAAAGTGTTTTCTTATACCAAATGTTTAAAACAAAAATGAGGGGAAAATTGGCTCAAAATCGAAAGCTTGGCTCTCCTTTGTCAAAGCATGACTAATACCAGGGGATCATGTGCTAATGTGTACTGTAGATTTGACGACTGGGTATTGCACCATAGTCGTTCGGAGGGACGTTTAGCTTACCACATGAGGCCTGTTTTTCTGCAGCGTGCGATGTAGGTACATTCAGTGCTGTGTTATTTGGACTGGTGACTGAGACCGGTACGGTCTGTACACTTCCGGTAAGAGCAATGTTCCTGCGCCGCCGGTAAATCAAGTAAATAACGATCGAAATCAAACTTATCAGAACAAGCGAACCAAGTACCGAGCCGACTATGACAAGAGTTGGATTTTTGTAGCTGTTAGCCGAGCAGTCGCCTTTATCTGAACAGGATCCACGACAGCAGGTTTCTCCACTGGGGCATTCCGAGTCATGATCGCAATTACACTTCTGTGCATTTGTACACACATCTAGACAACATTTTTCATCCACGTCACAGTCGTAATCATGAGTACAACTTCGACCAACACATCCTGATTCTGCTGCACATTGACTGCTGCAGCACGTTTCACCCCAAGAGCAGTCACTACTGGTAACACAGTAATGACCTTGGCAGCTGGTGACTTCACAGACACCCATACAACAGACAGATCCCAAACGACACCGAGGAAAACACGAACCACCGCTTTCACCGACGGGTGCAAGGGAGGAAGTGATCAACATAAACACGATCATGTCTTTACCACGAAGGATGGAGACTTGTAGCGTGTAAACTGCAGCCATTTAACTCTGCTTTTCTTTAGTATTTTCTATGCCTACACTTCTTCCTTCGCAAGCTCAAGGACAGTTATCTTTTGTCGTCTCGTTCCCAGGGCCGCATCGATGTCTCAGCCAGCGAGGCCTTGACACTAAAAAGCCGAGTGCCGCAGTAAAGCAAGCCACAACTGAAACATTTAAAAGAACTGTCACGATTCATAAAACCTCTTACAATCCTAGGAAGATTAGACCTGATTTAATGATTAAGTAAGGAAAAAAACGTAATTGAAGACCAAACAGAGCCAGTTATATGCAAGGCCTAGGGGTTTATGGTATACGGACTACCGTATTTACTCGAATAAGCGCCGCGGCGCTTATTTAATTTTTCGTGTCTCCGGTGCGGCGCTTATTCGAACAATTTAATTTACTTCATGAGTATTTTTCATGGCTTACAGGCTTGAAGTTAACCTAAGTTTTGGCTTTCATAACAGCCTCGTGAATACTTTTCTGCAGGTTTTCAACAACGCTTCACTCGATGTCAATGTCCTAACTGTTGCTGAAATACTCGAATAAGCGCCGCACCGCAGCTGCGGCGCTTATTCGAGGGCGGCGCTTATTAACTTTTCGACCCAATGTGCGGCGCTTAATTGAGGGCGGCGCTTATTCGGGGGCGGCGCTTATTCGAGTAAATACGGTATATGTAGATTGAGTATGGTATTTTGCCCTGAAATTGTGTGGATAAATGCTCAAGAAAATAGATACCGAATTGAACGTTTAAAATCCTTTTTCAGATTTTACTAGTCGATTAATCCTGGATGCCAGGGGGACTTCCATATTAAAAGAACGGGGGTGCTGGTCGGAAATTTTGAAAAGAAACCCTAAGAGGTACCAAGATCCTGTTTTGTGGGCGTGGCTTGAACTTTTTTCCACCTAAATTAGAGGTACCAATTCAAAAGCAAGACATAATCTGCTGCCATATTTTTTTCGACTCAATATCCTAAAAGGTACCACGAAGGCTTCCGCTGTGGACCTTTTGAGGCTGGACACCCAAATAGGTAACAAAACTGCGTTTTTAACCTCTAAAAGGTATGAAGAGCGCCCCCGTCTTTTTTGTGTGGGAGTCCCTCCCGGGCCTGGAAGCACATAATTTTTATGCTTGTGAACGCCCATCGCAGGTGCGACCAATGCGACAGGCTTGCAGATTGCACTCCACTTGGCGTAACGCTCAGGTTAACCTGCTTACTCCCAACAATGGCAATGTTTACAAAACTTGACCTTCAAAATCTCGGTTTCCGGTAAAAGCTGCACAAAGATATCCATCAGGGTCCATCGGCGGACAACAGCTACAACGACAAGTGCTTTTTGCGGGGTCTGGGAGAGAATAGGATAAAACACGCGTCGCTTCAACACTGCTGTTTACTGAAATCGGCAGAGTCGAAACGAAACACATGGAAACAAAACTTTATTATGACAGCAACCCGAAAAGGAAGGATCTATCCCTCGAAAACAAAACAGGATTGTTATTTCCAAACGCTAAATGTAAGTGTTTTCCTTTAAGAACACCCCCTCTTCTCCGCACAATAAAAACCTCGTCAGACGCTGATTACGTTCTCAAGTAGTACTGTGATAGCCTGCGAGACGCTCATCATTCGGTGACACGCGCGATTTTATACTCGCGCGCGCGCGCCAAAGCGAAAAGCCAGAAAGGTCAGGCAGCGCTTGCGTGCAAAACCTGCTCGTAAGCTACATGACAGTGCGTGATAGTTAAATAGCCATATTACTTGGTTTTGGGTTAGAATTTGTTGTAACTGTAAGCTCATTCAATTCCTAGTAAATTTAAACTCTAGAAAACGCTATGTCCATCGAGTTTTGTAACCCAGGATGGTAGCTCCCCCCTTTCTCGGTTTATTACACTCAGTTTATTACGAAACAATAAGTTGTATCACGATATAGAGCTTGATTAAGTTGAGTCGTATTTTCTGAGAGCTAACTACTTAGACTTATCTACAGTTTCCTAAGTTGTGCTCAGCTATAAATATTCCAGAGCATAGGTTTATACCCATGACACCGTTTCTACATCATATCCATTGTGACGGCTTATTTGAATTTGAGACAAAAATGTACTATTGATTAAATTTGCGACAAGTCAAGGTCAAACAAATGTCTCCCATGGGAACCTGCTAGTGCTGAACGACATTTATCACGCGATTTAAAAATTCCACCCTTTTGAAGCTTTGTATTGAATAGGGGAGATATCTGTTTACAAAAGTGTTTTTGGGTTATTTAATTGTCAAAATAGATGATGTCACTGATGTCTTAGCAGTAACTGGATGCCCCGGGCGATAAAAGCTATTTTAAGCTGCAACATACTTGCATTGACTATTATAGATTCATTCATATATATACATTGCATATATAAATCGTGTCCATTTATCCTCAGTCATCAGTCATTAGTTGACGAACCAGTTCGCTGATCGAATCATGTCTCAGTCGGTGGTGTCCACAGCATGGCTTGACAAGGAGCTGAAGGCAAACAAGACCAACTTGGCAGTATTAGATGCCACTTGGTTTCCAGACAAGAACGCTTCCGAGGCTTTTTCAAAGTAAGTCGCCCAACGTTGTCAGAATTTCTGTACACGTCATAGACAAAAGACAAAAACGAAACAAGAACGGGCTCGGTTTTACATATCATTCTCAAAACAAAGGTAAATTATTAGTTGGTCAGTTATAACTGCGTATTTGGATCGAGCGGCAATATAACGGAGCAAAATTATAAAGGATTATACAGCTTTAGATATTAGAATATGGCCGTTAGCCGTTCCAACAGGGTGGCCACAGTAACGTGTTTTCTTATAAGAAGATGTATCCGCGAACAGGGCTGCAGTTCGCGAAAAGACGGTGACTAATAAACGGGAAATAATTGAAATTGCTGCGTGCATAACCAGCTGTCAGGCGAATTAAAAAGATAAACTAACAACCGTTTAAGCAACGTTTAAAATTCACGTACATTAAATCACCCAAAACAATCTACAACGCAAATTAGTATAGATCGTGACTGGTAGCCTGGCAGTGTACGGTTGTTAACAAAATGGCGGCCGCTTCTTTGAGTTTTCGACTTGTCTTTGAAAAGGATTTCAATAAAGTTTTGAACGACTGGCAGGTTAAAACTAAAACAGAGAGAATGTTTGTTCGTTTATTGCTATGCGTGATAATTGACTCAGGAAGCGCCCTCGTCAAACTATCACACGATAGAAATCAATAGCACTATTAATAAATTTATATCTAATCGGCCGTTTTTATACTAAAGACGCATTATCCGTCTGGACGAACGCGGGCAAACATTTGCAGTTCGTCGGGTTGTGCGTCTCTAGTATGAAGACGGGCACAAGATGCATTATACGTCTAGACTAACTATCCTTCGAAATACGTCTTGAACGACGCGCTACGAGAGATAGTTCGACTAGACGCATAATACGTCTTGTGTCCGTCTTTATACTAGAGACGCATAACCAGACGAACTGCAAATGTTTGCCCAACTTCTCCGGACGGATAATGCGTCTTTAGTATAAAAAACGGCGAGGACAAATTATGCTTCTGGACGGATAACGCGTCCTCTAGTATAAAAACGGCCATTGTTAGTGGAACACTACTCAACTAAGGCCGTGGGCAATTTCTTTACCACCAGAGATGCTTTGTGATCAGTCAAATGCTTTCATGTGTTGGCTAAAATCATCAAGCCAGTCAAATTTATCCATTCCAAGGTTATTTTTGGCTATAAAATGTTTAAGCAAGACACCGGAAGGGCGCGCCCGAACACCCCTCCAGATCGACTTGTCTCGAACGGTATGTTTTTACGTGATATTCGCCTGGTCAGTTTTAAGATCATTACACATATTTATGCCGACATTACACCTTTTGCTGTTCATTTACAGAGAATAAACATTCATTTGTGTCCAAATTTCTTTCTTTATGGTCAATAAACTCTCATTAACACCAATATGACCTTCATTTGCGCGTAAGGAACGTTCAAGAATAACATTTACATATGCATTAACATTCAAAATCATCAAAAGAAAAACAATACCTTCATTTGACATTCATTGACTGTAAATGTATTTTCATTTTGGTCGAAAAAAAATTCGTTGTCGCGAAACGACAATCATTTACACTTTAGGACATTCAGTTTTCAACAAAAGACTTTCAATAACACAATTTGCATGAGAACTAACATTCAATTGCATTATTAGGCAACCATATCCATGAAGGTAACAATCTTTAATACGGCGAGACAAACATTACAGCCATAACAACATTTATTTTTGAAAGATAGAATATCAAATTCGCTGAACGATTTATCCTTCAATTGCCTCACTATTGAGGCATCGTGGCAAATACGTTTGCATGAAACGAAACCACTGTCCACATTTAGCTGCCGTAATGGTACCAATACATATTTCGTTGTAGAGCTTGCTGCAACAGCTGCGTGCGATAATTTCACAGAGCAATTCCCTGGCGTCTTGCTTCGTCTCTTTTGACATCTTCAAAGGCCCTGACTATCCTTTCGCGGTGTTCAAATGGGATTCTACAGTATTTCTTCGTGGCATTTCTGGAGAAATCTAACTGTCACTATGACACACGTATACTGTAGTGCGCCCTCTGAGTTGTACGTAAAAAGTTTCATAAGTGGCCGAATTTACATATATCTGGAATGGGAGGATTGTGACAATATGTTTTAAAAAAAAGTACATATGGTCCCTTGTTCTATGATCAAAATTTCGAGGAAAATTGGGCGAGATATCTCTGTTCAAAAGAACTGCGCGAATGAGCGTTTGTTTTCTCTTAACGTTTGGTGAAAACACGGTAATGTTTGTCTTACCGCACTAAAGATTGTTACCTTCATGGATATGGTTGCCTAATAATGCAATTGAATGTTAGTTCTCATGCAAATTGTGTTATTGAAAGTCTTTTGTTGAAAACTGAATGTCCTAAAGTGTAAATGATTGTCGTTTCGCGACAACGAATTTTTGTGAAGGTGAATTAATCAACATGACATGAGCGTGGGACATAGAAAAATTCTGAGTCCCCGACAGGAATCGAACCCGTGACCTCCCGAACACCGGGCGGGCGCTCTATCCACTGAGCTACGAGAACTCATGGAGAGCAAGGTCATTTAACTGAATTTTTTTTCGACCAAAATGAAAATACATTTACAGTCAATGAATGTCAAACGAAGGTATTGTTTTTCTTTTGATGATTTTGAATGTTAATGCATATGTAAATGTTATTCTTGAACGTTCCTTACGCGCAAATGAAGGTCATATTGGTGTTAATGAGAGTTTATTGACCATAAAGAAAGAAATTTGGACACAAATGAATGTTTATTTTCTGTAAATGAACAGCAAAGGGTGTATTTTGAGCATAGCAGAAGAATCAAGCATCATGACTGGCTGACGGATAGTGGCCCTTAGGCAGGCTGAGAAATCTCGCCGCAGTCGCTTGACCACACATATACACGTCTCCTGCCAACAGGTTTTCCTAATTCAACACTCTTCTGGTACATCAGAGCGAGTTTTTTTCCATTACTTTTGCTTTTCATTATTTCATTCGCTTTTTTCAAATGAGCATAGCGGAGTGTCGTGAAAGTTCCAGTCATACTGTGTGACAGTTTTAATTGTGTGACAGAATATCCTCAGTATTTTTAAGTTGCGTGATCCAGGGAATCTAGGCCAGAAATAATAGAAATCAGAAGTACGTCTCAGTTAGTTCAGTCGATGATTATCAGATAATTAGCACCAAATTGTAAACGTGATTCATCTTATCAGCAAATCATTTGTCACGTAATATTCCGCGATGAAAGCAAATGTTTAGAAAAGCTACACGAAGAGCCTTGCGTTGGGTCATTTTAGTAAACAGTCAGAGCGAGGGAGAGGAAGAACCTTGTGATCTTAAATAAACTTGACTGTGAAGTTTGCGATGAAAAGCCTGTCGAGGCTTGGCATTCGCAATAAGAGCATAATTATCGCAGTAATAGCGACGCCTTTCGAGCATAATAGTTAAATGTTTTGGACAACGAGCATTAATTACCACGATTGTGAAAGTTTGAAAATCATGTGTAAAAACCTATCCAAGGTCGATAAGGTAAGGTAATTTTTGATTTGCTTTATTAACACAAAGTTTACAGAGACCCTAGACAAGGTATCATGAAAAAAGTCCGACCTAAATTTAGATTTGTACTTGTGTTCTTCACACGTAGTACTTTATAAACTATCGATACAATGCTAAAATATTTTGGAGCTAGTTGACTCGTTTGATGTTTTTACTCATGTGCAGAGTTTAGGGCTTGAATAATGAAATTTAATATTGCAGGCAACACATCAGCCATGCCACATACATGGACATGTTCAAAGGGGTACAGTTCACTCCTTTGTACCCTCGTAATATTCCAGATGTTCCAACTTTTGAAGTCAACGCCAAGGGCAGTGCAGTGAATAACAGCGACCATGTTGTCATTTATGAAAACACAGGAATGTTTGGATACTTCATGGGAGGAAGAGCTTGGTGGATGTTCAAGGTGAGCATGAATAAGTGAAATGCCCCCTAACATCCCAGAAACATTTTTGCGGATGCGAGGTCCGCTTCCCAAAACCCTTACCCTATTTAAGACCAAAATTTGCGATTTCCCCTACCCTTTTATGACCTAACCAAAAACTCAACACCCTATTTAAGACATAACGTAAACTCCTAAATCAATACACTGTTTCAGACCTGCCTTATGATTAGTTCTTTAGTTCAGACCGATGTTAAAATCTTTGTGAAGGGCTTTTGTTGATGGTCTTGTCGATGATGAAAAAGTGGCTTCTTCTGAAAAACATACCAAGTTCAAGGCTAAACCCGTACCGTATTTGAGACGAAAGAGACCAAAATCGATACCCTATTTTACAGGGCACGTCTCTGCTTGACTTCACGTTTGCTTGGGTTTCGTAACCCAATGAAGCAGAACCCGGGCAGAAGTGGGAGAGGGGACGGGACGGGAGGGAATGGGAAAGAGAGGGAAAAATGCAGGTTCGTTACGTTTCGATTCTTCGGAAATTTAACGTTAAATTATTTCCTGAGGGGCTGTTTCATGTAAGACTAACATCTTTTGTTAGGTTTGGTACTTGGCAATTTTTCGTGGGCTGAATTTAAGATTTTCAAGTATACTTTTATCACAAGGGTAAAAAGGCTGTGATTTCTTGACTGTTATTTTAAATTAATTTTAATTTCTAGCTGTTTGGTCATGAAAATGTTTCCATAGTGGATGGAGGACTGGAAAGGTGGATTGCCGATGGCTATGAAACAACAGATATGATGGTCAAGAAAAAGGTATTTACCAATAATTAAAATAATTCATGATTCTTAAGTTCTATGAGGGTTTTTCTTCTTTTCAATGCATTGAACACTTATTAATTAAATAAAAAATAGTTAATTAAATGTTAATTAACTTTTTGATGTTTTACACTTGCAAGGAGATGATATCAGACCTGTTTAAAACTCTAACTCTTGTTGTTAAACCTTAATTACATGTAATATTAAGCCTCTGCATGTAACCCTAATGTGTGACCATTCAAATGAAAGCTATTGAGCAGTACTTTCATGTGGTACTGTTTATTATGCTGTATAAGGTGGTTCTAACTTTTAAGTCTGTGGATGAAACCCTAGTGTGTGACCATTCAAATGAAAGCTATTGAGCAGTGCATTCATGTGGTACTGTTTACTATGCTGTACAAGGTGGTTCTAACTTTTAAGTCTGCAGATAAAGCTCTAGTGTGTGACCATTCAAATGAAAGCTACTGAACAGTACTTTTATGTGTTTCATGAGGAACCATTACGTAAGTCTGCTCTTAGCAATACCTTTCGTGCAGTACTTCTTATAATACCAGGAGGTTTTCCTTTCTCGGTCTGTGTAGGTGATTTAACTAACCCTAATTTTAAAATATTTTTAAATTTCAGGAAGGTGATTTTAAAGCAAACTACACACCAAAATGGATCAAAAAGTTTGAGGACATGCAAGAAAACCTCAAGTCACATAAAGCACAAGTTTGTGACAGTCGTGGCCCTGACCTGTTCAATCACTCACCTAATGGTATAATTTTGTATCATACTATGTAGATTTTCGTTATAAAGAAATATTAGTGTCCGTGTCATGTTTTGTACAACCGTACTGCCAATGTAAGTGACAATAATAGATTATAAATATTTTCTGCAGTTATACTTGTAAATTGTGGTGCTGTGATAGAAAACTGCATAATTATTATGGGACCAGCAAGTCAAAGGAAGAGCAAGAAATGCAGGTCTTCTTGATTTCAGATAAAATTGTCATGATTAATCTGTAGCATGCGAAGAAAGTTGTGTCTGATAGTTGGGGCACAGTTTGGGTGGTGGATTCCATCCTTAACTTTCCCTAAGAAAGTAAAGTTTTTGGCCAAAATTTTTAAGGTAATTGAAATGACAAAAAGCATTGAAAAAAGATAAAATTTCTTGGGGCTTGTGAGAGGGACTCTTTTAGGCTAGTACATCACTTGCCCTATGGACAAGACAGAAAACTGGTGTTCTTTGCACTCTGATCTGTACATTTTTAAAGGGGAATACTGCCCTTATCATCTGACCTGTCAACCTGCTGGATTATTCAAATGCTGTGTCTTCAGCTAGGGTGTTTAGTCGCCATTTTTTGACAGCCATTTATATTGCCTTCAAATCTGCAGATTCTTAAGCCATAAATAAATGTTTGACGGGTACATTTGTGACTGTATCTTGGAGAATTGGTATTTATTCAAGGGATCCCATGCTTAATTCAGAAAAACAAGTACCATGATTTCTTTATGACCACTTCAAGTCATGTTAGAGCTTTAAAAAGATTGTTTGAATGGTCATAGCTTTGCTTAACATTGTATGGTGAGAGGATCTTGTTTTGTTTCAGATCCTAAGACTGGTCACTACCCTGGTGCAGTGAACATTCCATTTCCAAGCCTGTTTAACCCAGACACCAAAACTCTCAAGACTGTTGACGAGCTGAAGAAAGGTTGACTGTGTTCTGTCTTATAGATCTTCAAGCCAAAAATCTTCCCATGCTCAGATTTTTCAGAAACCTTTCCTTAACTGTTATATAATTCAATGTGTATCTTGTGTTAGAAAAGGAATTGGAAGGTTACAATTTATTGTTGATAGAGTGGTTTCACTCAAGTGTCAAAAAATAATTGGTTTTACAATGAGTGTAATTTCAATTCTGTTATTTAATAGTTTTAATTTTATTTCTTTTGCTTATGTCTCACAGTTTATGCTGATGCTGGAATTGATCTCACTAAACCAGTAATCGGCATGTGTATTGGTGGACTATCATCTTGCACTCTGGTGCTCACAGCTCATATTTGCGGCTGTCCTGATGCGGCACTATATTATGTAAGATAAACAAGTTAAATATCAGCATGTGTGCGAATCATACTTGTTAACACAATAAGGCTGTATACACGAAGTAAAATCTTTGCCTCTAAGGGGTGGCAAATATTTTGCAGGATTGTTGAACCATTCTCCTGTAGGATGTGCATGCAATCCAGTTAATTTTCGAATATTTGTATATTGTGTCCCTAATGGACCTTTTTAGCTTGGGTGGTTTGTTGCCCCATTTTAGACCACGTGATATTCTTGAGAATTCTTGCTGTCAAATTTTCAAATAGTTACATGTGTATGAATAAATAATTTTTAGATTAATAAAAGAACAATCCACTAGAGAATATCACATGGTCTGCAATGGGAAAACAAACCGCCCAAGCTAAAAAGGTTCATGGCCATAGCAAAGCTATTTCTTTTTAGTGGGCCACAGAGACAAAATTGAACTTAACAAACCAAATTGTGTTTTATTGGTATAGATTCTTATAAAAGTCTTCTGAATATTTCTTTAGAAATCTTTGGAGATTTTTAGGTCAACTGAACTTCTGATACTCGAGAGTCAGGATTTACAATCCCATTCAAGCAAGCGATTGAGAAAACTTATTAGGAAAAGAACTATCTTCAGATGGGGTTATTAAGGACTGGTCAATGAATACACAGGGATGTATGACTGGAGCAACCTTTGTCTAGGGTTTCATTTTGTTTGATATCTTTCCATATTCACAGGGAGGATTCACCGAGTGGAAAGGAAGAGCTGACCCAAGTCAAATTGAATGATACTTCACATGATTTACCTGTGGCACATAATTTACCCCACATATATTAGTTGGTCACTTTGTTTGCAAAATCAGTACAGAAGCATGTACTGTTTGCTTTGCTGAATAAAAAAACTGGTAACAGCAAAAAAGGTGTTGTTTTTGTTGTCAATTTATCCCTAGTCATAGGGATAAATTTAAAAAAGTAACATTGAAACTCGAAGAAAAGGAACCACATGTAGTTGAAATCAAAAATTAACTCAAACATATTTATAAATTTACATGTACTGACAAAACATTAGGAGAGTAAAAGCCAAGTTGAATTGCTTAACTCAGTGCTAGATGAGGTCTAAGTCCATAACTAAGAAAAAAAAATATATAGCAATTTTGGACAATGTGTACTAAACACATCTGCGTTAGAGTGTCGGTCAATATCCTTGATTGACCCTTGATCAATATATAAATTGACACTCAATCGATACATGTGTGTCTCAATCAATCCTCGATGGATATCAGGTTGACACTCGATCCCAATATCTTGATCAGATAAATGGAATGAACTGCCATTGGACACTCGCTGTGAAACCAATCTGAGAACTTTTAAGGCAGACGCTAGAAAATTCTTAATGTCATAATTTAATGTGAGGGCCGCATTTTTTTTTTCCCTTTTGGTGGTCTGTTTTCATATGGGGTTTTGACTCCTTTACAGACGGCCCATATGGCTCATTTTTATTCTTCACAGTCATTAAATTGTAATAATAATAATAATAATAATAATTATAATAATCTCGATCAATGCTGGATCGACACCCGCTTGACTGTGGGTTGATAGTTGGTCAAGTGTTGACTGATTCATATGTATCGATCAATATGTGTGTCTGCGAAAATTGGTTAACCCTTGACTGACTGTTGACTGAGATGTTGATTGAGTGTTGACCTGGTATTGATTGAGATGCCAGTCTTGAGAGTCTATCAAGGTTATTGATTGATACTCGACTGTGGATGCCTTTAGTACACATGATCCGCAATTTTAACGTAAATGATGCCACATGTTCCCAGTCTTACTGTATCAGTCAACACCAAAAGAGGACATCCTCCACCTGTGT
Organism: Orbicella franksi; assembly: GCF_964199315.1. NCBI lineage: Eukaryota > Metazoa > Cnidaria > Anthozoa > Scleractinia > Merulinidae > Orbicella > Orbicella franksi. The sequence continues at coordinate 3,902,341 of NC_138158.1, read as the reverse complement.
GGGACCTGTGAGCCTCAGGGCAGACTCGAAATTCTCGGAATTTTTGGTTGAATGGAAAGCGCCCACTGTCCAGCAAGTAAAATGGTGTTCTTTATACCACATAATGAATTCTTTATTGGCTGAGTTTGTTTTGTCAAGATGGTGGATACTGCCCTTGTTCTTTCCTTTGTGTGATTGCGAACACACAAAAAATAACTAAGTCCTTGGCCAATGAATATGCAGTCATTTTGACTACTTTTGGTCAATATACATGTAACGCACATAAAGTTTGCTAAATGTGTCGATACAGTCGATACAAACAGGGCTTTAATGTAAAGATTGATTAGAGAGTTGAATGCTTGAGGAATGTCCTAAAATTGGCAAATCCCACTCACCTAATTAGCAGAACAACCGGAGATCGACTTGAAGTTGCAGTTGCTTTGACTTCCAACACAGGGGGCCAAAAAATGGCCTCACAACTAGCAAAAGATCGCTACGTTAAAATGTAGGGACAGGCATTCACCTTATCGTTGCCTAGAAAATACACAAAGGGTTGAAAATTTATCAAAGAACAAACATCTAGTAGGCACAAATATCGAACAGCGAGCGATCGCGTGGAATCTTGGGACTTGTGCTGATGTGGTAAGACCCAGGAGGGGAGGGAGGAAAGGATTACAGCTGTGAAACCCCCAAAATACCCAACGTGTAATAATTGTACCAACAAAATATAGTGTCCGGTGAATCGGCCTTATAAAGAAAAAACCACAATAATATTTTGTTAGTTCCTACTTTTATCTTTGCTTTGACTCACATACCCACACCGCCACGGGGGCCCCGCCTCCTACCCGACCCGTCAGGTTGCAGTCCTGATTTCATCAGGATGTCTTCTTCACAACTTGACCGGCCTGTTGTGTCTACGGACTGGCTGAATAAAGAACTCAAAAACACCAAAGGTGGCTTGGCAGTCCTAGACACCACATGGTTCAGTGATAAGGATGCTTGCAGTGGTTTCTCAAAGTAAGGCATCTTAAGTTTATTGCTTTGCTTGATCGATATAAAGATGTTTGGAAACTTTCGATTTCCAGCGATCGATTTAGGTTTGACGGCATGCATGAAGGTGCAAGGTCTTTATGAGCTTAAATAAATCAGTCCTTCAGATAAATAAGATCTCACAGGTAAGCTGTTACTACTGCTGCTATTGCGCTACAAACTGGACCTCTAGAGAAGCGAAGAACCCTTTTTTGTGCATTATGGGGTAAACAGTTTTTATGATATTCGTGAAAAATCTTATAATGTAAGCGTACATCAATCATTGCACAATAAGTTTTGATTAAAAAAGCAACAATAACAACAAAACAAGAAATCGAAAAATAAACAAACAAACAACAACATTCCCCACATGCCACAATAACAAAAAACCTGCAGGGGCTTAATATTATAAAGTGGAAATGTTAAATCCGTTTGAAGTTAGATCAGGGCAAGAAATGATAAATATGAGCAAAGCTGCCTTGTGTCCATGCTTCTTGTTCAGTTACTTCAAGAGTGGGAACTATCTGAGGGGGAGGCTGGGAAAAAAAAACATTTACCATAGAGAATTGGAATAATTAATGATAATGCATAGCCTTGATTTCTTTCAGGAAACATATCATCCGTGCTTCATATATGGACATGTTCTTTGGAGTGGAGAATACTCCCTTATATCCTAGGAATATTCCAGATGTCTCGACATTTCAAATGAATGCCAGAGGCAGTGCAGTGAATAACAGAGACCATGTTGTCATTTATGAAAACACAGGAAGGTTTGGATACTTCATGGGTGCAAGAGCTTGGTGGATGTTCAAGGTCTGTTCATAATAACTTGGATATCGTCACTCTAATCACCATCTTTCCCTTCTGAGTCACTAAGCTGCATATAGACCTGGGGTTGGGGTGGTTTTTGCACTCTAGTCTTGAATTGGGTATGTTTTTAAGACACTACTTTGACTACTTTTTCATCAAATTTATCGATAAACAAATTAAAAGCCCTTCACAAATTATGTTTACAGCAATTTAACATTGGTCTGAACAAGGAAACTAATTATGAGGCAGGTCTGAAACAGGGTTTTGATTTAAGGTTCAGGTCATAAATGGGATATCAAATTTTTGGTCAGGTCATAAATAGGGTAAGGAAAATTGCAGATTTTGGTCATAAATGGGGTAAGGGTTTTGGGAAGCAGGCCGCACACCTCCACCCGATTTTTCTGGGAGTACCCACCCTGGACATGTAGGGCATGAACAAACTAAGGTCTTCTAGTCTGGCCTATTCTTGGCTTCTGTCACTACATGTACCGTACTCCAATTTTAATCTCTTTGACAAGTCAAAAATTTTGTTGACTCTGGCCTGCTTTTTTCCTAATTTCCCTCATTTTCACAGCTGTTTGGTCATGAAAATGTTTCAGTGCTGGATGGAGGACTGGAGAGGTGGACTGCTGATGGCTATGAAACAACAGATATGATGATCAAAAAACGGGTGTGTGCTGCATTCAGACTACGATGCAATGTTCCTCTTTCTGGTTCTCTTATGTGCTATCAAGTGCTGTTTCACTTCTCAAAAGGTTTCACTTTCTTTGAAGACTTTAGTAAGTCCTCTGACTCATACTTTTTGGTTTCTGTTGTACTTCTTTGTTTAGCCGGATGGGGTAGCTTGTCTTTTTGTAATGCTCTTACTTTATGTGGACTTGAGACTGGCAAGATGGGACCAAAAGAATCACCTCTAAGGAGTTAGTTGCTGCATTTATCATCATAATGGCCAAGTTATTTGTTTTTACATTACAGGAAGGAGATTTTACAGCAAAGTTCAACCCAAAATGGATCAAAAAGTTTGATGAAATGCAAGAGAATCTTGCATCACGTAAAGCACAAGTTTGCGACAGCCGTCCTCATGCTACTTTTAACCATTCACCAGATGGTACTGTGGAAAAATTATATAAACTTTCCAGCTGTTGAAAGAGTATCAGAATTAATTTCTGAAGTTTCTGATATTAATCAGTTATACAAAAATTTGTTTTCTCAGATCCAAAGTCTGGCCACTACCCAGGTGCAGTAAACATTCCATTTCCAAGCCTGTTTAACCCAGACACCAGGACTCTGAAGACTGTTGACGAGCTCAAGAAAGGTAGGTTGTTCTCAATACAAGGAGCCCACAGCAGAAAATTGACGAAACTTAACTACACAGTCTGTGGAACTCCTTCTCATGGTAACTTACCCCATTAAATATGGCCACCTAGTTATTACAGCCACTTTATTTTGGCCCAAACAAAAGCTCAGTCAGTCATTTTCTTATATAAAGAAACCCTTTAATACAACCACCCTGTTAATAAGGCCAGATCTTTGTGGCCCATTGCTGGCCAGATCAATGGGTTTCCACTATACAGTGAAATCCTGATCTCAAACCCCTGGATTTTTCGAACCTCCCAATAGCTTGAACCAAAAGTAATTTCCCTACCTTCAGTCAAATACTGTATTTTTACCCCTTGATTTTTTCAACTACCTGATTTTTCAAACAAATTTTCATTTCCCTTGGAGTTTGAAATATTGTGATTCCACCATAAATTATGTTAATAAAAGTAGATTACTGTTAAGTATCAGTTTCAGTAACTCTTTCATTCATTTTATTGTCCCAACAGTTTATTGTGATGCTGGAATTGATCTCAGTAAACCAGTAATCGGCATGTGTAATGGAGGAATGTCATCTTGCACTTTGGTACTCACGGCTCATCTGTGTGGATGTCCTGATGTGGCCCTGTATCATGTAAGACTCACTGATAACGAACAACTGATCAATGACCATTGATTGAATATTAACTATCAAGAGGAAATGATCTGACAAAAATATTATCATTTGTATTATAGGCAAAAAATGAGTAAATCCTGGAACATAATAAAATGATCCTCTGTTGTAACCAATGGGTTCATGACATATTGAAAATTTCTCAAAAATTGTATTTATTTTTTTCAGTAGAGGATGTTTGGTATTTGATGTTGTATCAATTGATTTATATAAAAATTTAAACTGCAAAAACCGAAAAAGTGGACTTAAAAATTCTAATTTGTTCACAAGTCATCAATCTTTCCAGATACAATGCTGAAAACTTTTGTCTCAAAAAATTATGATGAAATCTCCCAATCACTGCTGTAAATAATGTATTAATACAGTAGAGAGAATTTACCAGTTGACTGCATTAAAGGGTACATAGAAAGAGGATGCCCAAAGTAATATACAGTGGAGGACTAACTTGGAAAAAGCAAAACATTTTGTCATATTTTCCATTTTTTTTTATTTACAGGGAGGTTTCAGAGAGTGGAAAGAAAGAGCTGACTCAAGCCAAATAGAATGATATGCCAGTGTTCAGCTAGTGAAACAATCCCTATGTTGTGTACTAAAGGATGGGACTGGTAACTAGCTCTCAGTTAAGAGAATTGGGACTAGTGACCATGGCAATGCTGGCTTAGTAGCACTCAAATGGCTGACAAAGGGGGGACAGTAACCATGACAACCAAACACATGTATTTTTCACCACTGCACTTTGACGTTCTTTCAATTGGGAGAATTTAGTGACCTGAATCGAAGTTATCAATTAAGGTGCACAAGGTCCACAACACGATATTTCACCACCATACACTGATATATTTTTTTAAAAAAAACTGCAAGTTCTGGCGACCTGGATGTAGTAGTTACTAAAAGGCACTCTAAGGCATAGTAGGAATGTGACGAGCTCATGCTGAATCCAGTTTCAGTGTATAGCTTGCCTCAATATAATGTTTATATGTAACACAGCAGTATCTGGTAAATAAGTTATTAAAAGGAAACAAACCAGTGAGAAAATTATGTTGTTTAATGAGTCTCCAAGATTTCAGTAAATATAATTATACTTATTATTAAATTTTTTTTACAGTTTTGTTAGAATTTCTTAATTTATTAGTACGTAGTTATTATAAAAATTTTTCAACTATATGAGTGTTGGTATTTACTTAAACCTTAAACCACAAAATGACAGCTTCTGATCCACTACAACATAAAAGTAGTTCTGTATGTTGCCTAGCATACAAGTCATAAGTGATGTGCAGCATTTCATAAAATGTATGGAAAATAAAGCAGATAATTGGAGCTTTAAGGTTTTTGCAAATTTGTCAATGTTTGTGAGTGAACTGTGACCACCTCCATCAAGTGGTAGATAAATACCTATTGTGACTGCCCCAATCAAGTTGTACAACATGTACTCTGACCACCCTCATAAAGTGGTACCACATCTACTGTGTCCACACCCTGAAGTGGTACCGTTGGAAGACTACCTGCCCAGCAGTCTTAATTCACATGCAACCATGGCATGTCAAAATAGTTCTTCCTACAATGTGTATCAAAGCTTACATGTGCAAGTTACAACTTCTTGATAACGTAAAACTAAAGATTCAGAGGGAAGTTAAAAGTAATTTTTTTGGTTATAAAATTATTTTCTTTTTTCTTTGTTTTCTTTTATTACATTTCAATCTAAGGTATAAATAAAACACTGAAGTGTAGATAATGATTTGAAGTACGTGGCTTGTGTCATTTCTTTGATTTCTCATCAAGTTCCAAAACATAACAATAAAATCATTGCATATTCACAGGCAACAATAATTTATAATAGTATAGTCCTCAGAAGAGGATACGACATAAAATGCTCTATAAACAAAGCCACATAAATATGTCTAGTCTGAGTGGAAATAAAAGTTATTGTCCACTCTCTACAAAACAGATGTCATTGAAGTAAATATCATATGACAAGAACTATAATCTGTGCAATAAACAAGCCCTTACAACATTTTTTTGTTGAGCATTTTTTTGACTTGCAAACTTGCAAACCACCTTTTGTAGTTTTTCTTTCAGAGCATTAAATAAGCCCATATGGGGTTTAATTTATCTTTGGATTTTTTTGGTACTCTGAGAACTCTCTATTTACCTAATTTTTTTTTTCACTGGGCAATAGTGCCTTTAATTATTCTTAGGTTTTAACATAACTGTGATGCCGAGATGTCTTATGGTTTTTGTTTAGCTATGTAACACTGCATTTGTTAAGTCTATCTTGAGAGGTTCAACTGCTTGAAGAGCTTGTGCAACCAACTCCTACTTCTCAACAAATAGTTGCAGATCAGTATCATGCCAGTCTCTAATTTGCCACTACAAACTTCTTCAGGTTTATGTGATCTTGAGCAATGGCGCTGGTGAATGTCGTGCAAACTGTAGTACAGTGGAAACAGATTCCACGTCAGTTGGCAAGTTCTACAAAAGAAAAAGACAACGCTATTAATAGCTATACTATATCTTAGATTTTGCTCTTCATAGCATTTCTGGAAGAGATAGATTTAGAATGACAATTATTACAATGAGCATTTAGTACCTTGACAAGAACGCAATGCAGCGGCTCCCTTAATACCCTGTAATGTTTTGTCATCTCGCACAGCTTACGGCTGCTGTTGACCTAGAAGAAGAGAGATGAAGTAATTAGTTTAAACACTTGGATAATAAAACATGTTTCAATAATAAATTATAATTAATCATGCAAATACTGCTGGTAGTGGTACTAACCTTAATAACAGGAATTGCACATTCCCAGCAATACGCCTCAATCAGCCGGCAGTGAACCTGAATTCCAGGATCTGCACTGGGATTTTCTACTAAGAGACACAGTCCTATGGTATCCAAGTCCCTATAACAAATAAATAGAATGACATTAGAAACTGGTTCCTGGCTACAATACATGTAGGACAATTTCATGCCTTGTAGGTTCTGTATGGATAATCAAATGGTGACAAGTGACATTAGGAACAAACTTCACATGCGTTTCGTCAAAATTCTAATAATTTATTGGGCTCGGGAAATTAATAGGATTTATGACAAAATGAAAGTGAAATTATTTCTTAACTTCATGATCATACTATTCGATAACGTTTTAATAAAATGGGTGACAACTTACACTTACAATCCTGGGTTTTTACTTGTTTATTGTGTCGAGAAATTTTGCGTCAAACATTGCCATGGCAATTTTGTAATTTCACATGTGAAATTACTGATAAATGAACACTGAAATTTCATGCCAAAATTAAGGAGTAATTTCTCACCCATCATATCAAAAAGTTTAACTCCAGGCCTTAACCCAAAGACATATATTAAACAAAGTAAAAGGCAAAAAAAGGAAATAAATTGGACAAAGTCAATCAAATGAGACACTTACACTGCAAGTTCATTAGCAGCATCATGTACGCCACACACTAAATGACCATTAACTTGAGCTTGATGTAGGACTTGTTGTAATGCTCTACGCACTTTGTGTCTATGCACCATATCACTGTAAATAATAAAAAAACAGTCATAAATTAATAATTCACGGGACCTGATGAAACCATCAGCAAAGTTTAGACAGCAAACCAAGTAATTAAAAATTAATTCGCATCACGCGCTTTGAACATACGACTGAACGTGAGCAAAACAAGGAAATCCAACGATCAACTATTTTGCAAATATACGGTTCAGTAGATATTTAACTAAAAAATGATAATACGCAAGTTTAAAGCCCAAAAATTAGATGATGATTTTTTAACGATTCTAACACTGTCTCGTGACCTCGACGTTACGTGAGGCAAAGCGAAAATCACTTAGTTTACGGTACACGTCATCTTGCTGTCTGTTGCAGTTTGCAGAATTACTTCGTTTTTGGTTTTCAACAAAGAAAAATATAAACTTTCAATGACAGCAGCCTATTCCACTTAAAAATTGTTGTTTCCAAACTCTAACTACAGTCAACCTTACCGAGAGTTATGCTTTGAGAAAACGAACGTTCGAGTTGCGTTCGAAATTGTTATTGGAGACCAAATAATGTAAGCGTGCATTTAAAATAGAACATATTTTACAAGAAACAGGACATGAATCAAATTTGGAAATGTTAAGATATAACCGACAAAGTAGAAACACCTGGGACAGCCCTTTTTCACAGAATCGTTCGACTTTGTACGCGTACAACGGCTGCACAAGATTCCCCGAGAGGTGTGTGTCAGTCACGAGTTATTGAACACGCGAAGTACAATACGTATTTGACAATTCTTTCTAAACTTGCGAATACAACGCATTTTCCGGCCAAATTTCGACAAACGTAAAGTTAAATTAGCAGATCTTTGCTGGCAGAGCTTATCTTGTGGGTAGAAATCAAGCACGTTATAGTTTCTGTGAATATCAGAATTCCCGGGAAAATGTTGCCGGCCTCCAGTGGGAATTACGTCACCCTAGCGACTTTTAAACAAGTTTCCGAAGAACTTACTTCATTTTCTCTTCACAAAATTCGTCTGTTTCGTTCTCAGTGGTTTCTTGTGTCATTCTTGTCCCCAGGTAGTCCAAATAAGTGATAAAATCTTCCAAAAACTCCCGCAATAACTAGCAGAAGTTGACACAATCACTTCGCTGGAAAGTCCGCGTGAAACAGTCGATTCGTTTTGCTGACTGGCGACTTTATAGGAACGAGTCACGTGTTTGACAACCCGGATACATCAAAACACTTACTTACCATGGGAGGGTAGATATCGCTTAGTAACAATCGCCAATATTTGAAGACAACAAGCAGCTAGGACACGTTCAGTTTCATTTGAAGAAAGTTTAAGCAATCTATAAATATGAAATCACTCAAACTTGAGCGGAAAAGAATATATTTATTTCCCGCCAGTGGCAAACAAAGCAACCGCCTTACCCCTTCCTAGAAAGAACACTTTCGCTGAAGACCAAAAAGCGGAAAATTTACATAAGGACCGGAAAACAACTTGCGTCAAAGAGCGGTTAAAGTAAACAATATGATAAATATTTTAGGGCAAGCCCACTCTGGCTTCAACAAATCGATTTTTAGGGATTTTTAATAAGACCTTTGAGGGAAAATATGCTCGGAAAACTAACAGTTTCAAAGGGAAAATTGCAGTATATAGAAAATGAAAAAAACCCTCAAATGTCATAGCTTTCTTTGAATCTGCAACTGTTGAACCGAAAGAATGTTTCAATTCAACCGCCCTAACGTACTCGGAAGTAAAATTAAATTTTATGACGGTTTTAAAAACTTCCTCAAGTTGTTATGCCTATTCCAGGTGATTGATAAAACTTATTGAAAGGCGCTTAATCTTCCTCCCCTGCTACGGATAACAACAATACAGGGCCCCTGAAAAAGAACATGAAGTTTAACGGATAGCGACTGGCGAAAACGGAAGAAAAACTGATGTAGAAATATTGAAGTCCAAAAATACTTACAGCATGAGCAAAAATAGGATTGTCGAAAATAATCTCCAACTCTTTTCAGTAACCAAGGAGTAAATACTGCAAGCTCTAAATAGTTTTCTATAAATATCAATTGAGCGATAATAAACCTCTCATTTTCCTAAGAATTTTGCGCTCGAATTTTTTACCAAGTAATTACTGCGAAAAGAACCGTAATTTATATAATTGTTTGATGGTATAAATAATGCAGTGTAATAAATAATGCATTTACGTTAAATCAAATAGGGAAGTCAATTCGCACTTATTTGTATGTGAAATGCATGTAATACTAGGACAAAATGTATCTTCCGCAGTTAAGCTTCTTTCAGCATTCCATTCAGAACGTATTTATAGAATATCCAGTTTTTTCTTGAATAAGTGGAACAGAAAAGCTTATTGTTCGCTGAAGTTAATTTCTTTGGAATGTCATCTTCAATTTAATGCGTGACAGCAGAGACGATTTTGTTTTTCATAGCAGTGAGTTTTTTTAGAGGCTTCAACACAGGCTGGTTGCCTGGCAACCTAGCCTCGACTGGTTTCCTTGCTAATTGTGTCACTGTCTGTAGTATGAGTCGAAAACTTAAACATATTAAAGGAAGCTTGCAACACGTATCACACCCACACTTGAGTATTACTGCTTTGTTTGCGAAACGAAATGAAACGAAGTAAACTTGAAAGAAATGAAACGAAAAGGAATGTGGGTGGAGATCTGAAGCTTTTTGGTTCTAAAGAAGACTTGTATGTGGGACGGACCCGGAAGAGAATCTCAAACATTTTTACCTCCGTGATAATACATCATTTCTTTAGTAAAATAAATCTTATCTGGAGTGATATATTAACAACTTCTCGCTCCAAAAATTATCAGAGGTTAATTTTCAATGCATGGTCTTAAGGGACCAAGTCTTCCAGTGTTTTTTCCGGTGCAAGTTTTTTTTTCTTTACCATTCCTTTACACCACTGATATACGTATGTTCGCTTTTTACCCCCAAACTGCTCTGAGCTGTTTTATTCAGCTTTTTGTCCACTTTCAGTAAAATGCAATTTTCTTTTGTCACCTATCTCTTCATTTCTTATGTATTCACTTCTTTCAATGTTCCGTTTTCTCTTAGATTAATGTGTCTTCCCATTCTTCATTACAGGTCATATTGTTATCGAAAAAACTGAATCAGTTATGGCACATGCTCTATTTTTAACCTGGTAGTTCCCAATTTTCCCAGTGTGGGTTTAACGCACGATTTTTCCTCCCATAGAGACACGGAAGAAATCGCATATTATTGCAGTGTATATATATTCATACCTTTACATATTGTTCCTGTGACGTCGCCTTTGAACTATTATTCACGGATTCACAGAGTATAAAGACTTAAATGCATTTGATAAACTCAGCCTTTTGAAATTTCAACGGCCGCCAGACATATCGCGCGTCGCTTCATTTTAAAATAAAAACACGCTTTTCAAAAAAAGCTTCAGCAACTAAAAGCGGGTGGTTTTCAAATCCTTTTAAACTGAGTTAAAATGCGAGTCTAAAACTTAAAGGAAGCGCGTGGAAACACGTACAATACTTTTGATTCTAGGCTTTGTTAACCCACTGAAACGAAACGGAACCCTTGTACCGAGTAAACATCTCTACAGTTGGTACGGAAGTAAACGGAATAATGATTTTGCATGCAAAAACACGTTTCTAATGAGAAAACACGTGTAGACGGATTCCCAAAACTATTTTGAATGTCCATCCGCAGCGAATGGCGTGAAAGAGAGTTGAATCTCAGACATTTCTTGGGCACGAGACGATATGGTTATTACTGACCAAGCATGAAGTCCAAACGTACAAATATTGACCGAATAAAGCGTGGTTCACTTAAAACAAAAAATAAACGGTTAAAATTCCCGCATCTGGGCCGAACACGGTTCGTCGAAAAAAAGTTTAATTATTTTTCAAACATAGAAAAACGCTGCTAAAAATGTCTAGCGTGCACAATACACGACTGCTGTCAAGAACTGAAATACACGATCCAGTTTATTCAGTTCCTCGTAATTTAAAACTTTTAAGCTTCAGTTTTTAATTCCACATAGTAAATTGCAGTAATGTTGATAGAGCACCACCCTAATTAACTTAGTGTTACCTACGTGATATCCTCTGTAAATATTGTTTGTTATTATTATTATCGAAACTGCACCCAGAACAGAAAAAGGCACGTCATAGTGTTTCTAAAGTGAAGTATTTTCTAATATTCGGAATGAGATTTTTTTTCAAACTATAGTAAACTTCAAATAATGGTTCAGTTCGGTTGAAAAGAAATTACCAGGAGGGTTGTTTTACGCAAAAGGAGCAAGCAGACAAGCCTGCAACATTATCGTTCTTTAGGATCCTTCTAAAAATACACTTTTTTAGAACAAAAATAACTTAATTTATTGTGAGAAAACATAGAGAAGTTTTCTTCAGCATTTTTTTCTCAACCCACTCAAGGTTTACTGTCTTTGTGAGTCGTCACTGTATCCTTTTGAAAATCCAGTTTTTTGGAACAAATATTACTTCGTTTAATTTCATTCGTTGTGAGAAAACATACAGAATTTTCTTCAGCGTTTTTATCTCAACCGACTCAAAGTATTCTTGGGCTTGTCTAGTTTCTTTCTATTTTCGTTTTTGCTTCTTTTTGTCTTTATTCCTTTCATATGTTTCCTGTCTTTGTGAGTCTTCACTGTCACCTTCATCACTACTTTTCGCGTAAGGTTTCTCTCTACTCTTCTTTTCCCTTCGCGTTTTTGTCCTTTCACTTCGTTCTGTTGAGCTATCCCGTTTTCTTCTGTCTTTTTTTGTCCTTATCTCTGAATTTTCTTCTTTCGCGGTAAATTTGCTCTTCGTTTTACGACATTTTTGTCGTGTATCCGTTAAACTTCGTTCGTTGCTACTGCTTTTGCTAATCCTCTTTCGTTTTCTTTTATATTCATAAGTGTCTTCACTTTCTTCACTGGATCTCTGGAAGTCGGATTCACTGGCCTTTTTTTCCCTCCTTCTTTTCCTGCCTTTTCTACTCTTTGAATCAGTTCTATAATAAAGACAAGTGTTTTTTTTTCCGTTATCATCACATGTAATTTTCTATTGATGACATCAAAGTTTTAGAGCAATGTTCAGTGCTTGGTTTACAGTCAAGGACCAGAACTCACCCACCCCACCCTATTGTCACTCGTCCATTTTCCCTGCGCTGAATTGACGAATGAATGAATGAATGAATGAATGAATGAGTAACTAAATGAATCAATGAATCAATGAATCAATGAATCAATGAATCAATGAATCAATGAATCAATGAATCAATGAATCAATGAATCAATGAATCAATGAATCAATGAATCAATGAATCAATGAATCAATGAATCAATGAATCAATGAATCAATGAATCAATCACTATTTAGCATTATTGTGTTACTTGGGGATACTGCAAATAATTAAACAAATATTACAAATAGAACATAAACTATTAAGAATCCCAAGTGGTGGGAGGCTGACCAGTTGACTGTTTACACAACACAGTGGAGAAGTTGAACTCGGGGCTACCGACAACAAATCCAAATGGCGACTGGGGGGAGGATTTAAACCAGGGACCTCCAGATTTCAAATCCAGCTCCCTAAACCACTTGACCATGCCGCCTCCATAATGAATGGAGGAGCGGAGGAACGGAGGAGTGGAGGAGTGGAGGAGTGGAAGAATGGAGGAATCAAGGAATCAAAGAATCAAGGACAGTCAGTTTAGCAAGCAACAATCACAATATCTGTAACCACCCAGAATTGACAAGTAGAAAACTGACATCTTGTAGAAAGATGACCAGCATAGCAACATTATGCAAATATCTTTAAAAGAGGCTGAGCCAAGGATTATTTGAACAAAGTCAAATCACCACCATACCGTTTTTCTTTTTTCGTTTTTTTCTTCTTTGATTTCTGAATTTTCTCTTGGCTAGTTTTGTTCTCAAACTCCTCTGGATATAATTCTCTGTATCCACTGTGTCCCCATCTGAGTATAAATTGTAAAATGCAAAGAATTAAGCGTGTACCACATTGACTGAGTTTAAAGGTAGGCTGTCAGTGTAACATGCATAGGCAACATCTTTCGCCATGCCTTCTCTTAACTATGTAATCTGGCCTACATGAAAAATGTAACCACTGCTGACTTCTTTATGGACTCACTCAACTTTTAGTCATGAAAGATGGATTTATATGACATCAAAATAGGCTAGGAGTATCAAGAAGTCATTCTGTGAGAGATAAATTAACTGTTTTGAATGTTTACATCTTTTGAATATTAACTTCAAGTGGGAGCGCCCTGATTCTACCAGAAGTCACTATTAAGAGCCAATCAACTACAATAAAATCCTTTGAATTATCCCATAAATCAGGAAACATGCAAAGTCCTCAATCTTCTTCATTCATTTGAGGTCAGTTATTATCATTAATTTGTCATTTGTTCTGCTAATAACTGGAAAAATTGCCAGTTTCACAGTTAAACGGTCTTTCAGCCGTTTACATAGCATGTCGAAGATGTCTCCCATGCATGTAACACTGAAAGCGGGTGTAAGGGGCAACATGTTGTTCAGAAGACATCCATATGACACAACCCTCCCATCAGCATAGGAGAGTTTTTGCTCCGACCTCCTCCCCCATTTGGACATCATCCTCAAATATCACCTTTTGATAATTTTCTTGAGGTGGATATAGGGATTTCATGGACCTCTGCAATCACCGTGATAGTGGTGAAGGTGAGGAAGGATTTCTACACTTGTCGCAATCTCAGTGTAAAAAGATATTTCAACCAGTATAGACAAACCTTCCAGAATCATTTGCTTCATAATTAAACAGTTGTTGTGTCCAGAAACTACTTTTGGGTTGCTGATCACCATCTTCATTGTCACATCTCATACGTCCTACAAACCTTATAAACAGAAATAGAAACATGGTAAAGTTTGGATTTTAGCTAAGTAGCCCATTAGTCTAGATGGCCAACTGACAGCACTGCCTGGCAAGCCCTCTTGTGAAACCCTCAGGAAAGCAGACAGAGAGGGAGACCATGTAATAGCTGGAGAAGGGATACACAATTCACTCTCCAGTCAAAGGGCTTGTCCTGAACTCAGACAGAGTGCCTGGCCAGGGACAGAGGGGGTTGGAGGAGTTTGGTCAGTGGCCTATGCTCTGAAATGGAGTAGACAGCCTTCAGATCAGATCAGCCCAATAGTCTAGATAGCACCTAGCTCTGGTTTCAGTAGCATGAGGTTACTACAGTCAAACCCCTATATTTAAGCAGCCACCTATTAAACAGCCACCCCTATTACGCAGCCAGTAATCAAAGTGCCAATGAGGGTTTTTCTATTGTTTTTAAGTGGCAGCCCCCTTTAAGCCGCCGGCCTCTATCCATTCCCCTGTGGGTGGCTGTTTGATAGGTGTTAAATGTACTGTATGTGTGTATTGCTTCTAAACCCCCTCCCCTCCCTCCCTGATGATAATGATGATGATGATGATGGAGATGATGATGATGATGGAGATGATGATGATGACAAAGAAGACAATAATGACAATGATGCTAGTCCATTACAACATTGCCTTTTGCAGTTAGACATAACTCACTTGAACACAATGATCCCAGCAGGATTGCACTATGCACATTAGATAAGCTTAAGTTATAGTCTATTGGGGAATCCTTGTTTACAATATTTGCCTCATTAACATAAGTAATTCAGTTTCTGATGGAGCTACAAATAAATCAGTTCTGAATATTGAAAGGTCATAGTACAATTAACTCTGCCAAGGAAATATGAGCCTGATGTATTGAATACTTTTTGTGGAACACAGGTTTAAAAAACTCAAAATTTTAGAAAGAATGTATGAGCTCATTAGCACTTTTGCCACCCGGAAATTTTGCAGTTTTTGAAAGACAATTTCTCCTTAAGGTTACACCCAAAGAGAAAAAATTTCACCATGTAATAAGTTTCTCTAGCTCTTTAGCTGCCTGGAGTCAATTCATATCTAGCATGTTTCCTTCTGTACACAAAGCCAAATGCAACAGAGCAAAAATGAGAACATTGACGTCAGCGTGAATCTCCCTATACAATGTACCTTTTAGACTCAACCAATGCTGATGCATCCCTCTTTTTATTATTCATTAACTCAAACTGTTTCCACATTTCATTTTCCTCTTGGATCTTGTAAATAACACATAAAAGCAATTAGTTACTATTACACAGCTTAACAAGTTCGCAACATGTGATGTATATTCTCTTCATTAACAGTTGTAATAATAACAAAGTGGCCTATAAAATCGAGTTGCAACCAAAGCTGTCAACTGTATCAATATCACCAAAGTTGAATCAATCGCCCAATCAGTGCACGCTGATACAACTGATGTTTCAGTTTCGTTGCTCCATATTTTATAAAAATTGTTGACTGTAACTGTTATGCATACTAAATCGTTAGATCTGTACCTTGTTATGAGCATCAGTGTGTCGAATTACGTTCTTCAACAAACCTTTGTCTATAAACTTCCTTTGGACCGCCATCTTGAATTGGTGTAGGGCCTGGTCACAAAGCCTACGTCACGTAACGCCTGGCTCAACCTTTCTTCTGCGTGACGTTGCTCCTCATTACATCCAAGTGTCTCTTATATATATTTACCTTTAAAGTAATATTTAACTTCAAGGACCATATTCGGATTCCCAGACCCTATGGCCGACCGCAGTGCTTCCTATGTGTTAATGATGGAGCAAAAACCAGGTGTGATTTTGTCAGCTAAACAAAATGCATCTATGCGTCAACGAAGCAAATGGCTGATTGCATTGGTTGTTTTCTTGGGGATGTTAGCTGTCACCCTGGTCATATTGCAGTTCTGTATCAAAGGATCGAGCTCAATCACGACAAAAGATTCAGATGCGATCTCGCCCTACACGGGCGATTGTACAATCACGTTAGTGGAGAGCATACCCGAAGGTGTTAAGTTTCCTGCTGGGTCCGTTCACAACCCTAGCATTTACAATGGTTGGATGAATCTTTTGAAGTCAGCAGAGGAGCAGATCGACATAGCATCGTTTTACTGGACACTACAAGGAAGTGATACCAATACTTCTGACCCCAGTACACAGGAGGGAGAGAATGTGTTTGAGGAAATACAGGCCGCTGCAAAGAGAGGTACTTTTCGTTGCTGCTTTTCTTTGATTTAATTTATGCGGGTGTATTATTTCACGCCGTTATTAGAGCCGTTTCTATCCTCGGAGACACTTTTACACTAAGTGAGTACCCCTTCTCCAGTAAAAGCTTATGCAGTGATGTGGATTGTATATTTGTGTAAAAATTTTCAACCTTAGCCGTTTACTTCCCAAGAGTGATAAAACTCCTTTTTTCACTACAATGCCAAGACGTTATCAATCAAGCAAGCCTGGATAACGTTATCCACTGGATAAATCACTATCCAGTGGATAAGTGTTTACAAAACAAGGCACACTATCCACTGTATAGTGATTTACCACTGTATAGTGATTTATCCAGTGGATAGCGTTATCAACCTTTTGAACAAGCCGCGCCAGGTGATGAGAATAAGGGATATTGTCTAAGTACTGTCTAAGTGATATTGTCTAAGTACTGTCTAAGTAATATTGTCTTGATGTACAACCAAATTTCAGTACAACTGGACCGCTCTACAACAACCACCCTTTGGAGGAATTAATTCATTTTAGAAAATGGTGAAAATTTTTTAAGGATCCTATAAGAAACTAGAAGATTTCAAAAGGAGCTAAGTCAAAGATCCTGGGCAAGAATCTTTGAGATATTAAAATTCCTTGCAGGAGTTCAAAGGCCTTGACCAAGATCCTTGTGGATTTTCAAGGATCTTCAATAAGAGTGAAAATCATGGCATTGAAGAAAGATTGATTGTACTGTTAACCATTCTACCTTGGCGACCTCACCTGAATATTTGCACGTTCAAAGTGTTGCCTGGTAACTTTTAAAGCACCTGCTGACTCATTTTTTATCAAGTATCAATGTGTCATTTTTCACTGTCAATCTTATCACTGATTTAACAAGGTGTCAAAATCCGCATTGTGCAGTCACCTCGAACTGACGCATTCCCAAGCTTGGACACAGTTTATCTTTCCCAGAAAGGATTGGCTGATGTGCGCTGTTTGAACATAACACGCTTAGTGGGCAGTGGTATTCTACATACAAAGATGTGGCTTGTTGATAGAAAACATTTTTATGTTGGCAGTGCAAATCAAGACTGGAGAGCACTTACACAGGTGTGCACTAATCTCTGTACAATATTTAATTCATGGTTAACTTGAGACCAGCTATGTAAGTATACTGTATGTATACTTTAACTGGCCACTCCCCATTGGGTCTTTTCAGACCAATGTAAACAAACAATGATCAATGAATATTAAAATAAACACAACTTAGGTTAAGAATCCCAGCTGGCAGGAGGCAGACCAGTTGGCTATTTACAAGTGCAGCCGAGAAGTTGAACTCAGGGCTACCGAGAACAACATCAGCTAGTGGTTAGATCGGAATTTGAATCTGGGACCTACGGATTTCAAATCTGGTGCTCTAACCACTCGGCCACACTGCCTCCTATAACATCAACTGTTTTTCCTTTGAGGGAGGGTATGATTGCAGGTTATTACACGGCCTAACAGTTCTCATTTGGGGTGCTGTATACCTGGTAGGGTACAGACTCCTATATGAAAATGAAAAGGTTCAGGATGCTTGTTGTTTCACTTAGGGGTGTAAATCAAGGATTCTGGTCTCACTTATTGTGTTGATGATGAAACCCCACAATTTTTACCTGTTATTTAAAGTACGTTTTATGGTGCACTTGAAGACATAATAGTAGATATAAAAGAAATGCTCTTATTTCTGGTTTTAGTCTCAATTTCTATGGGTCTTTCAAATCTGGTCTACTAGTGTGGGCTCCTTTCCTGAACAACGGCTGGTAATCTACCCTATTCCGTTTTTAATGGTGTCTTCTAGGGGTCAAATAAAGCCTGAATCACGCCCCTATTGGTGTCCTGTAGGGGTTTTATTCAAATTTTCTGATGAGCATCCCCAACCTTTTCATATGGGAGTCTTTCCTGGACATCAGCAAAGATTCCCCTATACTTTTCATAAGATAACTCATCTAAAATGATCCTGAAGAAAATTCATTGTCCCTAAAGTACCATACTGCTAAATTTCCTATCCCAAAATTCCTTCTCACCTCACTATCAATTCATCCTTAAATATCCCCTCTCTCCTCTCCCCTACTGCATATTGCTTACTATGCTGTTATTAACTCTTTCAACTTTAGGTGCAAGAGCTTGGCCTAATGTCTTACAACTGCAGCTGTTTGGCAAATGACATGAGCAAGATATTCGAGGTGTACTGGGACCTAGCAAAGCCAAACTCTCAGATCCCAGATCCCTGGCCTGATAAGTACAAAACAGGCATCAATGCAGGTTAGCTAGTACCAGCCAGAGGCGGCAGAACAGTTTGAAACAAGGTGGGGAGGGGGGGGCTCATAGTTAAGCCAAGTGCATACCTTTACTGTCTCGTATTTTCCAAAATGCCTTTAAAATTGCTTTGTTCCTTTGCACAAACAAACTTCTTTGCATTGTTTACAATGTCTGCTTGGAAGTTGCGTTTGCCAGAGGTAATGTCAAATACCAATTTTATGCTGCGTTAGCAATGTTATCAGCACCAAAGGGTGGGGTTCTGAGCCCCCCTTCTCCACCACCTATGCCAGCTATTATCTAAAATGTTGGTTGATGGCAATAAATACAGGAACTCGTAAAACTCACTAGGAATTTCTCCAGGTAGATCAGCTGGTATGCTGATGCCGACAAAGTGCTTTTGTCATGTGAATAATGTTCTTAGGACACCATCAGGGGTGGATCTAGCAGGAGGGTGCAGGCTGTGTACACACTCTCCCCCCAACCCCCTGAGATGAAGCCTTCTTCTTCGTATTCGCTTTTGAAAAAATTTGTTTACCTCATCAGTCAGTTATGCCATTCCTTAGTGGTGCACTCTCTCCAAAGAAAAATCCTGGTTCCACCATCAGTTGTCGTAACAACAACACAAATAATGAATTATGTTCAATCTGTACACCACAAAAGGATACTAAATATTTAGCACTCAGCAGTAAAATTTCAGCCTGAAGCTGGCTGTTCTTGTAAGGTTATTACAAAATGAGTTGAAGTCCTGAGAATTTTGCTTGTGGCTCTGTGGCTTTTAATATTGGTAAAAATTACTTTGCCATTTTGACTGGTCATTAGAAGACAGGCCAGTTATGCAGGCTTTCAAAGGCCATGTTTGTCCATTGCTGGTGATGAGGACCACTGATAACAAGGGCAGGGCAGATGTGGGCGGTGGGGGCACTGTAGTGGAGGTGCTTCAACCTAAAAATGTAAAAATGTAAGTCGTTCAACTTCAACGTCAACCTATAAAAACAATAGTTGATAAGAAGCTAAGGCTCCATATATTTTAGTGTTTGTTGAACAATGATCCCTTGTTTTTTTTTTTTTATAGATTCTCCTGCACAAATCAAAATCAATGGATCGAACTCAGCTTCAATTTATTTGACGTCATCTCCACCAAAATTGTCTCCTCCTGGACGCCAAGATGATCTGGCAGCCATCTTACGAGTCATCAACAGTGCAACAAAGTTTGTCTATATTTCTGTTATGGATTACTTTCCAACAACTCTCTACACAGATCAGAGAACGTAAGTACATGTACGACTGTAAAAAAAAAAGCTTAGAACTAGCAAGGTGCAAACTTAAAGCTGATTTTTAAATGAATATATGTAAATATTTATTAACATGTAGGCATCTCCCACCACTTTGTGTGTCACATACATGTAGATATCTTGAGAAAAGAACTGTTTTGCAGTCTGAAGCCAAGGACTATGTTTTGCTATATTCTGTGTGTTGTGTTTTTGTGCCAGACGATCATACTACAACCGAATTTTATAAAAATGCCCCAGGACTTATAAATATTGGAAATGGCATTTCCACACTTGTCTTTCAGGTACTGGCCAGTTATAGATGATGCTTTGAGAAAAGCAGCATTTGATCGTAAAGTGCATGTGCGATTGCTAGCCAGTTTGTGGAATCACACTCGTTCTGATATGAAGTACTACCTTCGATCTCTTGCTGCACTGAACAGAGCTAATTATGCTTCAGTTGAAGTGGTATGTACTCCCTTATGTTTACAACAGTTCTGCATTTGCTATCAGTAACTTTCAGCAAGACACCTCCCCTGAGTAAGCATGCCTCTTTAGAGGACATCTCCCTTAAATGGACGCCTATAAGTGTATGTCCTCCACCTACATGGGCCACCCCCTCCTCTTATCAGATAAACTCATTATCGCTGTGATAATTCTTTACAAAAGCCCTGTAAGTAGAATTTCCTAAGACTGCTCAAGAGTTCCAGTTCTCATTTAGTACTGAAATCAGAAAATTTGGCAAGCACTTGGCAGAAGTTGTCTTCAACTTGTCATCACTAATTAAAAGAAGCATCTGAGTGGAAACATCTCCATCAAAAACTGCAGATGCAGTAAATTATTTGGGATAAAACTTGCTCTCTTTCCCAAGCTGTTTCACTGGTTCTTGTTAATTTAGACCTCTAATTAGCTTTTAGGGTTAGGGGGTATTTCTGTGTTCTTTACCTATTATTTCATGTGGCCAGTTATATTAAAGAGCCTTGTAAATGCTGCAGGTTGCCCTTGGTGGGGGAGGGACTCCCATCATATAAAATGGACAGGGGTACTCATCTTACCTTTTAGGGGTTAAAAACGTGGTTTTGGTACCTCTTAGGGTGTTCAGCCTCAAACAGTCCACAGTGGGAGCTTTTTCGGCACCTTTTAGGGTATCGAGCCGAAAAAAGAATGACAGGAGATGATGTGTTGTTTTGGAATTGGTATATCTTAGGGGTGGAAAAGATTTCAAGCCACAACCACAAAACAAGATCTTGGTGCTGCTTAGGGGTTCTTTTCAAAACTTCCGACAAGCCCCGCTGTCGTTTTTAAATGGGGATCCTCCCCCCTCCTCAGTATGGTCACCTCCTAATCTGATCAGCTATAGCATGATTGTATTTAGCTTCAGAGGGACCACTGGACTGGTAGTTTTTATAACCTCTTTCTTTACCACTCTGTTTTCAGAGATTATACACTGTGCCTCCATACATGAAGGAAATTGTCTTCACTCGTGTCAATCACAACAAGTTTATGGTAACCGAGAGCGTAGCTTACGTCGGCACATCTAACTGGTCAGCAGATTACTTCTTGTACACTGGTGGTATTGGTTACGTCATAAATGAAACAGAAACTGGTGACACAGTGCGCGCGCAGTTACAAGCCGTGTTCGAGAGAAACTGGTACTCAAACTTTACTACGCCAGTTTACTGTCAGTATTGAATACGATAGCAATAGATTACGAGTAGTCCCTCTTTCGCTTAGTGCGTTGTGCGAGACCGTAAATAAACCGCGAGGGAAAAATGGCCGCGTGAAATCCTGGGGGCGAGACGCGATTTCGGGCGGCCATTTTATTTTCTCGCGGTTTTCTTTCGCGTCACGCGCGACGGACTAATCAAAAGAGGGACTTCTCGTAGTCTACGATAGCAGCATCTACATAACAAAGTTCTATTAGACAAATAGCTTTTGTATGACCTGAAATAACTGTTTTCCTGAACAGTCGCGTTTTGGTGTATCCGCCAGTAATTTGAGATGAGCTAACAAGCTTTACGCATATCAGCGATATTTTGTCGCTAAAATGTGAGAGTTCGTCTCCATCTGTTGAACCACTCGTATTGTTCACTTCTACTGTGTTTGTTGTTTTTCTTTTCGTGTTCACGCGTGCTTATTGCAAGGTCGTACGAAAATCACGTTATTTGAAATAGTGACATTATCCCAGAGGTAATGGACTGGTATTTGACCGTATTTGAAGTTAGATACCTTTTTGTATAACGTATTCAATATTTTGTGGCAATCAGTTAGGTCTAAATAATTTTGTAAATTCATTAGCAATTGGAATTAGCACAAGAGTATTGTAATTTTATCACGATTTCTTGGTGGAACTTAGAAGAAATTAAAGTTTAGTGAAACTGAGTATCTGTTTTAAATACTATTAGAATGCAGCTTGACAGTGAAGCCTCTAAGACACAATATTTTCCTTGGTAGTAAATTGGATCGTTAGACTCACTTTCTTCATGTCATGCCGCTGGCAATGCAACGTGAGTTGTGCGTGTGATCTTCATTCCTTTCTGTTTAGTTCTGAATGACCCAGACGAGCCTGGAGCGAACTTAGTGAAAACCCATTCAACGTAACTCTCTCACAGACTTATTCCGAGACCTTTCTTAAGAACTAGCCCCAGACCTCGTCCACTGACTCGTTTTAAGGGTCCTATAGAGCGTTTTCACATGATATCACGGCAGCCATATTGGTGTTCCAAAACAATGAAACGGCGGCCATGTTGGTGTGCCAAACCAATCCTGTTGAGTTGAACTCTTTTCTTCTGTAAACACTTTCTTTTGTTTCAATAAATTTGCATGGCTGCTGGCCACGTGAGTGAAAACGCTCTATATACCTGATACGGAAAAGCCTGGCGAGTTTGTGAAACACTGCCCAAACCCGGTCTACATTTCATAAAGTCCTCGACACACTCTAAATATAGAGCGTCTAGTTAGGCTCTAAGCATGCAATTAAAAGAGTGTTTTAGTTAATGGTAGATCAGATCGGAATTTGAACTCACTTTTGAAATGGGTACAATCAGCTATCAAAGAATCATGTGATGCAATTACGCTTTCAGTCAAAGCACATTTAACCAGCGACCCATAAAATACTAGTGTATTTTTGAACCAATAGAAACCTACTAACACACCTAAAAATTTACGTGTTTTTTCCCATTAATCGCGGAGCAATGTCACTGATATGTGACTATAAATATCTCTTCCATACAGCTACATTTCGGCGCGTGGGACATTGATTAGGTCTCGCCACCGTTATATATCCAGATCTGAAAACAGCAGGTCAACATTAAAGAAGTTCAGAGTTTAAAACGAACGCGTTTGAATTTTCAAAAAGGAAAAACATTTACTTGAACACTCAATTTAACGGCGTTTATATGGATACGTCGGCTGCACAATTTGACCCCCAGGCTATGCTACCAAACTCTCTCATTTACCGATTATAAAATGCTTGCAATTCCACCGAGGCGATAGTTGGTAGCCTAGAGCATTTGACTTCAGCAGTGCTTATTTTACCTAAATATTTGGCATGCTGCTGGTTGGTAAACCTGACGCAAACGGGGGAAAACATGAGTCAACTATAAAAATTCAATTTTGAGTCTGAAGGGAAACCCTAGTGTGACCATTATATTCAAATAACCGCTAGTGGGCGGAACGTTCGTGATGAAGAACTACTTTGTTCTCCGATTTGTTGCAAGCTGAAGTTTCAAGCTTTCTGTTTTTCACTTGGGTGGTCGTACAAGTCCAAAGGACGACGTTTTGCTTATGACTGCAAGCTTCACTGAAAATTAAAATGAAGTTAGGTGAGAAATGGAGCGTGATGTGAAATGGAGCGCGATGCCGCAGTTTACATAGCGGAATTTTACGCAATCCATTTGCGTTAAACGGACGTGCTGTTCTTGATTAACCGGATCAAAAGTCAGCGTCTTTCAGAGTGTTTATAAGTTAAGAACCTTTCAAACCTTTCTAAAACGTTTTTTGCATACCAACATAAGCTAAACTTAGCAGGGAGATTCTCAAAGTGGAAACAAGAGACAAAGCTAGTTTCAATGAAATAATTTTACGTGAATTCATTTGTATGCGAGGGTTTTCTGAAGGAAACCTCTAGTGTCACCACAATATTCAAATGACCGCTAGTGAGCGGAACGTTCGTGGTGTAGAATTATTTGTTCTCCGACTTGTTACAAGCTGAAGTTTTAAGCTTTCTGTTATTCACTTGGGTGGTCGAACAAGTCTAAAGGACTAAGCGACACGACGTCATTTTGCTTATGATTGCAAGCTTCACTGAAAATTAAAATGAAGTTAGGTGAGAAATGGAACGTGATGTGAAATGGAGTGCGATGCTGCAGTTTACATAACGGAATTTTACGCAATCCATTTGCGTTAAACGGACGTGCTGTTCTTCATTAACCGGATCAAAGTCAAAGTGTCTTTCAGAGTGTGAACAAGTTAGAAAAGAACCTTTCAAACCTTTCTTAAACGTTTTTTGTATACCAACTGTTACGGATGGCACGACAAGACGCCATTTGCAATGCAACTCAACTCGTTTAATGCGTACTTCATGTAAGCTACATAGAACTAGAACGCACATGTTTACTCCAAATATGGTAAGACAAACCATATACGTAACATCTCCCTTTCTTTAAAAAAGAAAAACTAATAAACAAATATCTGGCAAAAACTAGCCTAAAACAAACTTACACAAATCCACTTTGTTTCTGAAAGTGTTCTATGTCAAACTAAATCAGTTTATCCGAGCTTGCTAAAACAAACTTAAAGTGTTCAAAGTCTAGTCTTTGCTTAACGCTTCATGTCAAAATCTTTAAATCTTGAAGGGGGACGAACAGTCCGGGTTCTTGTCTTCTGAGGTGCTAACAATGGAACATTAGTCTCTTCAGCAACAGTTTCATTCAAGGAATCTTTGTCAGGCCTAGTAGGTATAGCAGGTAACTCAGGTACTCTAGGTATCTCCTTGTGATCTACTCCTGACTCATGTGAGCTAACCTTGGTGCTTTGCTTTTCTGGTGTCGAGGATTCTGCTGCAGGCCTCAGAAACTGCCTGTTTCTTCGGAGGGTCTCACTGCCTGCTTGGACTACATATGACCTGTCTGACAGTTTCTCGACACAAGTGGCTGGTTTCCACGTTTGGTTCTTTCGCAGGGGTGCACTTCTGACTTCTTGTCCAATCTCTAATTCAGGTAACTGCTTCACATGACGGTCATGGTAGAACTTCGCCTTTTGCCTTTTCCGCTCTAATTTCTCTGTAGAATGTGGACTTACTTTGGGACGGAGAAGGCTTGACGCTGTTGGTAAGAGAGTTCGTGTTCGGCGCGACATAAGCCTCTGGGCGGGGCTGTCACCTATACCTTCAGTAGGTGTGTTCCTGTAGTCTAGTAGCGATAGCCATGGATCTTTCCCATCTCGGTCCGCTTTCTTAAATAGCAGTTTAACTGTCTTCACTGAAGACTCTGCTTTCCCATTTGACTTTGGGTAGTGTGGTGATGATGTCACATGGTTAAATTCCCAGCTGAGTGAGAACTCGTGAAATTCTTGACTGCTATACTGTGGTCCGTTGTCTGAGACAACAGTGTCCGGGATTCCATGTCTACTGAATTGTTCTTTGAGTACTTGTATAACTGCACGTGAGGTGGTATCTTCAAGTTCACTAACTTCTACAAAATCTGAGTAATAGTCAACGACTGTGAGGTAATTCTTTCCACTAACAGTGAACAAATCTGTAGCCACTTTACTCCAAGGTCTGTCTGGAAGTTGATGAGACTGCATTGGCTGACTAGCATTCCTAGCCTGAAACTCGGCACAGACAGCACATCTCTCAACCAGGGCTTTGACTTCTGAATTCATTCCAGGCCAGAACACGATGTCTTTGGCCTTTCTTAGGCATGATGCGACTCCTTGATGGCTTGAATGAATTCTTGAGAGCATCTCTGGCCTCATGGCTTTGGGGACAATCACTCTCTGACTCTTAAATAGAATACCATTGTGGAGTGAAATCTCTTCTCTGTAGTTCCAGTAGTCACGAACTTGTACTGGGCATTGCTCTCTTCTCTCAGGCCATCCTGTTAGAACAGTGGTCTTCAGGCTCTCTAAGACGAGGTCTTGTGCTGTGCACTTCTGCAGCTGAGTTAACCTTTCTGGAGCCACTTTGATGGAATCAAAGGGAGTAAGTGTTTCAAGTTCAAGAGCGAAAACTTGAAAGTTGTCTGTCATCTCCTTCTTGACAGCAAGCGAGGCTCGAGACAAGTGATCGGCAACATACATCTGTGCACCTGGCTTGTACTTAACCTCTAGGTTAAAGCGCTGTAGCCTTAACATCATTCTTTGTAGTCGACATGGAGCAGAGAGGATTGACTTCTGGAAAATGGACTGTAAGGGTTTGTGATCTGACTCAACTGTTATCTTTTTACGACCGGCGAGGTATTGACTGAACCTTTCGCAGGAGAAGACAATCGCTAAACACTCTTTCTCGATTTGAGCGTATTGCCTCTCAGTCTGTGATAGGGACCGTGAAGCAAAAGCAACTGGCTGGCCTTTTTGTAATAAAGCTGCTCCTAACCCGTATTCACTCGCATCACATTGCACTGTGACTTCTTCTTGAAGGTCATAATACTTGAGCACAGGGTGTTTGACTACAAGCTCTCGCACTTCCTGGAATGCTGTCTCATGATGCTGGGACCAGATGAACTTTGCATCCTTTGCTGTCATCTCTCTCAGTGGCTGGGCGACCTCTGATAACCTAGGGAGAAACTTTGCCAAGTAATTAACGAATCCTAAGAGACTCAGGAGTTCCTTCTTGGATGTAGGCCTCGGCATTTCCTGAACTGCCTTCACTTTCTCAGGATCTGGCTGTAACCCATCTTTGGTGATCAAGTGTCCCATGAATCTGACTTCAGACTTCTTGAGGTTCAACTTGCTGCTGTTTAGACGCAGATTGGCTTTTCGAGCTTGCTCTAGCAGACGAATCAAGTTCTCATCATGATTTCGATTTGCTTCTTCATCATTCTCTCCATAGCCCATGACCAATATGTCATCTCTTATCACTTCTACACCGGGAAGACTATCAAGCTTCTCATGCAATTTGCATTCGAACTCTTCTGGAGCCAGGTTGATACCAAAGGGTAGCCTCAAATACTTGTAACGCCCAAAGGGAGTCCAGAATGTTGTCTTGAGACTGCTGCTCTCATCTAATCCAACCTGGTAAAACCCATCTTTAGCATCTAAGGTACTAAACACTTTGGCATTGCTAAGCTTGGGCAACAACTCATCTAGAGTAGGCATTTGGTACTTTGGACGGATGACTGCCTTGTTAAGATCTTTAGGATCCAAACAAATCCTAATCTTATTTGGTGTTGTGACAACCACCATACTGCTAATCCAGTCAGTCGGTACTGTGACTTTCTCCACGATTCCTTTCCTTTCCAGATCATCAAGTTTGGCCTTGACCTTATCACGCAGGGGAACTGGCACTCGGCGCGGAGAATGCTGCACTGGTTTTACGCTGGGGTCTGTGATAATGGTTGTATCACCAATATGGCCTAACCCTTCAAAAACATCTTTGTACTGAACAAGAATCTGATCTCTGGTCAGGTTACTACTGCTTTTCAGGACATGAATGGACTCTTCAGGATCTATATCCACTTTGAGAAGTCCCAACTGCTCACAAGCCTCAGCCGATAAGAGGGGTTTGTTAGAACTCTCAACAACTTGGAATCTCAGGTCCAGACGCTTGCCCCTTCTCTCTGCTGTGAGTGTGGTCTCACCTACAGGCTTCATCAAGCTACCATCAAATAGCTTTAGCTGGGCATTGGACTTAGACAAGGGGGGATCACCATTCTGCAACAGCTGAACTAGATTTCTGTGACTGATCACATTACAAGTTGCACCAGTGTCCAACTGACATACTAATTGCTCTTTGTACTGCTCTTCTATCACAAAGGTAATACTGGATGTCAACTGTTTACCACTACCATTAATTGCAGTAATTTCTTCTATCTTCAATAATGATTCCTCAGACTCAAAACCTTCTGCCACTTCAGCGACATGAACCTTCTCTTTGCCTGCCTGACACACTTTGGCGAAGTGGTTCATTCTTTTACAATTGCGACATTGTTGACCATAAGCTGGACATTCTGTCTGCTTGGCATGCTTCTTTTGTTGGCCACAATATTTACATTTCCATTTTTTGTGAGGTTTCTTTGGATTTGGTGGTTTCTTCGGATGAGGAGGCATCTTGCCTTGCATCGGTTTACGCTTCACATGAACTAAGTTCAGTTCCTCATTGTTTTGTTTCTCATCCTTTTGAATCGACTTTAGCTGCTTATTCGTTATTTCACTTGATTTACACATGTCAAGAGCTTTATCCAAAGACAAATCTTTCTCTCTGAGCAATCTAGCTTTTGTACCCTTATCTTGTATTCCAATAACTAGCCTGTCACGTATCATTTCTTCTGCAAGTGCTCCAAACTGACACGATGCTGCGAGTTTTCTTAATCTATTGACATAGCAATCAACAGTTTCTTCGGGTACTTGAATGCAAGAGTTAAAGACATACCTCTCATAGACGACATTTCTCTTTGGTAGGAAATAGTTTTCCAGCGCCTTCAATGCTGAAGTTATCGTCAGTACTTCGGTGCCAAAATTCAGATTCAGGAAAATTTGCAGACACTCCTTTCCCATAACAGAACGGAAGGTTGCTAATCGGATCGATTGACTCTTCTGATCCAAACCCGTTGCTACCTCATAATCTTGCCATTGTTGCTTAAAAAATTCCCAGTTGCTCGTGATATCTCCACGACAAACCATAGCGCTTGGTACTGGAAAATTTGAAGGAAAACTGAGGACTTGAGGCGGCGGAGTAGGCTGTGGAGCTTGCGGTGGAGCTGGTGGTGGAGGATCTTGTTTGGTGTCTGACATCGTTTCGCTGGGTTTCAACGCACGTGGTCGATGTTGAAATTCGCTGTACGTACCGTAAATCAAGGAATTGTCGCTTCGTTTCGCTTCAGTAACTGCTTTGACTGAATATCAACCAGAAGACGTAATCTTGAGCGCTGCAGCTCGCCATAAGATCAACAAAGCACTTCTGACACCATGTTACGGATGGCACGACAAGACGCCATTTGCAATGCAACTCAACTCGTTTAATGCGTACTTCATGTAAGCTACATAGAACTAGAACGCACATGTTTACTCCAAATATGGTAAGACAAACCATATACGTAACACCAACATAAGCTAAACTGAGCAGGGGGATTCTCAAAGTGGAAACAAGAGATAAAGCTAGTTTCAATGAAATAATTTTACGTGAATTCATTTGTATGCGAGGGTTTTCTTTGTAACGAACACAAAGAGAATTGTTGAAATGGAACTAAGTGATCAGTTTATAATTCTCCTTACTGATTACGATACATTTATTTTAAAGTTAGTAATGAGAACTTAGTGGTACATCATTATAATATCCGCTAGTTTAGTATTCTCTCTGTTCTCAGTACGTCTCTCTTTGACTATCTATTGATGTTACAACCGGAAAACAGATCTGGGCTAACACTCTCAGACTTAAAACGTTATGTTGAGTAAGTGCTAACACAAACATTTGCAAGTTTTGAACAAATCAACAACTAACAAAAAAAACTATAATAACAAAGTGAACATTAGCGAGTTAGGTTGCGTGTCCGAGGGTTTTAGAAAGACTCTGAATTCAGTGAAATTGTCTGTTTTGGTCAAACACTTTTGATCAGGCACGAGGAACACGGCTTAAACGGAACTCTTAAACAAATGTTGTTCTCCAACGTCATTGCTGTCATATTTTTTTTATTTTAAGTGCCTTAATGACAATTCTTTTTCTTTCTTTTGTTAACCAGATGGTCACGGTACATTAACACAAACCATATCGTCAGCAAGGTTATCTTGTATTTAAAGGATGTTATATTGGCGCGGGCCACATTTAGCGGCGTCACGCTGAATATCTAGACAAGATAATTCCTCGTAGTTGATATCAAACAGCGCTTTTAACGTTCAGAGTACAGAAGCAACATGTCTGCCAACACGAGGAGAATGCCGGCGATCTTTCTTGTTGTGTTCCTGGCTGGAGGCGCCCTGAGTCAGTCTAGTAAGTAAATTAAGTGGTTTCTATTGCTACGTATTTTACACGCACTGCAACAAACAATCAAAAAGTTGGTTGGTTCGATCTTGTTTAACGCGGAGAAACATCCTGAAGTTGACTTGACGAATCGTGTTAGACAACTGGTCTCAAAAGTTGAAGATGGAAATCTTTGATCAAACCAAGATTAACTCGCGGAAACGTAATCCCTCATAATCTTAAGAATGGGAACAAATCAGCAAATTATAAACTGATTGTTTAGGTATTTCGCTCGCGGACTACCTGTAATTACATATCAGTTGTCCGTTTTAAACCAACATCATTACTGCATAGTAAAACAGGGACAATTTCGCTCCCGCAGTTGAGTCAGGTTATGCAATAGAGAGAAACGGCGACGAAGCAAAATAACCAGAAGTCGCAGCGAGTTGAAGTGTTTTAGATTTGATAGTTGCTTTAATATACTGACAAACACTTGAATCGAGGCAATTTTTAAACATGTCCTCTCCACCAAACACACCCATTCACACACACGAGCAGAGCAACTGGGGTTTTCTTTGTCATAAATCGCCTCATTCGCGAAAAGGGCGTGCTGGATAACTCCAAACTTCGAAACCTTGCCTTACTGAACTGATAGAGTTAGTTGTAGTAGTTAGTGAGGAAATTTATTGGCCGCTTTTAATTCTTGCATGCAGACTGATTAGTTGTGAAAACACACCCAATACAGACTGGTAGACAGATTACTTCAGTGAAGAATTTGGAGTGAAATGCTTGCTAACGAACTTGATTCGGACTTGTCACCTTGTTATAAATCCTTATAAGATGTATACACTATACTTGATGCTAAAAACCTCCAAGACGGAAAAATACAGCATTTTCCGCTTTTGAATCGTTAATTTATAGTACTATAATATTGCAGACCTCGTGTAGAAATATGGCATCCTTTTTGCGCCATATAACTAACGGCAAAACATTACGAAATGAACTGAAACAAAGTCAGTTTTGAAGCCAATTGGAGACTATAAAATAAGATCAGTTTAATAAAGAATTTTACTCTTAATTCATTTAATCTAGAGGAAGACAAGACGAGCCACTCATTTTGGGTTTTCGTGCAGACCGCAATAACAATAAATTGCAATATCACCAATAAAATTTTAAGCATGGCATCTATGAATACCCTAAGTAATCACGGCTAGATACTTCAATTCTTTTGTATAAATATATTGCTTTCTACTTCCTCAAAGGCTATTCCTCACCATGACAATGCCGAATTTCCAGGTTAAATAAGACAAGAACAATACATGTTGTTAAATGATAAAACATCTTTCAGTATTTAGAACGTGTTATTTGCATATTTGCATCCGCATTATTTGTCGTGTGATGTCGTGACTGGCTTGTTTATCAGACTGTATACATACATTTGGGCCTCTTTAGGGATGACAGCTCCAAGTGCCATTTATAACACAATGCTTAACTTGAGCAAATATGTAGTCATTTGTTAGCCTCGCCTTCTCATTCCCTTGGCGTTTTCAAAAGCACGTTCCTTTTGCACCAACCACGTAATTACGGTCTAAGGAAGAACTATCCACTTTTCCGCGTATCTAGCGAACCACAGGTCCCACAATAACGGCCATATATATGCACATCCATTCCAGACCGGCCGAAAATTAAGACTTATTCTATATGATCAGTCATAGCAATTGGCTAAAGTTGCTTGAGTTTGGTCGCTACATGTTTTCAGCATGCGACCAAATCTCTTTCATGGCTAATTTTCTGAATAGCATGTCATCTGAGCTCGGTTTTTTTTATTTGTCGAATTTCACTGCCATTTGGCGTTCTAGATTATCACGCGGACATAACGAATATTGAGGCTGTACTGTAATGGATGCCATTGTTGGCTAGCTTTATAGGATCGCAATGCGTGCACAGAGCTGTCTTTCGCCGGACGACGGATAACAATCCAACCTCTTTCTGGTCGATGTTTTGGCACAGTTTTGAACATCGTCTCTTAAAAGTAACATACAGATACTCTTTTAAAATAAAGTATTGATAAATTGCGCAAACAGATGATATGCTCTGCAGAAAAAAAGCTAAATAGTATAGATCGAAAAGCCTAGTGCTTATATTATAAGATGAAGATATTTCGTTAGATCAGAGTTCAATAATACCAAACATCTAATAGTTCTATAGATATGAGAAAAATGTAATTTTGAACTCAAGGAAATGTAGCCTGCAGACGGCTACTACAGGCCAAACGAATTTTAGTGTAAAAAGTTTAACCACAACCGGAAGTTATAAATTAGAAGATTGGTTGCGTTAACCTTCGGGTGTTCTGGTCTAAACTAATTTCTTTTTTTTCTATTTCTTAGCCTCGATGGCGACATCAGTAATGGAGTCCATGACATCATCCATGTCACAACACATGTCTCAATCGATGTCATCACAAGTGTCTCAATCAATGACACCACAAATGTCTCCATCGATGTCAACGCAAGTGTCTCAATCAACGACACCACAAATGTCTCCATCGATGTCAACGCAAGTGTCTCAATCAACGACACCACAAATGTCTCCATCGATGTCAACTCAAGTGTCTCAATCAACGACACCACAAATGTCTCCGATGTCAACGCAAGTGTCTCAATCAACGACACCACAAATGTCTCAATCGATGTCAACGCAAGTGTCTCAATCAACGACACCACAAATGTCTCAATCGATGTCATCACAAGCGTCTCAATCAACGACACCACAAATGTCTCAATCGATGTCAACGCAAGTGTCTCAATCGATGTCACCACAAATGTCTCAATCGATGTCACCACAAATGTCTCAATCGATGTCACCACAAATGTCTCAATCGATGTCACCACAAATGTCTCAATCGATGTCAACGCAAGTGTCATCATCGATGTCGCAATCCATGTCCCAATCCATGTCACCATCCGTGACACCATCGACCTCTGAGCTCATGTCAATGTCGACACCGCAACCGGTACCTCCACAATCTATGTCACAATCAATTTCTCAGTCCATAACCCCATCAAGGTCACAACCAACATCAATGCCCACTTCATCCAGCGGTTCGGATCAGGGAGACCAAGGAGCAGGAAAAGGCGATGATGATGATGACGATGATGATGATGGTACGTACTTTATCATTTTTCTCATCATAGCGACTTCATCTGACATGAATAAAAAAGGTTATGGGCAACAATATGGCCGTCTCTGATTGGCTCATAATGTTATTTAGTATTAGTAAAATTATGTAGTAGGGAAGGTGCAGTGGTGAGAGCACTTGCCTCCACCCAGTGTGAACCGGGTTCGAGTCTCGCACGTGGCGTCACATATGGATTGAGTCCGTTGTTGTTTCTCGCCTTGCCCTGAGGGTTTTCCTGTTCAGTTTCCTCCCTCCACTAAAACAAGCACTCCTAAATTCCAATTCGATGCAAGAAACAGTCGACGAAGAGCCTTTCCTTGCGATCTGCCTCTGCAAATTCCTATTTGTTCATTTATTTAAGTATTTATTTATTTATTTATTTATTTATTTATTTATTTATTTATTTATTTATTTATTTATTTATTTATTTATCGAACCCGGGTAACCGCACAAACAAGATATTGTCAAGCATCTGGCCTCAAAGTTGACCAGAGTATCTTTCCCTGACAGAAGCAATATTGCATCGATACAGCTCAGAAGTTTCGATTTTGAAATGATTATTTTATACATAGCTCCCGCCAGCAAATGGAAATACGAGGTGATCATTAGACTTTCTAAGTCAAGAGGATAGTCAGTATGCTTAAAAATTCATTTAACTGGACGGCTGGAACCGATCCCGCTTCTCAGCAGCTGTATAGAATTAGTTTTCGTGTCAAGACATTATATTTTGGTTATAAGTCAGATTTGCTGATACGAGTATCAACATTTTCAATACTGCATGCGCTGGACAAACACAAATTTTTAGCGGTAGAGATTTTCTTGTATAAGTTCAATGCTTTGTGCAATCTGTTCCGATCCACTTTGTTTACCAGCTGTTCTTTTTGTCAGTTATAAATTTCCGAACGATTACTTCATGCATGGCGACCTCGCGCTATGGAACTGAAAGATAAAGTGCGGCGACTGAGTTTTGGAGAAAGATATACCCAACTACTGTTCATCCTTAGCAAAAATAAAAAAAAAAGAAAAAGGAAAAAAATTCTCTGTACCAGATTTGAACCAGTGACTCCGGAACGGTAAACCAATACTACACTCCACTGCTATAGTAGCGTGGCCAGAAAACATCACGCAATTATTTACACTTAAACAACTGCGCATAGAGAACATTTACAAAATTGCGAATTGCTCAGCTATAAATAAATCTACGGTGGCCCATATAGGACATCAACAATTTTTTTTTCGATTACAAATTTTCACTCAATATTTTGTTACCAAAATCTGTTTTTTGTAATTTTCTAAGCATACAACGTGGATTTCTACCGCAAAAATTCGACTTAGAAACATCGCCTAATGTACAACTCGGATTTTTACCACAAAAATTCAAGTTTTCTAATTTCTAAATAAGCAACTCGGATTTTTACCACAAAAATTCGATTTGTGTAATTTCCAGAAACCACAACTCGGATTTTTACCACAAAAATCCGAGTTGTCTAATTTCTAAATAAACAACTCGGATTTTTACCACAAAAATCCGAGTTGTGTAATTTCCAAAAACCACAACTCGGATTTCTACCGCAAAAATCCGAGTTGTAAACATCACTTAATGTACAACTCGGATTTCTGTCACAAAAATCCGAGTTGTTAAATTTCCAAAAACACAACTGAGATCTTTACTTCAGACACGTGGTTTTCCTCCGGAAACGGCTTACGCGCGCGTGCTACGAGAAGGTGAAGCACATATTTAGGTAAGCTGTGTGTTTGCTTGTATAAATCAATCCAAGAACAAAAAAGACAGTTTTAAAGTCAATGATGCGGAGATGATGTCTGTTGAATTTCAGATTCAATACTCAAGCTGGGTTAGTGGCACTTTAAATTACAGAGTATTTATGGGTACGTTATTACAGAGAATGTATGGGCACGTTCACATTATTGCAAATTTCTCGGCTATAAAATATTCAATCCAAAACCAAAATGAACAGTTCTAAAGTCAATGATGTCTAGTTGATGTCTATTAAATTTCAGATCTATAGCTCCTCACGCTAAAAAAAGTATTTGTTTAATTACAGAGCTTGTATGGGAACGCCATTACAGAAAATGCACGAGAACGTTCACATGATTACAAATTGCTCGGCTATAAATGATTTAATCCAAAATAAAAAAATGATAGCTTTAATACCAGTTATATAGCCATTCTTTTCACCAGATATCAGAGGAAAAGGTATAATACTGGAGCTTACTGAATTATTTAATTTTATTTACCCTATATCTTGTTTGTGTAATTATTTATTTATTTATTTATTTACTATTTAAGCTTATTTACTGCAGGACAATCTGATAGGCTGAGCCGCTCGATAATCGACTATCACCGCATAAACTCATTTAACACATAATTACTACCGTTCTTTGAGTAAATCCTGGGTGAAATTCGCGCGAAGTTCCAGTTATCGAACTCATCTTTTCTCACGTCTTTAAACCATGCTTGAACATACCAGTTTCCAAGTGTAGGTGTATTAGGAATACTAAAGAGTTTTTTCATCCTCACAGATCGTAAGGTGATATTGATCCTGCTGTCCGTGGCTATAGGAGTGATGGTGCTGGGCATGATCATTATAACAGTGGCTATTTGTTGCGTGTTTCAGAGGTAAGGTGTTTTTCAATCAGTGTCTGAGGACATTTGAATTAACATCACACTCGCTTTTACATCGGGTCACTTTTCAAGTGACTGACCTTTGCGCCAAAATGCAGCGGTTGTTGAAGGCAAAGACTCGGACCCGAACTCATCCGAAAACGGATCGGAGCGCGCTGAAATATTCCGAGGTATTCAAGTACACCTGAGATAGCCTATTAGAATCGAGCCTGTTTTTCCGAACTCAACTTCAACATGTCATGTGTACATCCATGTATTGCGCGTGCGCTGGCGAAGTACTGAGTTCTTCACGCGAGTAAGGCCCGTTCCAAACGCCGCTCTATTCATGCGCCGAACCTAACTGATGAGTTAAGTACGGCAGAAGAGCGGTGTTTGAATCAGTTTGGTTCGGCAGGTTAGGTTTGGCGCGGCAAACAATATTAAATTCGGCAGGGTCTGTCGAACTATGCGACGTTGGAGCGGCAGCTGATTCATACGGCGTTCTCCTCATGGGTCGAACCTAATGCATAAATTACTGTGGTGTATTTTTCATATAACGGGACTCGTGATTGGCTCAAAATTGAGTGGTGTGACCAGTCATGCATGAAGCTCGAAGTCGTCACTAAAAATAAACACAACGAAATTAAATATACCTTCGATTTAAGAGAAACGGGACTGTACAAGCGAGTTTCTTTTGCTCAAATTCATTTTTTGCTTTTTCTTCGTGATAATAACCCAGGTTATGCGATTTCCCTTTAACAAGTCGAATTAACCGGGAGAAAACCTGTCTAAACACAAACACTGAACCTTGAGTTTGAATTTGCTTCCTTAAATATTGCTGTAACAGCGAAATGTTAGTCACAGCTTTTCTATTTGGACAGAGTTCTTGAATTCAGAACGCGTATTTTCTCGTCGAAAATTGTTACCACCGGCTTCCGAATTAAGTTCGACGCAAGTACGCCGTCTCAACCAGCCGTCGCTCGAAAGTCGCTCTGAAGTTGAACTTAATCAAGTTTGGTTCGGCACATGAGTGGAGCGGCGTTTGGACCGGGCCTAAGTCAGCAGTCCTTGGTTCAACTTCTCTCCAGTCCACCGCACATGATTGTGCAAAAAGAATCCTCGTCAGGTGGGCCAATACGAGCCTTGCTATAGTCCCTGCCCAGCTAAGTTCGTTGCTTTCGCTCTCCGAGTCTTAAACTGTTTCTCATTGTTGTTATTTGCTCTTCAGGATCAAATAAAGAACTCATTAAACACATGGACGTGAGAAGGTGGTAGAGTAGCTTAGCAAAGCGTTACCACAAGCAAGAAATGGAAAGATGCTACTCTAATAAGTACGCTTTTACAATTGTCTTCGCCCTACAAGTTGTATCGCTTTGATGTCAAAACCCTTCATCTACAACTTACTTTAACAGACTATAAAAGTATCACTAAAGAACGCAATATTGCAAAATCGGCGATTTTAATTTCCTGACCAGCGTAATTGTAAGGTAAGGCGCAACTCGAGGTTTACTTCTCAAAATAGAATATGAGTTTAAGCTCAACCCTAACCCGCTACCGATTTTGCGAAGGAAAAATAATTCGAAAGGGTGTAATTGTATCAAACCCTCCTTCTCCGAGACGACATGTAGGGAGAGTCTGTTAGCTCAACCCTCGAGTTTTACCCCTTTTTCTCGCGCAAATTTGCCTTTATATACCAAGTTTACGCGGGGGTGGGGGGGCGTAGTCAAAAATTAATTAGGTAGTACCCATGCATGTTTCACTGTGAACCGTAGTAACGTGAATAATATTTAGAGGGCGTTTTAATTTCTCGATAGTATATCCCGTTTTCCACCGTGAGTACCTAAGAAAATACATACTACATTTTTTTAATACACGAACGTATTTTCGACTGTATTGTTTCTTTAAAATATCATAAAGTAAATTTGGATGTAAAAAGACAAGCTAACGAATTATTCGTCTTAGTTTTAAGGGACAGATCGTTTTGAACAGTCTCGGTAAAGTAGATAACAGAGTGAAAGTAACCAAACCGGTTCTCTCTCTCGAGAAACAAAAAAAATGTAAACTATCTTAATTTTCCTTGGATGTAAGTATGATTCTACGTTTAAATGTATGCAATAAAGAGAACAGTTTGTTTGCAAACAATCCTTGTGGCAACTTGTCTGTGTATGAGAATACATGTGACTTTATTTTTTAAAAATTAATGCAATAGATCATGAATGATGAATGGATGAAGAGCGAAACAAATACAGCAGCCTTTTAGTGCATCGCCATTAGCAGTAGTAACAGCATCTCCTAATACATTGACAACTAAATATATTCTTTACACGCAGTTTTTCCCACTGCGTTGAGATTTAATTAAAAGAGACATTTAACACTTTACCCCAAAGTATAGTGTATATCTCACGAATATTACGTTGATTTTGTATTTGCTCTGCGATCTTGTTGTGCGCAAAAATTAAGCAATTTAATTTAATTTAAGCAAATTAAGTGTCTGTTACATGGTCATGTTTACATCATCCCAGTCACTGGACTGCCAAAGCCGTTTCTGTACACCACTCAGCCTTGATTCCAGTGAGGAAAAGGTGGGTTTGCGGATGTGAAATGGGAAATGGAAGAAAGGGGATGGGGATGGGAGGATGAGGGATGCCGGATGGCAGATGCGAGATGGGGGATGGGAAGGGACGCTGAGAAAAAGCTCCGAGAATGACGTTACACGTATCAATTTTCAAGAAGTTTCAACACGACTTGCACTCCCTTGGAATCATGTTTCTTCAGTTTTGCAACTCTTGGTTGTAACTGACTTTTCACTGTGTCTGATAC
The DNA here is from genome assembly GCF_964199315.1 of Orbicella franksi. Lineage (NCBI taxonomy): Eukaryota > Metazoa > Cnidaria > Anthozoa > Scleractinia > Merulinidae > Orbicella > Orbicella franksi. The sequence continues at coordinate 3,863,589 of NC_138158.1, read as the reverse complement.
TCCAGGGACTGGAGACTCCAGGAGACTGAAAAAAGAAAAATACTAGACTTTAAACCATGCAAGTAACAGGTCTATAAACATAAGATTATCTCCTTCATCATGTTGTCACGCAAGTTCGTTGTCACTGCAGCCTCCTACGCAGGCGTTCTTACGGCTCGTCGCGCAATCTTACTTTCCAAGATTGCGAGACGAGCCAAAGACTGCCTGCTTAGGAGGCTATTCTCACTGCTAACGGTGGGGTTGTGTTGCGTGACGACTGAATAACAGCTGTGAAGAGCCAACTTACCTTACCACGACAAAAGCACCTCTATTCACCTTACACCACTCTAATAATGTGCCCGCGTCTGTGTTGTCCAGCAGCAATTTACTAAACAGCACTTGATCTATATCAAGAAGAAAACAAAGTAAGGTAAGTGATACGCGCACAGCAAGCGTTCCGATCGAAGAGCTCTTTCCGCACTCTGGCCACGCGAGGCAGCCTCGTCAAGCCGCAACATTTGCGCAGCCAGAATGCATGCAGAGAAATACATTTTTTTTCTTTCGTACAGGAACGCTGCGCAGCGTAATGTTTACGGGGCTCATCAGACCGGAGCTTATCCCGATTTCTGTAGCATGAAACGACTAAGAGTATTTCTATTCCTCCCTGGATGGGATGCTAGTCAATCGCAGGGTTACTCCCAGCATTAAATTCACCGAAAACTCTTAATAAACCTGGGTGGAGAGAGGCACTGTGAGAGTTAAGTGTTTTGCACAAGAACACAACACAGTGCGCCCGGCCATCACTCGAACCCGAACCCCTCGATCCGGATACGAGCGCACAAACCACGAGGCCACCGCGCCTCACATGCAGCCTAATTTTTAAATATTGGCTTATTCGTGAAAACAAGAATAAACAATGTGTCGAATTGAACGAGAAAAAAGCGAACTTCAAGAGGCAACAAACAACACAGCACTATTTTTTTGACCCTCACGCAAGCAAATACAGTTCTTTTCAGAACTACCCTCACCCAGACGATCACACAAGACAAACTACTGATACTCCTGGGTTCAAACCATTATGGTATTATGGCATGACGGAGTTTTGGTGACGAAGTTTTGGCCTTAAAATTACGGTGTTGTCACGGGCAACCTTTCTCGTTTCCATTGGTAACAATATCAACAGTCGTGCGTCGCCTGTCGCGTTGCCTACAATTTCGCGCGCTTTGCTGCCAATGACGTCAAAGGCCAACAAGTTGCCACTGGAAACGGAGCCAATTGCCCGTGACAACAATACGATTTTCACGTTAAGACATGGTGACCAAACTTTCGTCGAACCTTACTCAACTAATAATAGTACTATGCCTTACAAATACATAATATTTCGACGGTCGTCTTGGGGCAATTTAAGCGTAGCATACTACAAAGTTCTTGTGGTTTACCTGTGTTGCCTGCAGACTGAAGTCGTTCCTTGTCTTGGTTTATAAGTCTTTTTAAAGAAAAGTGTCCAGCAGCACTTTTGACAATATGATCCTAAAAAAACCACAAAATACAGAAATTAAAAACAAAATGCGTTACCAAACAAATTTAGACTGGAAAAATCTCCCAGCCATGCTCTGGGAAAGATTCTGCACAGTAAGGAAAAGCCTGAGCAAGTCGTGGCAATTAAGCGTAGGAAATGATGAGCCACAACCACTCGTCTTTGTGTAAGGAACTGACTTTTCTTGTGCAACCTTCTTACCTCATCATCTGTTGCAGGATCCAGGTCCCTATTGGCCAAATCGGATATGGTTGTCATTGCTGGCCTCACATCACCTTGAAGGCAAAACCACATCCAGCATTTAGGAAATGCTAAAGTTTCAACTCAGGTTCATTTTTCTACTCCTGTTGCGTATCTTAGGGTCGCGCACATGTTTTGGTCTAGATTTTATCTGTGGAGAAGCTAGTTCTATTATTGTTCAAAACACCATAGATCCTAACGCATCGTTAATACTTGACCGGGCGCCTCCTTCCCCCCAAATAACACAAATATAAGACTAGAAGGATCGTTATTATCTCTAAGTTGTTTCAAGCCCCGTTCGCACTACGCCGGAGAAATTTGAGAACGAAGGCTTCACTCTGAAAATGCATCAAATGTTTTCCGTCCACTACGCCGGAGGAATTTGAAAATCACCGATCATTTTGGATTTGTGTTTAAGGAAATCTCAGCCAGGGAAATCACATGATTATAGCAACGTCACCAATTTTCGAAAAGTTCCGTTTTCAAAATGTTTTCCGTCCGCACTAAAACACAAAGCTGGCGTTTTCAAATTCCTCCGGTTTGAAGAGCGTTTTCGAAAAGCTCCGTTTTCGTGACGGATTAGTGTGGACGGTAGGCCTAACCGTAGAAATAAAGCTGCGTTTTCAAATTCTTCAGGAGTAGTGTGGATGGAGCCTTAGTATTCTCGTACCGATGCATTTATGAAGTGCAGCCAAAACCAGTTGACAGCCTCCTTTATCAAATAACAATTCTTCTGCGTTATTCTCAACCAGCTGTAACAGAGCAGAAGAAATGCCTTCTAAGAGTTCTTTTCGTCTCTGTTCTGAATCTTTTTTGCTGCAAAAACGAAAACAAGCAATGCTTTAATAACATTCATTTAACGCTACCATCAAGTCTTTAACCAGTAGTAATCGTGGATCAAGAAATAAGACAAAAAAAAAAAAAACGAGCAAGCAAACGAAGGAACTGTTGACTGCATGCACAGGACACCAGCCACAACACAGGCTATCCACCAAATTAGTAAACATTGCCCTTCCAGGGAATAAACACCAATAGTACCAACAGGAAGTTTAGAAACAAATGAAACCTGCAAACTAACAGCAAAAAGCTGCTGCCAGTCACGGCAGGAGCTTTTTTATTTCTCTTTGAACAACCTGATTAGGCCCTAATTTTGTTATCCAATTAAATTAGCACATTCACGTGATTGTCTATACCTAATAGAATTCCCATCTCCTTTCTTGAGTAACTCAACTACTTTGGGATGAAAGTGAGCTGGGCTTCTGGGAGCCAGTAGATACATTAAAACCTTCCTGCCATATGTGTCTAAAGCTAACTCTTCAAGGGAAGGCTGGATTTCCTGTGAAGAAAATAAAAATAAGAACTTAGAACTGAGTGATTTAACAGATTCATCTACATGTCAGTTTGGTCCACAATAAAAAAGGCTTGCATAAGATGACAGTCTCAAATCACATAATTCGAGAAGCCTGGAAACAGTTAATACTATTGCAGTTAGCTGTACAAAATGTATGCATAGAATCAAAACAGCTTCGGATACTTTGACAAAGAATGAAAGCGCGCGAAATTGCAGGCGACGATATTGTCACCACTGGAAATGAGGAAAGTTGCCTCTGGCAACACCATAATAATATTTTAAGCCCATAACTTTGTCACCAAAGCTTTGTTGCAACTGATAATCGTAATAGACTCTATTCATAAATGACTGCCAATTAGAATTTTTTTTGTAAGTATTAAAATTAACCTTACTGATCTGGTTTTTGAGTTGATGATTTAACAGAATTTTTACTCTCAAATGAGTTCAGTGAGGCTGATTTAAATGCATATAAAAGAATAATATTTTAAATTCGTAGCCATTTAAAAATAGGAACACTCTTGAAGACAAAACAATGCGAATCTTACCGAGAACATAATTTTCTTGACAAGTACTGTGTCATCAACACAGTCAAACAACGCTAGAAGAACAAGATGACCGAACTCCTCCTGAAAAAAAAGGAATGTTTCTCAATGCTGTGATCTTACAGTCAAACCAAATGAAGTGTACCCTTCAAGATTACATTTTAATGAATTGATTATCTGAATATTCAAACACTCTAGTCATTTCAAGGGGTGCAATAATGAATTGATTATTTGAATATCAAACCTACTATTCTTGGACTGACTAGAGGGTTCAATATTCAAATAACTAATTCATTAATGTGATCTTCACTTGGTTTGACTGTAAAAGTTTTGCAGTAAAAATTTCTGTTTGCAGAAGATATTCTAGAAACTGCAGAAATATTCACATTGACACACTAGAAATTTTGGAGATTTGATGGTTAATTAGCTTTAATTTTCTCTATCTTTCTATGCGAGTCATTTAGTTTATACCAGTGAATCATACCCTGGAGTAAATCAAAGTAACCCACAACATGCAATAAGTTAATTTTTTAGCTTCATAACTGTGTTAACCATTATGAGTCATATTTTAAAAAAGCATTGAACACTTCTTACTTTGCAGATTTTTACATAATAACTCTTGAAAGACTTGATAAGTATTTTACGATCCTAAACAGAGATGAGAAAAGAGAAGCAACAGTCAGAAATAACATGACATAGAAACCTGCTTATATTGAACAATGTAAAGTAGGTTATTCTTAGCATGAAATCTTTTCCAAAGCAGAAAAAAATGCCATGTGCTGTATGCCAGTGTCATTTTATAGCAATAATATTAACATTGGCCTCATGCTGAATACGTGCACTTCCTTTATCCTGTTGGAACATTAACAACAGCATCAAGCTGTTTGGAAGATGGGTGCCTGGGATGTCTGGGGGCCTCCACTGAGATCAGCTAGCACCTAGACAGTAAAACGCTTCCTTGGATGGCAATTTGCACAACCCAGCCATGAGCCCCAAAACAGGCATGTATTACACTGAAATAACAGGGGAAAAGGCATGAGGAGGGAGGGGAAGAAGAAGACAAGGCAAAATAACTAGCACCTCTACCGAAAAACCACTTGACTATGCTACGCTTAAACATGCTACTATGATGGACTGCACTGCGCCTGCACTGCGCCTGCACTGTGCCTGACCTAACATCTAGGAACCACTGACTGCCTGATGAGGGCCAGCTTCTCTTTGTTGTTAACTTAGTTAAATTGCATTTAACTGCATTTAAAATAGCATCAACAGTACCAAGAGAACCTCACCTTTGTTGTTCCATGCCACAAACAGTGCATGCCAACCCTGGCTCCATCATGAGTGTGAAGAATAAGGACTACACAATCTTTGACCAACTCAATCATTTCCTGGGAAAAATGATGATTGATGTTAGCTTTAACTGGAAGGTATATATTTTTCTTAAACTAATTTAATAATTCCTCATGTTTAAACAAAGAAAACTATTACCTTAGTTGACAGTGTTTGGATATCCGATCAATCTTACAGTGTAATTAGCATAGGTTTTTACGATTTTATTTCTCTGTTTAGTCTTTAGTTTTAGTTTTGATTATGAGCTTCAGATGTCTAAATGTATTGCTCCATTAAGACCCTTTGACCCTGAGGAGTGATCCTGCCTGTGCCCAATTTGTATGGGTTATTGACCAAGCTTGTTCGGTCAAGATGGCCAGATATTGGCCAAGTTTTTTTTTTGCCTATTTATGGACTGAGACGGAGTTGAAGTCCATAAGCTTGCAAAAAAAAGAACGAGGGCAATGTCAAGCGATCTTGACCGAACAAGCTTGGTCAATAAAGGATTTTTTATATGGCTTTCAGGGAAATGTTTCTTGCAGGACATGGGGGGTAGTTCCGAGTGGGCAAGATAGCTCCATCTTGCCTGCTCGGGTAGCCAATCACAGTGCAGGATTTGATTCATCTTGCCTGCACACAGAGCTAGGCATATAATAACATATATTACTATCATTTTCCTATTCAGCAATCGCTGTTTCTGGTTAAAAAACTCTTTGCAATACATACCAATCTTGCATTTTCATCAGCGTGTGTAAGGTACTCCAACAGGACTCTGTGTACTATGCTGTGAGTAATGACTGATCTACAGAAAGAACATTTGCAGTTTGTGAAAAAAAAAGTCTTAGTTTTGGTTTCAACTGATGTTCTAATGAGCAGTTTCTTTGAAACACATTTTAGGATAAAAACTAGAGATAAAATCAAACGATATTTTGATCTCGCTGAGATCATTTTTAAGTTTGGAATTGATATAACAAATTTTGCATACATGGGTAAAATAAAAGTGAGAATTTGAAAATAGATAAAAATATGTAAATATGCACTAAGCATTGCTAAATTATGAAAGTGGCAAAAAAAAACAAAGGCTAGATAAGACAAAAATTACAAAGATACAATAAGTGAGAAATATCAAAAACACTGTGCTATAAAAATAACTTTGCACGGATGGAGTCAGACTGCTTGTTCAAAGTTGGCTTTAGTTCTTTAATAAAAAGCAATCAACTTTGCTCTCCCACTTCAGTGCGATCTTAAATCTAAGATCTATGTCACTTGGGTCCCTTCCATGTTGCTCTCTGATGTGTTTCCTGACTGCAGATCCCTTACATGTATGTGGGAAAAATAAATCTAGATATGCATCTAGTTCTTATCTGTGGACTCTATGTATACATACTGACAGTCTCTATTCTCAACTTTACCTGTCTACAAGAGGAAGTAATGCATCTTTCATGTATTTGAGGATTCCACTTTTCCTGGCTGGATCAGAATTTAACACTTTTGCCAAAGAAGTCAACTCTGATGACTGAAACAAGAGATGAAACATCCATAAACATCCGTAACTAATCTATAACTAATCTATAAAAGACTCTGATCAGAGATTTCTCACTAGCACTGTACATGTATGTAGACTGTAAATTTGAACTCTGAAAATTTTTTCCCAAAGTTACTTTTTAGTTTACACAGAGGCCCTCATCTACACAAGGTGAGCTACTGACTGTGTGCTGGCCCAATGGTTTTTCTGAATGGCATTATTTCACCTGACATCTACAAAGTTCAAACAGGTTACTTTTCTGTCCCAGAAGTAATGGATTCAATAATCTAGCAAACAACAAAGTCCACCAGACCAGGCTTATCATACCACTCAGGAAATCAATTAATTATAATAATTCTCCTTTTCCATGTGAAAACATTTGCCACATAATAATTTAATTTATTTAATCTATTCCACATTTAAAATAAAACACTGTTTGCAACTTATAGTAATACCCACATGACATTGTATTTTATGACTATTATTACTCCGATGGACAAACACCCCATCTAGGGGAGGGTAGAAATACTCCTAGTCACTTCATACTACGGAAACTGGGATAAGCTCCAGCCTGATGTGCCACTTGGCTTGTATGCAGACTTAACCATTACAGAAGCATGATATTATAATTATTATTGATAGTTCTCAATATTTTTTATTACCTTAAAGAAAGCAAAATCAGCTCCATAAAACTCCTGGATGAGAAAAGCTTTTTGTGCAGAATTTGCATAATCACTGTATATAGTCTCAAGAATAGATGATGCCTCCTGAAAATTAATAAGGATATAATAGTGAGTTAATAATAATTGCTGACTTAATTAATGATAATTTAATAAACATTGGCCATAGACTGCCTTTTAATATGTGTCTAGCTTCGTGACTTAACTTCCTGACCTTGTGCCTGATGAGTTTGCGGACTTGTCCATAAAAGCACTTGATAATGACATCACGCTGCTTCTTTGTTCTGTATGACAAGGTCAATTTTCATTACATTTAATTATTAAATTTTATTAATTGAATGCCACTGTTTCATTTTCCTGTAATACCTTATTAAAAATGTTTATTTTTAACAAGTCCCTTGGTATGTGTATGCCATTGGAGTGCTGGACAAATTAAACATTTTATTGCTGTCAGTATAAACTAAAAATCAAAGTAAGTAGGATTTTACAAACTGCTTTCATTGATAAATGACAAATTTTACCACCTACCCATAAATTAAAAACTTTTTCACAAAGAACTTTGAGTATTTTGACTTGATCAACTCTCCAAAATCATCTGAAATTAAGATAATAGCAAAATTGTAAGTCATGCAATTAATCTGACTGAGTAAACTAATCAAAGAGAGTCATCAACTACTGAAAAACCACATCTAGCCATGACATACAGGACACTAACACAAAACAATCCTATAATATTGTTATTAACATTGTTGATTTCTTCGCCTTTTCTCAACTTTATACCAATCTTTAGACCATTTCCTTTTTATACAGTCAACCCTCCAGTGATGTACACTACTCATATTTAAGTTTTTTGCTTGTAAGTTAAAGTTGGCTGTCTTGAAGTGGCATGTAAAACAAGAGCCCGCAAAACCAGATGTTCTCGTGGGGTAAACTTCTCCGTGTTGCCAGAAATTAATTGTTTTCTCGCAAGCTAACTGCTTGTAATTTATTCCAAAATATACACTTCAATGGTTCTCGCGAGGTGAGACTCTCTTCTCGAGACTCTTGTCTCGCGAGAAACGAGTTGAGAGGTGGTAACTTACTTTTGAGCGGTACTGTAGGTACTGTAGACACCAATCATAAATGTGCATGTACAGTGGCCATGGTCACAGCCACATACAAACACCATATTTTTAATCTCCCATAAGCGGACCCTTCTGCTAAGCGGACAGTTTCTGAACACAAAGGCATCATTCTACTTACGGGATGTTTGACTGCTCAGTAACTTGACACAGATAAATCTATCTGTCACATGACAGCTGAATTTACCTTTAAACTGCTCAAACAACTTCTGTCTTTGCTCTACAGTGCCGAATTTAACACAAGCTTGAATCACACGTCCTGTGTCATGTTTGAAAATAACCTAAAAATTATGGAAATGGTGAAATAATTAGGATTGATTTCATCAATTTTAAGATAATTTATTATTAATTGAGATCATAATCAAGATTTGCCCAGAATGATTCAAATATTTTGGTTTTAATTGGATAAAGTATACTTACTTCATGTGAGTGACCAGCAATTAGATTTAAAATCTTTTCTACCAATTCTGATTTCTCAGCTTCGGAACAATTTTTTCTGAAAAACACAAATCAAACAAACAGTGAGTCAAGTTTATCTTAACTTTTCAAAAGCAAAACAATGAACAGACTTTATTTGTTGAACTCTTAATTACATTAACTCTTATTAATGCCTTTAATTATAGAGGCACAGTGACCTACTTGTGAGCAAGCTGGATTCTGGATCAAGCAGTTTTTGGGTTTGAGCCCTGGCCAGGGTCATTGCACTGCGATCTTGGGTAAGGCACTAACTCTTGCAGTGCCTCTGTCCACCCAAGTGTATAAACGGGTACCAGCAGATTTAATGCTGGGGGTAACCCTGCAATGGACTAGCATCCCTCGGGGGCAGTAGCAATACTTCTAGTCACTACATGCTACAGAAACCAGGGATACGCTCCAGCTGGATGGGCCACTTGAAATCTGATACGTCTGCTACAACCTTGAACACTCAAATGCCTAAGTTGACAAACCTTCTAATAGTCTCATAGAGCTGTTTGAGATTGTGGACCAAGTCATAGTTTTCATCTTGTTTTCGACGAAAGTCTTTTCTCTCCTTTTTCTTCATTCGCCAGATGTTGGGCTTCTCATCAGAATCTAAATACAAGAATAAGAGCCAAGCTGAGTACATACAGGGTCAGAGAAGACTTGTGCTTAACACAGATCTCCTGGTATGGCTGTTGTGATGTTCTATTCAGTTTGAATTAGTTGTTTCAGTTGTTTGCTTGGCCCCGCTAGTCTTTGTGCTATAAACATTGCCATGGGAAAATAAAGGTTATTTGTCGTTGCGCTCAATCCAAGCAATGCAAACAATGCAATGTCTCCACAACACTATTACAATTACAAGTCCAAAACAGTCATCAAAATTATGGATTGCTTTGATTGTGCATTAAGTGTTTCCAGAAAATACCCACACCCTTCCCATGGAAGGTTGTTTGGTTTGAACCCTCCCATCCCTCTGGAAATTCCAGATTAAACTCATATTCTCCATTGAAACCTTTGGCTTTTGAGTCTCCTTCCCCACTGGAATCCTTGAGGTGGGTAATTTCTGGAACTACACAATACTGATACACCTGGCAAATGGATTTTTATATTCTTTAACAATGTTGATAAATTCATTGGAATGAGAATTTTCCCAGTCCGTAGTAAACATTCTCACAGATAAGTTGCACCCCATTTGCAACAGAGATTTCAGGTAAATAGTATGAATCAATAATAATTTTATAAACTATAATATTAAGTTTTGTCTTCATACTTAAAATGAATTTTTACCTTTATTCTGTTCTCCTGGGCCAGATGTTTTCCTCTTTTTAACAAAGTCTTTAGATCCACCGCCATCTAGTTTTCGTTTCATAGCTCTGCTACTATTTAATTGTCCATACTTAGTTCTATGCTGCGAGTCCTTGTCATTTTTGGAAAAATCTTTGTTACTTTTCTTGTTTTCTTTTTCCTGTTTTGAGTGTCCTTTGATCCCATCTTGTCTTCCTTGTTCATCTTTCCACTTCTTTGCCTTGAATTTTTTCTTTCCACGATCATCTACATCATGAGCTTTCCTTTTTTGTCCTGGTGAATTATCTCCTCTAACATCTTTGGAAAACTTTTTTGGCTTAACTTTAAGCTTGATATCATCACCCTTCCCTTTGAATTTCTTCTTAAAACTCTTTGATCCACTAACAAATAAATACACAAATTTTATGAATAAGAAGCATATGCAGGCTACTAATAACTTCCCAGACTTAAATGGCTTTCTCCTTATTGTGCCATACAGACTCTTGTCGGTAGAACATACTGTACATGTAATTGTTTATCACTTATATAGAGAAACCAGTTGGTCTATTCAGTGCACTATGAAAAGGACACAAAAACTACATGTATTGGGGTCCTGAGCTGCTCTTTCAATGAAATTGTCACTGGAAAAAATTTGTTGAAAATTATGCACTCAAAGTACTTAGAAAAACATCTCTGACAAAACTATGGGCAAAAAGGTGATAACTGGCATGGTAGAAAAAAGGCTGAAAATAATAAACACTTTTTCTATTCTGATAATCTAATCAGAAAGAGATTATTTCAGTGCTATGTTATAGTGGGTTGAGAGTCTTGCCTTGTTTCGCCTTTCCTAACTCTACAGTCAAAATGTAGTTCCCACATGTAGGTCATGCCTGGGTTGTGTCTAGATACCTGTCTATTTGTCCATCCTTGAGTAAAATTAAGTTGGCATTAGAGAGAGTTTGTTATGATATGCAGCTCCCAATAACAGTAAATTGTAAGAATTGGTGTACAACAGTTATTGCTTAAAACGCTGGCCTTTGTATAGAAGTGGCCATTTGCAGAGGTTCAACAGTAGTTTTCCAACTGAACAGAATCACTGAAATATTTTAGGGTTGTTCCAGCTATTCCAATCTCATATTGGGCCATTCCATTTAATATCCGCACCCCCCCTATTGAGGTTAGGGGAAATCCGAGGGGGAGGGGGGGGGGGTCATTGAATAAGGATGCCTGATATTTTGTGTCACATTGTACAAAGGATTTTGACACATTCAGGTTAGATAGATACTCTGAAATTGCTCAATTTCCTCTTACGCCCAAAGGATGTCATTACTCAGTGTTATCCAGTTACAGTTCTACAAGTTATTAGAAAAACAAATGTTGAGTTTTGACATTTTGTCATGAAGTTCACACTTCTTCCACCTTCTTTGTTTGTGTGTTAATGTATACTGTTTTCCTACTCATCATGCAAAATATCACACAGCATTGTGTATTTTCTCTTGTTTCCCCCAGCTCACTCACTCCATGCCAATAATCAATTCTCCCCTACATTTGCCACATAAAACCCGGCCGGTGTAAATGGGAAGGAAATTATTTCAAATTTTAGAGATAATAATTGTTATTACATGCATGATTATCTTCAAGTGATAATTACTATTCTGTTATGCTATCCTTCTTAGTTTGGGGTCACTTGACATACCCTCTCATTACCCCCATTTAGCTCTGAGTAGTCATATTTCCAAGGTTTCTTTGTCTGAAAGTGACTGATTTTAATTAGTGTAGGAAGTAATGTTTTGTAAATAAGTTATGTGCTTTCTGTTTCTTCAGGGCTTCAGTGAAGAGTAGAATTTGTGAAAAATCAATATGACAATATATATTTATATATAAAGACAGTGCAAAGCGATCCTTCCATTTTGTATCAGCCATTTTCCCCAATAAAATTAATCATATGCTGAAGACGTCTGAAGAGGTTTGTAAGTATGAAAATTAAAGTCGCAAAATTTCCGGGGGGTGGCCAATTTATCTAAATCCAAGGGGGTACCCTCTCAAAAAAGGATATCTGCGGGCGGATTTCAAGTAATACCTCAATAGGGGGGGGGGGGTGCAGATATTAAATGGAATAGCCCATTATACTCATGAATTCCAACTATCCTTAGATGTTAAGCTTACTTGATCAAAGCAATTTGCAAAATTTGCAAATTGTCTTGATCAAGAAGGTAAGAAGAAGTTTACATGAAGTTTAAATGTGCGTCTAACACATGGTATGACCTAACTGTTAATGATTCCCTGGGTGCTTACATGCACTTTTTACTTTGTCATCACAAAACAGATAAGACCGGGATAAGACCACCAGGAAAAGTCTTGAATTTACTATTGGAGATGTTCGAGCGAATATGTAGGAAATAACAGCAGTTTCACTCTGCTGTTTTTTATCATTTTTTATCGTTAAACACAAAAATTTGAACAAAACGATCACTCACCTCTTCTTTCGCTCAGCGTCCGCCATGTTGAATTACCCACGTGCAAATATCTGAGCCAGCTGTTTGCTTGCCAGCGTAATGTTTTTAATTCCCAGTCCGCCCTCCTCACTCCATAAAAATTACCTTCCACAATATAAGATGCATTCTGTTCGTCGTCTTCGTTTGATTTGTGCAGACATATCTCCCATCAAGCAGATCCGTCAGATTCATTTGTCAAACATGTCGTCGAAACCAGTACGTGCTCTTATCATGGGTCCACCTGGATCAGGTAAAGGAACTGTTTCTGAACGGATTGTCAACACGTTCAAGGTAACACACTTATCCAGTGGGGATGTTCTCCGTTCACAAATTAAAGAAGGTACAGAGGTTGGCTTAAAGGCGAAGGCGATCGTGGAAAAGGGAGGACTCGTGCCTGACGAAATCATGATAGAACTTATAATGAACAAAATGAAGGAATTAGCTGGAGGGAGCTGGCTATTAGATGGTATGTGAGGTGCGAACAATGCAATTATATTTTGCAGTGGTATAGTACACATGAAGTTGATGAACGTGTATGTACACGTGTTTACACAATCTTTGCAAAGGTACTCCCGAGATCTGGGCGGGGTTGGTTCAAAATCAAATATAGCGAACGGAAATGTTATTAGCTGACAAATACACCTTCGTATTTCTTCTGAGAGAGAGCCGAATTTTTCAAGTCAGCTGCTAAGTTGTTTTTAAACGGCACATAATTTACAGTGAAAAGCAGACGGATGAATTTGAAGACCGAAGAATAATTTGTAAGAAAAGTGCATATCGTGAGGACTGCAAGGAATGCAACAGACCTGTTGTCTGTTCGAAAGAAATATTATTTCCAACTCCTGCAATGATCAATTTTTACCAGATGTGTTTTGATAAAGGTGAAATGTGTTCTATTTTGCATTTAGTTGTAACTTTTCCGGTTGTTTTCTAATTGTAAACGATAACAGCTGCCTTAAGTTGTAAGATGTAGGGCATAATATCTCAGTAGAACATTTGTGAAGGCATGGAGTGTTGATCAATTCTAACAGTAGGATTTATAGTTCTTTGTTCAGTTGAATTGATGTTTTCTTTTATATTTTGCATCAGGTAAAATGAATTTATGAACATTGAGAAAATAATAGATCATTGGTAACAATCAGTTAAAACAATCTAGTTGATGCAAAATTAAGTTAGTGATGTTGTGACTAGTAGTGATAGCAATGTAATTATCACTGACACCAGTGAATGTAAATTTATTTACAGGTTTTCCAAGGACTGTAATGCAGGCTGAAAAGCTTGGAGAGCGACAGCAGCTTGATGTCGTCATTAACTTAGATGTTCCTTTTGAGACAATTATTGATAGAATTTCAGTAAGTTTAATTTGATTACTCTTGTCATTCACTGCAATTGGTGACCAGTTAATAACCAGTAATTCAACTACAAGACTACCCATGGAAGGAACTAAAGTTCAGTCCCTTGGCTCTTCCCACCCCCCCCCCCCCCTTAGAAAAAAAATTGCAGAGTAGTCAAGAGAGAGTAACTGTTCTGAACTGATAATTTTTCGTTTTGAAGAAACGTTGGATTCATCCAGCTAGTGGTAAGACTTACAACTTGGATTTCAACCCACCTAAAGTACCAGTAAGTGGACAATATTTAATGTACTGAATTCTGTGTGTGTTTATGACTGAGTAAGATGTTTAATGAGTGTTTCAGCTAATGTTTTTACTGATTCCTACATATTTCTCTTAATGCTACAATATGGTAGTGCTAGTGGTACATTCTCTGATTTTGGAGCAAGAAAGGACCCACCTTCACTCTGGGACCTTGCTTTTTTTCAGCACAGAGAGTTCTTTTTCCTTCTACCCCTCCCCTTTGGTATTTTATCAGAATTATGCCTGGCCCTAGGTAGAGAGAATTGCACAATAAAAATGTCTTGCCTGTGAACAAAATGCATGAACAGCTTTCAATTAAACACACTAGCCTACTTATTTTTGTTGGCAGGGAAAAGATGACGACACCGGAGAAGATCTTGTTCAACGAGATGATGACAAGGTCTGATGTTTGTTGAATTTAGTCTCAAAAGCAAATTAAAATTTTGGCCCTCTTTGTTCCAATTTTCTTTAATTAGTGGTCATCATATTGTTTACTTTTCTAAGAAATATCACAAAAAAATCATCTGAAATTTAAGTACTTTGATCATGTTACTCTGAATCTTTCTCCCCTCAAAGCAAGAAAATTTTGTGTTGCCATGAGTACTAATTTAATATAAACCCCTCACCTCAAAATTTCTTAAAATAATTAGTTCCTGGAGTTTTGTATGTATTTTCTTTGTCGTGATCATACCTTGTATTGTATTGTTATTGATAAATTTTAAGTTAAAACTTTTAAGTTTTCAATTTATATTCTTCATCAGGTAATTTTTGCAGATGTAGAATTCCAACATCAACTCAACATTATTGAATTTTTCTCTTAATGCAGCCAGAGACTGTGCGACAGAGACTAAAGCAATATGAAGACATGACAAAACCTTTAATTGATTTTTATTTGTAAGTACAAATGTTTAGGACAAAGTTTGTGCATTGTGTGGTTCCAGAAAATATCCATACTCACTCCAAGGAGGGTTATTTGAAATTCCAAGGGGGATGAGGGTTTCAAAAACCAAAGGAAAGCATGAACCAAGACTGGAATTTCCAGATGGATGAGGTTGGGCAGGGGGCAGTGCAAACCAAAACTAAACCCTCCATGGAGGGGTGGATATTTTCTGGAACAACATGATGATGTATAGACTCTGCACGTATTGCATGCCTATGTTGCCGGCCAATAGTTAGTTATATCTGAATAGCCTAACCTCTACAAGATTTCCTTGCCTGTAATGGCAAGATAATATGACCTAGAATAATAGGCCTGCAATGTGTGCAAATGGCTACAGGTATGATTCTCTCAAGAGACCTTTGCAGATATAGGAAAGACATCATATGAGGCAAATGGCCCATCAGGCTGGCACTTATTGTTGGTTATCAGTAGCATGAAACGACTAGGAGTATTTCTACTCCCCCCCGGATGGGATGCTAGTCTATCACAGGGTTACCCCCATGCATTAAATTCTCCAGTAACCATTTATACACCATGGTGGAGAGGAGCACTGTGAGAGTATAGTGGATGTCTTGCCCCAGAACACAATGTGATGTCCCCAGCCTGAGGGCTTGAATTCAGACCTCTCAATAACCAAGGCAGCCACCTGGTTCATATCTTATTGAAAGTAAAACTGCTGCAAGTCTACTTAATGCTTCAAAAACGTGATTGGATGGTCAAGGATTGGATATTAATATTAATGACTAGGTACCTTTTCATTCTGTGGTGTTTTCATTAACATTTGTAACTGGATTTCATTATATTTTACAGGAAACAGGGGACACTGAAGTCGTTTTCTGGGACGGAAACAAATGTAATATGGCCCAAAGTTAGAGATTATCTTGCTGAGAATTTCTTCAAGCAATAAGAATATTCTGGGTTCATTTTCTTTCCTATAAACTGGCTGCAGAAAATACATAAACTATTGGCTTTCATTTGAGTATAAAATATTTTGGGGGTGGTAGGATTGAGTTCGGTGAATTGAAATCTCTCAGGACACATGGAATGGTGAATTAAATTTGTCTGGATATGATATTCTGGTTTGACAAAATAATATTATACATCAAGAAAATATTTTTTAGTTATAATTTATAAATTTTGAAGTTTTCTCATCACCTGCTTCTTGAACAAAAATTGAATCAACATTAGGGAATAGAAAATTGATTGCATTGTGGTAGTTGTAACCTGTAGTAATTAGTTTGGTATGCTAGTAATTGGTCATGATTGGTTGGTTTATGCAAAGAATAGTCAGAATGAATGTAAAATTATTAACATACTACATTTTGCAATTATCAGAAAAGAGTATCGTCTAGTGATAACAGGCTATAAGTGTCATTCCTTTAGTCTCTGAATTGTGAGACAAACTACTACCATAAAATAACACAGATATGAGATTAGTAAGTAGTAACACTGTAACTTCAAAATGCTCGACTAGTTGTATGAATAAGAACTATAATAAAAGACTTGGGAGTGTGTGCATTTGGTGTATTAATTATTACAGTGTGTTGTTTGGATTGGAATTGTCTGCTGAAACAGAACCGATCACAGAGCCTTGTCAGTTTTACTCAAAAGGTTTCTCTGTCTCGTATTAGTCAACCCTTAAAAGTGCAGACTATTTTATTACATTTACTGTACTGTGATACATTTATGAGCTTTAGATGACCTCTGTTTGCAATACTGAAACAAAATCATTTTCTGAATGATTGAAAATGACATAATTTTTGTATATTTGCACAATTAGTATACCACTGTTGACTCCTGCACTAGAAGCAGTCTAAAAACAATGATTAGCTCGAAGCAATTTACTCCATTCACCCTAGCATTTTCTGTCACGCTGAGAAAACTCTCTATGTGGTATTTGAAGTTATTGAAGCTGCCCAAGTCACCCCGAAAAGAATCTGAATGGATTGTAATAACATTATCAACGAATGAATAAAATAAGAGAAATGGGTGAGAGTCGGGCAGGACTTGTAATCAGAGCTCTCACGGTAATTGATTTCAAACTTTCGAACAAACCAACTCGGAAATAATGATATTTGTTCAATATATTCGTTGATAATTCCTTTTTTGTATGTGGTGGCTCCTAAAGGAGCCGTTTTGTTTATTGAAGGATCGTCGCACTTCACTTCTTAGCCGTTTTCTTGGCGGCAGGCTTCTTGGCGGGCTTCTTTGCCGCGGGTTTCTTGGCCGCTTTCTTGGCGGGTTTTTTAGCTGCGGGCTTCTTTGCTGCCGGTTTCTTAGCTGCGGGTTTCTTTGCTGTTGGCTTTTTCGCCGCTGGTTTCTTTGCAGCCTTCTTTGCCGCTGGTTTCTTCGCTGCCTTCTTGGTGGCGGGCTTCTTTGGCTTGGCGGCGGGCTTCTTCTTTGCAGCGGGCTTCTTCTTCGGTTTCTTCTCCTTCTTTTCCTCCTTGGGCAACTTGAAGGAGCCTGAAGCACCAACTCCCTTGGTGTGCACAAGCTTGCCGCTGGCGGCGCCTCTCTTCAAAGCTATCTTCAAGTGCGAGCCAACCTCACCAACCTTGTAGTTGGCTTTGATGTATTTCTCGATGGCTTGGCGGGAAGAACCGCTTCGCTCCTTCAGCGCTAAAATGGCAGCCTTGATCATATCCAAATAAGGTGGATGATCAGCTGGCTTTTTAGGCGCTGTTGACTTCTTTTTGACTGGGGATTTTGCTGGTGCGGACATGTTGCAACCTTAAAATCACTTCGGAACTGAAGACTCGAAATAAACTTATTCGCGTGGAAGTAGAAGATATTTGCCGAATGCGGACCACCGAGGAAACAAGGTATCGAAGATGGCGTCCTCAAATGTTGTGCTACTTTAGTCGACGTTTTGTAAGATAAAATCGTATTCTAAAGAGTTTTACTTTACTTAACTTTAAAAATTGGTACCTGTGATATTTGCAAGGTTGAAAAGCAAAAATATATTTGGACAAAGATTGGCAAAGAGTGGAACTCAAAGTTTTGAAGTTTGTAAAGCAAGAAGATCCTAAACAAAGTTTTGTATTAACAACAAATTAGCCTTTGTTAGAGTCACTACTCTTCAAAATCTCGAATAGTTCAATAAAGACCAACGCCTTAAGTTTAAATAGCTATTAGAAAATTGGACCTCCTTACTGATTTTCGGTGGCTAAACTTCACTTTTCTCTGCCCAACAAGTACAAACTTCTGAACCCGTCAGTTTATTGACTGATTCCGACTTGTTGAAGCCCAGAGGTTTATCAGGGGCATACCAGCCATTAGAGATGAGAAAAACTGCTGAGAATTGTGATTTACAGGCTATAAATTTGATGTAGAGATTCAGTGATCCACTTAACTACAAAAACAGAATTTCAACAAAACACGTCGTTGTTGGTTTAGACTTCGAGCAGATTTAGTTAGTAAGTAACCCAGATGCCCACCAGGGCTGTTCTAGTTTCGCTCTAACGTTTGTATGGTCTTAAAAGTGCTTACACAAGTGATTTTACATTTCTAGATCTGTAGAAATGAATGATATGACGAAAGATAAAGCTGAAAATTTCTCACTTGCCGAATTTCTCAAAACGTGCCAGCGGGGAAACATTTGCATATATTATCTTATCAAAACGCCAGAGTCAGGTTATATGCCCTGAAGTTCAAAAACGCAATATAAACTTGAACGAAAGACCGTCTCAATAGTAATATACTAGTAAATTTACCCAGCCCTGTTAATAGTCCCTATTAGACCGTATCCACTGGAACCTTCAGGGAACGTGGCGCTAAAATTTATTGAAGAAAATGATTGTTAGATCAAGAAATTTGAAAAGGGTATGATCTGACGTAAAACCCTGTTATTTTCGTGTCAGTGTAACATTCAGGGAAGAATTTCAAGGGGGAAATGTCGAATCATATACGAAGTTCAAGTTGGCACCGTTGATTGGAAACAAAATGGCGGAATATGGTGTCTGGAGACTTTGTGTGCAAAACGATTTTATCAGTCCATTTCTTCAACATTTTACTAAATAAGTGCTACTGCCAAATAAAAACTGGACAAGGGGATTCATATTTTGGTGTTATAACAACAGACTAAACATTTCATGTTCGGTTTCAACTTCGAAGACAAAAGTTATTGAAATGAAAGCGTCTGTGATTTCATTTGTACGTGTCGGTCATTGCTTTTATTCATGTGGTGGCTCCTAAAGGAGCCGTTTGTTTTGTGAAGGACTGTGCTGTCCACCTTATGCTCGCTCTCCACGGATTCGGCGGGCCAACTGAATGTCCTTGGGCATGATGGTGACGCGCTTGGCGTGGATGGCGCACAAGTTGGTGTCTTCAAACAGACCAACAAGGTAAGCCTCGCTAGCTTCTTGAAGAGCCATGACAGCGGAGCTCTGGAAACGCAGATCGGTCTTAAAATCTTGAGCGATTTCTCGCACGAGACGCTGGAATGGCAGCTTGCGGATCAGCAGCTCGGTGGATTTCTGGTATCGACGGATCTCACGAAGAGCGACCGTACCAGGCCTGTAACGATGAGGTTTCTTGACTCCACCGGTCGCAGGAGCGCTCTTACGAGCTGCCTTTGTTGCGAGCTGTTTTCGTGGAGCTTTTCCACCGGTTGATTTACGAGCAGTTTGCTTTGTACGAGCCATAACTGAGAGCGATCGCGTTTTAACGAAAAATAGCAACTCATAATTTATCAAGCGATTTATACTTGGCGGGACGCTTCTTGATTGGTCGAAAACTATAAGATTTCATTGGTTCGTTTCGATAACCGTAGATCATTTCACGGTTCTGTGAGTATATTTCGATCCCAGGTAGAATTGAAGGTTTTATAAGGCATGAAAGATTGCATTGGTACGATGAAATCGTTTCAAAAGGTTGAAATAATTATAAAATTTCCAATGTTAGGTCATGTTAGGGTTAGAATGAAATTTTCTCATTGGCAAAGACATTTTCTCTGTACAGAAAGATCTGTGTGAATATGCTAATAATGGATGAGTCTGTTAATCTGACCCTTTGCTCTGTTGTCTTTTCTTATCCAATAGGAGAAAAGGTATTATGTTTTCCGAGAGGTCCTCCTTTAACATAGAAAAAAGAAGAACGGAGACAAACTGGGCTAATACAGTTACATGAGTAGTAGTCAACATGTCTGGTCGCGGTAAAGGAGGCAAAGGTCTAGGAAAAGGAGGCGCCAAGCGTCACCGAAAGATCCTTCGTGATAACATCCAAGGCATCACCAAGCCAGCCATCCGTCGTCTTGCTCGCCGTGGCGGTGTTAAGCGAATCTCTGGCCTGATCTACGAGGAGACTCGTGGTGTTCTCAAAGTTTTCCTTGAGAACGTGATCCGTGATGCTGTGACATACACCGAGCACGCCAAGAGAAAGACTGTGACAGCCATGGATGTGGTGTACGCTCTGAAACGACAAGGCCGTACTCTGTACGGATTTGGCGGTTAGACTGCACAGTCTGCCAACGCAAACAAACGGCTCCTTTAGGAGCCACCAAATCTCTCAAAAGTCATGACCAACATAGACTGTCGCACGGAAAGAAAAGTTTTTCAGTCACATCGAAAGATAGTTCACTTGAGTACTCGATGCGCGTTTGATTATTACATTGTAAAATATTCTCCTGTCACAATTACAACCAAACCCCCCCGTAACATAAAAGGTTCTTTATACCGTAATTACGCGCAGACTGAATTGGGCAAAAGATAGTCTACTCCGAGCAGTCTATTTTGCTCGAAAATCCGTTAGGCAGAACGCAAAGAAGTGAGCGGTCGTTAGCGTGCGCTACTCGAGGCTACTCCTCGTATGTCACGCTCGAACGCTCACTTGTTTTACGTTTTTTTTTTTCGAGCAATAGACTGCTCGCAGTCTATCAGTCTACTGAAGAAAGAATCCAAACAGTTGTTACAAATGAGCCACTTATATCTCGGAGGAAAAAATTTAGGTAGACCGTTGTGACTGTTACACGTTAGAGTGTTGTGTGCGCATTGCTGCATGAATATAGATATTAGCATGATAAAAGAATTAAGACTAAGTAAAATTTGCATTTGTTTAGCTTGGGTGTCCTGGCGTAGAAAACTGAAAAGAGTGAAAGATTTTTGGCCTGAAAGCAACTAAGCTGCGGAAAAACGGCACACCTTCATAAGGAGCTGAGGATCTAACTCCATATGGCTCACTAGTGCTTGGGTTCACACACTGTCTGTCTTAGCCTAAGTCAAGCCAAGTCACCCGAAGTCTGCTTGAGCGTTCAGGCATTAGAAGACAAATTCTTCCCTTGCAAAACTGTGAGTTACGTCTTAAATTTCTTTAAGTTAGGTTTTGTTTTGGTTTATGTGCCTAACGCGGGAATCTCTATCTGATAAAACTCCGCGCTTTTGAAATTTTTTTGCTATCAGGTTTCTCAGTTAAGCAAGCCCTCAGTCATGCTTAGATCGTTTGAGTTTGCCGACACTAAGACAGAAATCGCGCATTTGTTCACGCGGGTGAAAAATCACCCGCGTGAACCTAAGTCAGACTTATATTAGTGTTCTAATGTGAACGCAACAACTAAATGACTCGCAAAACGAATACTTGATCATTGGGGCTTGGTTCTGATATAAGCACGGTCGATTTAGCTAAAGAAAATAAATTTAAAAGTGTTACAAACAGTTTAGTTGATCGTGACTTTTCTAACATTTGGTGGCTCCTAAAGGAGCCGTTTGTTTATGAGTCAAAGCTTATTTAAGCTTTGGCTTTCTTCTCGGTCTTCTTAGGCAGAAGTACAGCCTGGATGTTGGGAAGAACACCTCCCTGCGCGATGGTGACACCGGCGAGCAGTTTGTTCAACTCCTCGTCATTACGGACAGCCAGCTGAAGGTGACGGGGAATGATTCTTGTCTTCTTGTTGTCACGAGCAGCGTTGCCCGCCAACTCCAGGATCTCGGCGCTCAAATACTCGAGCACGGCAGCCAAGTACACTGGAGCACCGGCGCCAACACGCTCAGCATAGTTGCCTTTGCGGAGAAGACGATGGATACGACCAACTGGGAACTGAAGCCCTGCTCGGGATGAGCGGCTCTTGGACTTGGTACCCTTTGCCTTTCCTTTACCGCGACCAGACATGATTGAAAATACAGTAGTACTCACGAAAATCGTTTTCTCGTAGAATGAAAACAAATTTTAAGCGCGCCGAATTTTATCTGAGGTTATTCAACTGTAGAAGATCGAAATGCACCAATCAGAACTTTGCATCTGACAATATAAAACAAAGACTCCTTGTGCTATAAACAAACCAGATGCAAAATATGACCTCAAAAGGTCGATAAGGCATAAAATGACCAATCAGGAATCGAGCATTTCGATCCTTATGATAATTGATCCTTTCTAAATTTTGTTATAAATACAAAACGCATCATCTAGTCTTCATTCAAATCCATTCTGATCTACAGACATGGCACCCAAAGTTGCAGGAAAGAAAGGCGAGAAGAAAGCCGGTAAGGCAAAGGCCGCCGCTGATGGAAAGAAGAAGAGAAGGGGAAAGAGAAAGGAAAGCTATGCTATCTACATCTACAAGGTGTTGAAGCAAGTTCACCCTGACACTGGTATCTCCAGCAAAGCCATGGGCATCATGAACTCGTTCGTCAACGACATCTTCGAGCGCATCGCCACCGAAGCTTCCCGTCTTGCCCACTACAACAAGAAATCAACCATCAGCTCCCGCGAGATCCAGACCGCCATCAGGCTGCTTCTACCTGGTGAACTGGCCAAACACGCCGTGAGTGAAGGAACCAAGGCTGTGACCAAGTACACCAGCAGCAAGTAAACTCACTTTGTGGGTTTCCCGCCAATACAAACGGCTCCTTTAGGAGCCACCAAATGATACAAAAGTCAATGACAACTGGCCTTATTCCATTTCAAGCCCTCCTCAAAGCGCAATCAATGCAAACGTGGAAGTGCACAATAAGAAGCCCGTCTCTGAAATAGTTCTTCAGTACATTTCTCCCACCAGGCTGCTCGCGGCATCGCCGCTTTCGACGGTAGCTCGCGCGCTCCACCCCAACTAAACCGCCAGCTACGCAGACTACAGTCCAAATATCTATACTCTGTGTGTACCCGTTAAGCTTATATGCTTTCCCGAACCTCTGCCTATTTCTCAATATAACGAACGATGCCGTGCTAAAGTTGGGAAAGTTTTTAGAATTACAGCGAAGAGAACCACGATACACTCTTTTTTATATAAGAATATCGAGGCTGAAAATTGCTCCTTTCTCTAAACGGCAAACTTAGCCAAAAAGAAACAAAAACAGCACTGGCTGCATGTTAGATGCTAGTAATATTAATTTAACACCATCCCATACAGTAGTAGCCGGGCTCTCATCGTTGGTGGCGCGAGGAAAGCGACTTTGCTCCTACCGCAATGCTATCCATACAAGGTGGCGTTGCGGTTACATACTTTGCTCCTACCGCAAGGCTACCCATACAGTGGGAACCCTTTTTCAGGGATTCAACATATTTATTTTTTAAGGGTTCTTGTGGTGAAAGGTACAAGTTGCCGGAAAATTTACTAGATTTCAGTTAGCAGTTTTCTGTTACATTAAGTTTTGTCTTTATGGTCAAAGGTTTCTTTTGCCTGAAAGCAGGCTCACATTTACCTTTGAGTCAAACGCGCATATTTATTTTCACATATTTTTGAAGGGTTCTTGTGGTAAAAGGCACAAGTAGCCGGAAAATTTTCCAGATTAAGCAGATTTCTGTTACATTAAGTTTTGTCTTAAGGTCAAAGGTTTCTTTTGCCTGAGAGCAGGCTCACATGTACCTTTGAGTCAAACGCGCGAGCGTGAGCGGGGAGGAGCGCGTCGCCGAGCAAGGGAGGAGTCTGGTGAAGAGCGAGTGTGCCCCTACCCTAGGTACCAGAGGTTTTGTTTTTGTCGTGCGCGGCTTCGCAAAGCGAAGCCCGGGTCCCAGTAGAGACTAGGGGTACTTACCATTTACATGGGAAAACCGGAAATTCCAGTTGAAAAATCAAATGGTTCGCGCCATTCCGTTTGGGAAGCTTCTGAAAATATGGGCTGTGATTTGAGGTGATGCTATTTTTCTGCTCTTTTAAGTCTCTCTAGCTGATATGGATATACTTTATAGCGATTCCCTCTCCCGCAACGTGGCATTCAATTGTTTAATGTTTATGCCTGAAATTTCCAACCGGATGGTTTTTGTAAATGGTAAGCACCCCAGACATGACCGACACCGGAAACCGCGCAAGAAAAACCTCTGGCACCCAGGCTAGTGTGATCCGTAAACGCGAGCCTACTCGCAGGCTAAAGAAACTCTTGACCATGTTGACCACATAGATGTGTACCGGAAATATGTGGGAAAGATATACCCTGTACAGTTTTCCCGTACCTTAGTTATATTCAGTGTAACAAACGACGGCGAAAACGAAAGACTAAAGTTTTAACCTGCCACCAACGAATCGACAAGGAAAACGGCGCGCCCTAGCCTAATTAATGAGGACCTACAAGTAATGCAGTTAACAATAAAGATTAGTGAAAAAACTGAGCAACGACGTTTCGGTGTCATCCTGGCACCATTTTCAAGTTAAAAAATATTTGTGCGAAAAGTAAACTAATTTATACCAATGGTAGAGGTGCGAAATTGAATAAATTAAGATTAAGATAGCTGTTCAATGAGTAATAAATAATAAACTTGATCACAAACTACAGCCGGTGTTCAGAAGCCGTAAAATTGGCGATGATCTCAAAGTACAAGAGCCAAAACCACCTTTGATCAATCAACAGTGCGTTGTTTATAACTATATATGTGATCTGTGTGATGCAGAATACGTCGGTTACACTAGCCGTCATCTTTACAAGCGCATTGAGGAACACCGATTTACCGCCATCGGAAAACACCTTCAAAATGAACACCGAGTTGATACAGTTGGTGACCTGACTAACAACTTTAAGATCCTAAAGAAATGTCAGGGAAAGTTCGATTGCTTGATCCACGAAATGTTGTGGATTCGCAAGAAGAAACCGAGCCTTAACACACAGTCAGACTCCATTCGCGCGAAAGTATTTGTTTAGGCTTTGAACAGACACTGAACTCATTACCAGTGTTTGACACTTCATTGGAATGAACATGAACATTGAACAGCTATCTTAATCTTAATTTATTCAATTTCGCACCTCTACCATTGGTATAAATTAGTTTACTTTTCGCACAAATATTTTTTAACTTGAAAATGGTGCCAGGATGACACCGAAACGTCGTTGCTCAGTTTTTTCGCTAATCTTTATTGTTAACTGTATTTCCAAATTTAATCTTATAAGAATTCTACAAGTAATGGTTTAATTTTCCCGGCACTGCCATATGGATCACTGACTTAAAGGATCTTAGTCACTGTATTTTGAGTTATTTCAGTGGCCACGTCCAAAATTGCCTTTAAATTGAAGGAAACATGAAAATAGTAGTTACTAAGACAGAAATACACCTGAAGAGATAACAATAAACCACAAAGGAACAAGGATGGAGAAGATTAACACAGCGGACTTGAAAACTTTAGGCTAAACTGACTTTTCAAGATACCCAAACCGTCAAATTTCTCCTTTAAGTAGTAGAACAAAAGGCTTGATCATTCGAATTAAGATTAAAAATTCGAGGCCTCAGTATATAGCCTCTTGATTCTGTGGCCTACCTTGGATATCAGATTCAACGCCAAGGGCAAATTTGGGAGGCATTAGTCAGTCTTTGAATACATAGCACTCTGGTTGTAGAAACTTAAACTACATATGGCGGCAGTGTTTCTGGTACGAATCTCATTTGCACGAAGTAACAAAGTACACAAAGACATGATCTTATCAAGTCTACAGTGTTTTCACTTCGTCTTCAATGGCAGTCAGATAGACTCAGTTTCAAGTGAATTTATTTCACTGCCATTGCTGTTGGAAATAATTTCATTTGCTTGAATCTCTATCGATCGTGTTGTGAGCCGTGAGCCTGCCTGTAAGTTATGTAAGAAACGGTGTACTTCTTACAAAATAGATATCATATTACACCATTTCTTCCTCATAACAGCCTGCTTTCTACAACGGCCACAGTAGACTGAAAATATTTGTATTTGTTTTCTTTAAGGATTAGAAGGAAAGAACACAAAATTAAATCAGAGACAATGTTGGCTGTTTGCCGTAAATGTCATGCTTAAGGTGGCCGAACACAGTTTTCGCGGGCTTTTGCTGATGCAATTCAGTGCGTGCACAAGGATTTTACTTACTCAACACCCGCACTATCTGTGCTATTTTTCTCTATAATTGAACGCAGTGTATTGATGGCTTTAGTCTTTTATCAGAAAGATATGTTAGAAAAGATAACGATGCAAAGAACCCAACAATTCTCAGCTTTTTCTTTGTTACCGAAAGAACCCAGTTAAATGCGGCGCATGCGTAGTAAGTCAAAAAAAATGCGATTGAATGAAAAATTGCACCCTCGGAAATACGGCTATTTCTCGAGAACCACTCATTAGAAATTTCACGAAATTTGGCACAAAAATCATCATTTATCCGTTCTCCAAGTGGAGAATTGGGCCGTAAGCTCTCTGCCTCCAGGCTGTTCTGTCCTCCGCAGCCGATGCTGCTGCTGCCCATGTTCTTAAACCTTCCTTTTCCAGCTCCCTTTGTACAGTCCTTCTCCAAGTCTCGCGCGGTCGACCCCGTTTCCGTTTGCCTTCAGGTACCCATGTGAGAGCAATTCGTGGATGTGAGTGGTGATCCATTCTGAGGACGTGACCCAGCCACGTCCATCTCCTCCTTGCCACTTGCTTGCTTATTATCTCCATTCCTGCTCTTGCTCTAATCTCCTCGTTTGTTATCCGCATTGGCCATGGCCAGTAGATCTTTAATATCCGACGAAGGCTCTTGTGTAAGAACGCATCCAGTTTTTTCTCATCTGTTTTGGTCATTCGCCAGCATTCACAACCATACAGCAACACCGAGATGACATTAGCTTTGAAGATTTTGGTCTTAGTCTTGTAGGTAAATTGACTGTTCTTCCAGATCTTATCTAACTTACTATATGCAGCCCTTGCTTTCCCTAGCCTTGCTTTGATGTCTTCTTCTGTGCCACCTGACTTGCTGATGTGTGCACCCAAGTACACAAAACTCTCTACATCTTCAATATCGTGTTCGTCAACCTGAACATTCTCATTGCTGGTCGTGTTCAGTCTAAGGAGTTTTGTCTTTTCGGAGTTGATCTTCAAACCAGTTTTCTTGCTGTTAGTGCTGAGATTTTTCACTTTCTGTTGGATTTGACATTTCGTACTGGATGTAAGAGCAATGTCATCAGCAAAGTCCAAGTCGTCTAACTTGGACCACAATTTCCATCTAATGCCAGTGTTAACACCCGTTACTGTTCTTCTCATGATCCAGTCGATTACGAGTAAGAACAGAAACCCTGACATGTTACACCCCTGCTTTACGCCGGACTTCACGTCAAACCAGTCCGTTTGACCTGTACCGTCAACAACCGCACATTGGCTATCATCATACATTACGTTGACCATTCTGACAAGCTTCGACGGTATCCCATAACTCTCCATGATCTCCCACAAGGTTTTCCTGTGAACGCTGTCAAAAGCCTTTTCGTAGTCGACAAAGCATACATATAAGCTGGAGTTCCATTCCACTGCTTGCTCTACGATGTTCCTGAGAACGAATATCTGCTCTATCGTACTCCTTCCTTTCCTGAAATCAGCTTGCTCCTTCCGTAGCTTTGCATCAACACCACCTGATATTCTTCTAATCAATACCTTGCACATCACTTTTGCAGCAACAGACATCAGAGTAATCCCCCGCCAGTTTCCACACTTGGTGAGATCCCCCTTTTTGGCAATCTTGACAATGAGACCCTTCCTCCAATCTGCGGGGACAATCTCACTGACCCATATCTCACGGAAAAGGTCGTGAAGTACGTCGACTGTCGTTGTAATGTCAGCCTTGAGCAGTTCAACTGTCACGCAGTCTATGCCAGATGCTTTGCCTGCTTTCATGCTAGTGATGGCGCTCCTGATCTCGGCTTTAGTTATGGGGCCCGATGGTATCTCTTCTATAACTTCCATGTCGCTAATCACTTCGGCCTCACGTTCTGGGTTGGGCCTATTCAGTATTTCAGCAAAGTGCTCTTTCCATCTTTGTTGCACCTCCTCTTCTTTTGTCAACAAATTGCCTTCCTTGTTCCTTACCATGTCAATTTTCTTTGGTGGCTCGCAGCACAGCCTTCTTGTAGCATCGTACACATCTTTCATCTGCCCACACTTAGCAGCATCCTCTGCCTCTTGTGCTATATTGTTAGCCCACTCTCTCTTATCCTTTCTCAAACTTTTCTTCACTTCTAGATCTTTATTCCTGTATTTCTGCTGCAGCCTTGCCCTAAGACGTTCCGACCTTGTGCCAGCTAACTTTTGCTTTAGCTGTTTCCTTTCTTCAATTCCCTTCCAGTTTTCTGGGCTGATCCAGCTCTTGTTCTTCCTTGTTCTGTAGCCTAGCACATCCTTGGCCGTCTCACAGTAAGTGTCTTTGATCTTTTTCCACTTTTTCTCTACTTCGTTCTCACGTGCTACTTCGCCCTCCTCTTCCTGTCCAGTATTTACGTCACAATCATCTTCTAGCAGTAAACAGGTGAACCTGTTCTTTAGTTCCAACTGAAATTGCTTCCTAATTTCGGGAACATTCAGCTTACCGGTCTCGTATCTTCTGACTTGTACTGCTCTCCTGCCTGTTCTGTTTAGCTTAAGCAGTGTCTTAGCAATCACAAGGTTGTGGTCACTTGCACAGTCTGCACCCCTATACGCCCTTACATCCTGTACTGATCTTTTAAAATTGGATCTAACGGCCACGTGTTCGATCTGGTTGTGATATTGGCCATTTGGTGAAGTCCACGTGTATCTGTGTATTTCTTTGTGTGGGAACATAGTCAAAGCAATAGCTAGATTGTTCAGTGCACAGAAAGACACAAAACGCTCCTCGTTGTCGCTCCTCTCCCCTGTCATACCAAACTTTCCTACAATGCCTTCCTCTCCAAGTTGTTGCTCACCCACTTTTGCATTCCAGTCGCCTATGACCAAGAGCATGTCGTGCCTCGGCACTTCATCCACGGTCTTTTGTAACTGTTCATAGAAGTCGTCCTTCACCTCATCATCTGCCTCGTTGCTTGGGGCATAGACCTGGATGACTGTTGTCTTGATGAAGCGTGAGAAGAAGCGAGCCTCTACGATGCGGTCACTTATCGGTCTCCAGCTGTCTAAGCATTGGGCGACTTTCTTTGACATGATTATTGCGACCCCACTTTGATGTACATCGTCGTCCCTGCCTGAGTATATGATGGTTTCGCCTGTTCGTGCTTTCAAACGTCCAAATCCCGACCACCTGCATTCACTTATCCCTAATATACCAATGCATTAACGAGTCATCTCAGCTGTGATCTGGGCTGTTTTTCCTACCGAGAACATAGTTCTCACATTCCAACATCCCACCTTTACTTTAGTTTTGGGGTTTGTCAACGAGCTGTTCGGAGAATGGGCCCCCTTTCGGCTTTCACCCATAGTCGTCATACTTCCGTCGACCCAGCTAATAAAGGCATCGTCTGGGGTCCGGCATGTCGTTGTACTACACCCATTGTAGCCTGTATACATTGAGATTCCAGTTTCCGTAATCACAATATTTTTATGGGGTGAGGTGATTGGCCTCACGCCCAACCCCCAACCTGGAGGGCCAGGGTTTTTCTGTCGGGGTTTTCCTTCCCTTAGTCACAGATTCCGGTTATTTGAAGGCGCCGAACACTCGCCTTTTGCCACTGTCGCTCAGCTGCTAGCTACTCCTAGCATTACCAGGGGCTACGAAAACGAGGACGTGCGACATATGACTTCGTTGGCAGAGCCTATATTACACGGAAAGGCATTTCTCAGCATTTACGGGGAGAGCATTGGTGACCCTTGCAAACCCCACCGAGACCTTATACCAGCGCTTAGGCACAAAAATACTTTAGGAAATAAGTAACTGGAGTATTGAAAATACTAGTGAACTTTAACAAAGGAAATTCTAGATATTCCAGTGAACCTTCAACAAAGGATAATTAAAGATCTCTCTGTTAAATTATTAGAAAAATTGTGTTAACTTGTGAGAATCGTTACAAGTTTGTTGCATGCAAATTATAAAGAAAATCTAATGACTAGATTTTCTATAAATAAACAGAACCGATTTTAAAGGCCTTTTTGTTTTTATTCATGTTGCCATGGCAACGGTACCACGGCAGCTCAACCATCAAAAAACCAAGGTTTGTGTTGTTAACTTGCTTGCTGCCATTTTTGGCGACCGAGAGATCAAGGGTTTTAGAGAAAAAGGTAAATGAAACACAGGTATCAACAACTGTGTTCAGCCACCTTAAGATCACTTTGATTTATTTCAGTCAACAAAAAAAATTTTTTTTACTGCGTTTCTGGTAGCAATTTCCTCAGTAGAATTTCCCGACGTTTTTTAGGTGTTTTAAATTGCCAGTCACCGGCGTTGTGTCTATAATTAAACATACTAAAACTGCATATGAAAAGAAGAAAGGCAATTTCAATTTTTCAATTCGATATTACTGTTCTCACGGTTACGCACTTAAAATAGTGAAATTATTATTTTATGCAAATAAAATCTTTTAGCTGAATCAATAAAACCCTATGGCTTCATTGTTATCAGTTCCTCATTCTACACCAAGAAAATTATCACACGACATTTGAGCTTGTTTATGATGTGTTACAGCGATAGAAATTGAAACCAACCACAGTTTGTTCCGTTCAAAAAATGTTCCGAACTCCGCAAAAAAAAAATTAATTGCTTGCATTAAGAACAAAAGAGCTCATAAGACGGGCGAATGCAAATGAAATACGTGTACACGGACAGAGAATATTTAAATGTTTTATTTTTGTTTCCTATTCAACTTTGAGCCGCATATTCATTATTTCACTGAGCTTTGCAGCAACAGGCCACTGGTAAGTCACTCTCATAATTTAATAATTTTAAAACAATATTTTTGATCGCCGCGTCTTTTTACTTGAAATTAATATGGTTATATGTGACTTCTTAAGGGAAGCTATTGTAACCATGAATTTCATTTTGTTTGAAGAGTTAAGTCTGAAGGTAATGTGTGTGTAGTGTATCGTCAGATCAGGTCATAGTTAGTATGGCCAGGTATATATCCCAGCTAGGAAAGTCTCGATTAAACCACCAGCCTGATGTATTTTCGAAGTTTTATGTGATTCACACTTTGAATAAGCAATATCATGTTCCCTTAGATGCGGACGAGTACCGTGCCGTGTTCGATTCTGCCATGGTGTTTTTCTCCTGGTTCAAAAAAACGCTTCAACAATAAAACAGTTGGGGAAAATTGGAAACTCTCCATTATTGGCGGCCAAAGCGTAGGAGAAACTTAGTCAAACAGCAGTTTGAGCGGTTCGAGGGAGCGATAGGAAATTGAACTTTGGAACAGTAATACTAGAAAGAGGAAAACAGCCACTTATCAAACCCTTTCATGGCAGTTCTAGTTAATGCATCAAAATTATTCTTTCTTTTAGAAAATCTAGTCCAAAGTCATAAGGAGACTACCTCAGAGAAGCTGTTAACATAGCGTTCAACATTGAACTATCGAAACGACTAGCCGGCCGCTACAATAACATCTACGTTTGTAAAATTAAAGACCGTTTAGCGCTAAAGCTCGATGTGCCCAGGAAGAGCTTTGAACATTACAAAGACTAATCACAACAACACCTAAGACAAATTACAAATTACAAGTTGTCCTATTCAGTGCCTTTTAAAATTAATTGCTTTTCTTTTCTGACATTAAAATTTTTTCAGGCAGCAGCTGCGTCGAAGTTTAGTGAATAGTATTTATTTTGCTTGCTCAGAAATCTGATCGGGAGGCGTATCAGTGACATCAGTTTATCTGCAATATATTGATGATGTTTTTCGAAGCCGACAGATCTATCCGGATTTGCGGTAGACTCAATTTAGAACATCGAGGAGCCAAAGAAGAAAGGTTATTCTAATAATAATGTAAGGATAATTTGAGAGCATAAGACGTAGTCTATAGATAGATGTAAAAACATAGAAAAACCGGGCCTTCAGTCCCTAATTTTTCTGCCAAGCTTTACGATATAAATTATTAGGGTATCACTGCCTGAGTCTAGCTGTTATACATGAATTGAACAATGGTAGGTTTTAACTTAGTTATTATTGGCCGTATTCATCTATATATTTCAACTGCATCGTGCTTAGCTTTTCGGTTTCAATAATAAATTATTTTTCACGCAGATCGGCGACATTAACCTTCAGCTCAGTTTTTCTTTCCCTTTAGATCAATCAGACTAAGGTTTCCAGCACAGTTTTCAGCGAGAAGCTAATTCAGCACGTCGGCAAAATAATTTATTTATCTAGAAAAACATAATTCGTCGGAGACTTGTCGTGTTAAGTAAACAAGACCGCTTATGAAAGAGAGACTCGTTCGCTGGAAAAGTATCAAGATAGCCATAAATATCATTTATAGAGAAATTACGGACAAGAAATCTTCTTAAACTCAAGTAGAAATTTCGTGCGTCGATAATTTTTTTAAGTGCTTTACATGTACATGTAAAATTTTATACGTATATTCAGGTTTGCCTGGATAAACACTACCATTGTTATGTAATTTTTTGTTCATGTTTGTGTATTTAGAACAGTTTTCACTGATGTATAGAAGGTACTTCGCTTTTACTTTGGTTTTGTATTACTACGTTAAGAGATTGGCTTAGAACGTTTTTCACTTGACCGTCGAAAGTAATTCTCAATTTCTTTTGTTTTCCATTGCTTCGATACCCGACTGATCTTATTTATTGTCAGACAAGAGACTCTCGCCAGGCTCTCTCGCACACGTTTCCCGCGTTTTACGTAAGCTACAGGTGTTTGTCTGGCGTCTTGACTGGTTCACTGGATTGTGTGTCCAATTTTATATTAGCCAGTGTGAAAACTTTGGTTTCTGACAATAACTCAATTGGAAAATCGCTCTCTATGGCGTAACATCCCCATTAACATAACAGTGAGGCAAGACTGATTGTTAGTCTTTGATAGAGTCCACACTGAAAGCCAAGAACTGCAACCGTGAACAGCTGTTTCGACCCCTATGAAGCCTTCAGGGAAGGGGTACTTCTTTTCAAGAACCTTATGGGTGGGAGGTTAGGGAGGAACGGGGGGTGGGGGGGCTTTTAAGACTAAAGGAGAGCGCACTTTAATATAAGAAACCAAATCTCAGCTGGTGCACATGTAGTAGACGTGGGGTTAGACTTCACAAAGTTGCATAAACTGCGCATCCTTACTGCACACGTAATTCATGTTTCAACGACACGCCACGTCATACATCAAGCGCGCGAAATATAAACAAGTATAGGGCTTGGCACTGTTGCGTTAAATTCTCCTGCAGTTTCTCCTCAAATAAATAGTCGGTGCCCCCTAGTCGTTTAAAACTTTATCTAAATTCTCTTCACAGCCACTTTGAAAACGCAAAGAAGCGGCTGCCATTTTGCTAACAATTGCACACTGCCGTTTGGCTACTCACTATCTACTAAACAATTAGATTAGGAGCTCGAGATGTCTATCACGCATAGAAATCGAGAGCGAGTAATTTAATTGTTTTAGTATAAATCTATTAGTCGTTAAAAGCTTTATCTAAATCCTCTTCACAAACACTTCGAAAACGCCAAGAAGTGGCCGTCATTTTGTTAACAAGGGCACACTGTTACGCTACCCACTATCTATCACAGAATAGATAGTGGGTAGCGTAACCAATCAGAGAACGGCATTTGTGATAGAACGCTAGTAGATTTATACTAAAACAGAATAGATAGTGAGTAGAACAGCCACTAAGAGAAGGGCATTCGTGATAGAACACTAGTAGATTTATTTCAATACAGAATATAAATTAGTATAGGTTATCGTCTGAATGCGAGCGCAGTTAAGGATTTAGCTTTTTAATAGACGAGAGCGATTTGAAAGAATTTTCAAATATCACGAGCGGAGTAGTGCAATTCCTTGACTTCTCGAGCTTTCATACAATTACTCATCTATTATATGACTGGGAAAATGACGAACGTGCCGTGTTAGTTTGCATTGCAGTGCAAATTTAAAAAAAGAACGACAAATTGGCGTGCTCTAAGCCAATCACAATGAAACAATGTTCCCAGTCATGTAATAATAAAGAAAAGTGAAGAATCGACGGTGAACTAAAGAAAGTAATGGAAAGAAGCCATGACGAGGGCTTGAGTTGTGTTAAAAAGTGGGGAAACTTCATTAGCTTTACTGCCGGTAAATCTCGAGGAATTTTGGCGACAACAACAGCCGCAAATTTTAGAGGTCCAAATTCCACTGATCAATCAGATCGCGCGTAGTAAATGGGATATAAATTGAGATTAACAGATCGGACTCCCACTGCGAGAAGGTAATGACTACTCAGTCCAATAATTATCACAATTATCCACGGTTATTAAGCGTTCTGAAATACGTCTTATCCCGGTAACGTCACTAGTGAGTACATATAGAGAGGCGCGGTGCTATACCCTGATGCTGTACATTGACAGGTTCGCTTCTTATCCTTTGGGTTCAAGTGACAGACTCTGGGACAAAGAAGATTCTCAAGAGTGACGGAATGCAAAAGGTTTTTACACTGATATTGCAACTTTATATTAGCTTTAAGACCTTTAGGCAAGTTCACGACCACAATGTATCGCTTACAGAAGACCTGCAGGTTCAATAGGTTTTCTTTCTTGAAAAAAAAAAAAAAAGCAATGTTAGCGTGAAACTTGATTAACTTCTCTCTAGTTCAGAAGAGATTAATGAAGCGTCTTGGGAGAGAGTAACAAGAGCCGCCTTCTCTGAACGCACACATGTGGGTATTCGTGCGGAAAAGCCGATCAAGGATTAGCCCAGCAGTGAAAGATAAAGAACTTAATGTTCTTCAAGCTCATCAAAAAAATCTCTCGGTCATAAAGGCTACTTCTTGGGCCATTTGGATAAGTACCTTCCGCCAACAGTTAAACTATGCGTATTAGTGACATTTTCTGTTTACCTGCAACGAAAGCAAATTATTTTTGTTGTCCAAATTTTTCATCCGTAACATCGCTATTCGTTGTAAAATGACAATTAAATCAAACAGCAGGAACTTTTGCTGTTAATTACGACTTTGGTATTGAAAACGACTGTTACATCCCCTAGGGGCAAGAAGTTGTTGTTTCAAGGCTGAAAACCAACATTACGAAATTGCTTTCAAACATCCACGACCCGTAGCAGATGACAAGGAACTTCGAAACAAACAGTTGTTATTGACCAAGCGAAGATTCAGCTTTTTTCCTATAAACAAAAGGAAAGAACGAGGACATCATAGGATCTACTGGAAGTAGAGAAAATCAGCTCTAAACTATTACAGCAAGAGCTAAGAGCCGTGTAATAGTTCATATGGCGATTTGCTTCATATGGGGTCGCGTAACTCTTTTAGAAATCATCCTTGTGGCTTTTTTACGGCCTTTTTTTTATTTATCATGACTATTATTGCTGTAATTTGCCATTAAATTGTGATAAATAAATCTTTAAGGTCGGAACACACGAAAGGACAAGTATACCCGGGGCTAATCCCTTGTTGTTAATTGAATTCACTTGCGGGGACTAACTACACAGGAATATAGTAAAAACGTAGCGGCGAAAGGTACTGGCACCATTCTTTCACTCTGTGGCTTTCCCAATGCTAGATCGAAATTATTATTAAGCTTAAATTAAAACTGTAACATTAAAACCAGCCCCACCAAAAATATTGCAAATTGTTCAGCTAAATTATCCAGTGCTTCTTTTTTCCGATTTCCGAATAACAGAGTTGTCAATTTTTGTTTTTCGTAAAATTCGTGTTAGTAACACTCCAGGCTGCTTCTTCATCATCAACGCTGTCTTCCCGAGCCGAGCGGGGAAGCACCATCTTGAAACAGATCGCGTAGGTAGTTATGGGAGCTTGTCATTCGGATCTGTGATTGGTCTATTTCAATTTGTCCCGAGAACAGCTAGTTCTAGCCTGTGAACAGGCTCTCTAGTCGAGGATGGGGCGAAGAACAGTTCACACGAAGTGTTTCGAGGGACAGGTCGCAGGGACCAGAATTTGGTCCCTGCGACTAGACTTCTTGCAGGAACTAGTCGCAGGGGCTAGCCCTCTCGTGTGTGCTGACCTTTACGGCTTTAACAAACAAGCGATTTCAATAAGATTTTGATTATTTTTCTAACAAAGAAAAGTTTACTTGCGCAAGAAGTCCTCATGGAAAAATTGAACACTTTTAGAAACCAATCGAATTTCACGATTCTATTCGGCGGGACCGCGCGCTAGGCAGAATAAAAACGATAGGTTTTTTCGGCTGTTGGTTTTCTCACTTTACGGTTAATTCCTTTTAATATGAGAAACGAATATTATGGCACACAAGTTTGAGTTCTTAAAGTTCGGGTAATGCCCTTCTTTTATTCCTGTCAGGAATTGATGTCCTGTTGTATTTAACAGGATAAAAGAGCTATATTTTAAACCTTGTTATGTTCCCCGAAACTTCGGAAAAACAGGAAAACGTCGCTATGCTTTAGACGACCTTCCGCAATCCGCCGTAGGAAAAAAGATGGCGCTTGGCACATTTACCCATAATTCTTAGCTCAAGGAAACTTAAAAAACGCTCCGAAAAACGTAGAGAAACGTTTTAAAACCTTCAAACCCAGTGTAAGACGGCCAAAACGGTCGACGTAGTTACGACAGATACGAGAGTACGATTTTATATTAGTTTATTGACAAAAGTAGCGGAGACAATAACAACAGGGACAAAATAAACAGGAACGAGTAACACTGAAATACAATAAACAAACTAAAATAAGCCTAATGCTAATAAAGAGTAAAACAAAACAAAATAAGTTAACTCAGCTAAGAAATAACGAAGTAATTTGGTGCAAATAATAAGAGAATTGCAATAGGAAGACTGCATGACAAAAACAAAGAAACAGGAAACTGTGTGACAAAAACTGTCAACATTTGTAGAGTATTACATGAAATACAGAACTAAAAAAGGTTCAAGTTACGGGTTACGCAATAGTGCTAAGCTGTGTACAAGCTAGTCACACAAGTAATTATAGTGATAAAAACAGGCTACAAAACGTACAAAGGAACAGAGATGAATTTGGATTTGCATTTTGCAAACAATCACAAGTAACAAGAAGATCTGTTAGATCTTATAACCGCGCTTTTAAAATTTAACTGTTTGCTTAGCACTACCGTCGGAATGTAGTGCACATTTCAAAGCAGTCACTGATGATTCTTTTCCTACTGTAGACATCACATCACTTGATCAACACAAACTGTATTACTGCACCATCAGTGGTAGCCGTTAACAAATCTCCGATAACGTAATGGTCCTAATCTAGAACTTTCTTCGGGATATGTATGGTCATGAACGATATGAACCACACGATAATAACACTATTAACAACAGCTTTCTTTCTTTAAAGACATGATTAAATTTGATTGGTGTTTTCCACGAGTAAAGGGCTAGCAAAGTAGTCACACAAGTCATGTAATTTAATAATGAAACTCTATCCCGACCGATGAATCGATTTTGGTCACTCCAGTGGCTACAGATTGAAAACGTGACAGAAAATTGGCGTTACTTTCGATTCTCACCAAATTTGGACGGTGGGAAGATCTCATCATTAGCCAATTACAGACCATTTTTCAGCTCTTTTCGTCACATCCTCCCCCCTCGGGAGAATTTTTTCAAGTTAGCTATTTTAGTATGCAAGCCACCGTAATGGTGGTCGCTGTTGGCGAAATGTTTATTTCAGGGGCACCCAACGGATCGTTTCGGTAAATTATTTGTTCGGAAGGCCTTTAATCCTCTCTGATTTTCTGAAGAGAATTGTCACCTCGAACTTTCGTGATATGAGAAATTTAATGTCTGTTGTTTTCGAATTGTAAAAAATGTCGTTTTAGGTACCGAAAAAAGGTCAGCTATCATTTTCGGAAAGGCGATAAGACCTAAGGTTTTCGGGGAATGGACGAAAAAGCCCTAATAAATTCGAGAATATTCAAGTTCCCCTAGAATAACCGAACAGACAAAATTTTTTAGCGCAACCTAAAATTAGCCTACAGAGCTTTAAAACTACTCCAGATAACCTAAAACAGCGTTTAAAAGCATTTGAGAGAAAACGGTCGTTGGGTGCCCCTGTTATTTGCTCAAAATTGGGGCAAAATCTTTCGGAGATGGAAGTCAGGACATTTGTTAGGATACAGAAAGTAATATGGGACCAGTTGGTGGCTTCTAAGGCTGAATTTATCCAGAAGTAAGCTGTATTTTCGTTTTCGTGCCGAAAGCCACGCGGTGAAATATTATCGGTTTGTTCTGCTGTCTTGTTCTATTTTTTTCTCTTGGTCATTTTTGTAGCCCGCCGAGGCCATTCTTTCGTCTAAATGAGTTGAAAAAAGTTCGAAAAAGATGTTCCCATTCAAGTTTAAGCTCTCAGGCGATAATTCTGGAGTTTTTTGGCCGAAACGTCGGTTTTGTTATGTTCGTGTTTTTCGGTTGCTATGGGCGACCGTTGCTCCCTTCGTTAGGTCAAGTCTGGGGAGTGAGGTCACAAAAAAAATTCCAATTAATTCTGGTTTTGTTCGATTTCGCTGAAATTTTAGCACGATAAAGCTGGATTGTTAAGGAATAGATTTACCTTCTGCCGATGTGTGGTAGCTATTAACGCTAAAGTGATATATCGCTTCGATGTCAGGGTTTTGAAGCGATTTTTTTTGCAACTGTAGGTTTGGCGTGATTTTGTAATCTGAGATTTCTGTTGACCCTGAAGAAACAAGGTTTGGCGAGTAAACATTACAGATTGCGTAATTCAAAGTTGGCCGAGTGGAGATCTGCGTCTGGTCTCCGACAAAAAAAAAATTAAACAAGAAGATTTTTAAGATCTTACAACCGCGCTTTTGAAAGTTAACTGTTTTGGTAACATGAGTGACCCGAAGAAAAAAAAACGAAAAAAAAAATATCGGTTTTGAACCTATTTCCAGCAAATTTGGCACACTGGAAGCTGAGAAAATTACTCTATTTCCGGTCATCATTTTTCAGCTCTTTTCGTCATATCCCCCCCTCGGGAGGGTTTTGTAAAGTTAGCGAATGAATGAGTTGCCAGTAATCGGATACCCGTGTCTGCGCGAAGAACTCTGGGATCGTCAGGGGGCAAACATTGCTAGTCGCTAGAAGGAAATGTATGGCGAAAAGTTGTTTTGAGGTACAAGAAAACGATTTTTGAGAGAGATCAACGCTTTTTCGCCGTCGTTTTTATCGCGAATGGATTTGGTCAATGTTGATATGTGGAATATGTAAGTTTTTGTTTGAATAACCGTGAAATATGCGACAAAATCTACCGATAAACTCCGTTGCTTGCGTGAGGTTTATTGTGAAATTTACATCGCGTAATGGTCTGAAAATATTACAAAATTAATTAGGTATAAATCGAGAGGAAATAACCCAGTAAGGCCTTTTAAGTTGTGTACAGGCTACTTTTGGCTTATTTGAAAGCTCAGTCATACAAATAATACTGGAAATAAGCCCGGTGGCGATCATTGTACTGTCTGGGGTTGATTTCATGACAAATGAGTCCGCGAGACTCGTACTGTGTGGCTACTGTGTTGCTCAAAGCCTTTGTTTTGCTTTTACAAGCACGTATTTCAGTGATTTTCCTTTTCTATAACAGATCAAGGGTGGCTCCTCTAATATATCTCTGAGTATTTGTATTAAAAAGTGCCATTTGTGCGTGATTATGCTTTCCAAAGTTTGCTATTGACGGTTGAGTGAAATTGCCCGACA
The DNA here is from genome assembly GCF_964199315.1 of Orbicella franksi. NCBI lineage: Eukaryota > Metazoa > Cnidaria > Anthozoa > Scleractinia > Merulinidae > Orbicella > Orbicella franksi. Next base: position 3,823,569 of record NC_138158.1, on the reverse strand, counting down.
CAAAGGGTAGTAGTTCCTTCTACAATTTTCGATTTCTGTTGTAGAGCTTCTTTTCTGTCTTTATATTTAACTTCTCGGAGGGTCTTTTCTACCATTTGCTCCGGGTAGCCTCTCGAGATCAGGCGTGTATTGAAATTTTCAATATTCTCTTCAATGTATTTCACAATAAACCTCACGCAAGCAAAAGGGAGTTTATCGGTAAATTTTATCACTTATTTCACGGTTATTCAAACAAAAACTTACATTTTCCATGTATCAACATTGCCAAAATCCATTCGCGATAAAACAACAGCGAAAAAGCGTTGATCTCTCCCCAAAACCATGTTTTTTTGGGCGTCGAAACAACATTTCGCCATACATTTCCTTCTAGCGACTTGCAATGTTTGCCCGCTGACGATCCCAGAGTTCCTTGCGCAAACACGGGTATCCGATTACTGGCAACTCATTCATTAGTTGCAAGCCACCGTAATGGTGATTGCTGTCGGCGAAATGTTTATTTGCTAAAAAATTGCGGCCAAATCTTTCGGAGATGGAAGTCAGGACATTTGTAAGGATACAGAAAGTAATTTGGGACCAGTTGCTGACTTGTAAGGCTGAAATTATCCAGAAGTAAGGTTTTTTTTAACGTGAACGTAACGAAGGCCACGCGGTGAATAAATTATCGGCTCTTCTCACTGTCTCGTTCTGTTTTTTGTTTCGTTCTCTTTTGGAGTCCGCCGAGGTCATTTTTTCGTCTAAATAACTTGAGAAAAGTTCGAAAAAGATGTTCCTCTTGAATTTTCAGCTTTCAGGCAATAATCCTGGATTTTTTTGACCGAAACGTAGGTTCACTGGTTATGTTAATGTGTTTCGGTGGCTATGGGCGACCGTCGCTTCCTTTGTCGACTCACGCAATGAAGCTAGGTTACAAAAAAAATCTAATAATATTTAGTTCTGGTTTTGTTCGATTTCGTTGAAATTTTAATATGATGAAGCTGGATTGTTAACGAATAGATTTTAATACTGCCGATATGAGGTAGCTATTAACGCTAAAGCGATATATCGCTTCGATGTCAGGGTTTTGAAGAGATTTTTTTGCAACGTGTAGGTTCGGCGTGATTTTGTAATCTGAGATTTCTGTTGACCCTGAAGAAACAAGGTTTGGCGAGTAAACATTACCGATTGCGTAATTCAAAGTTGGCCGAGTGGACATCTACGTCTGGTCTCCGACAAAAAAAAAAATAAAAAAAAATAAACCAAGGGTAGAACATGAACCGCGCTCGGCCCATGGCCGCGCGGTTAAAAAAATAATAAACCAAGGGTAGAACCTGAACCGCGCTCGGCCCATGGCCGCGCGGTTAATTAGCAAGGATATGTGGTAAGCGAAAAATGCAATATTTACGAACAAAAACTATAAAACAAACGAACAGAGATAAAGCTACATGCTGTGCCAGACTAAAGGTCAAGAAAGCTGAAGGAATAATACTAAACAAAAACACAAAACTAGTAAAGACAACTAAAAGCGACTGCTAATTGAAACTAATGAAAGAAACGAACTAAACCTAAAGCCTTAAAGAAAAGTACAAATAAAACAAAATAATGCATTACATACCAAGGGTTACTGAGAATGTAGCATTCGAACTAAAAATCAGTGCTTGACTTGAGAACATGAGTATAGCTCCGAATAAACCAACTGAATCAACTGAATTTGCTGAACAAATGGTTGGCAATTTATAACAGATCATGTTTGAGGAAACTGTAGGAATAACTCTAAACCAAATAAGGCTAGGGAGTGTATTTGTTGCCCACGAATACAGGATTTACCTAAGGGAACTAGGAGGTAACTTCTCCTACACAACAGGATTTAGCTAAGAGAAGTGTGTGGGAATGAATCACCAGCACATACCAAAATAAGGTGTGTAAAGAAACCAGACTAACGTAGGAAAATAACCCAAATAGTAAGAAGAAGAATAACACAACACTAATAAAAAAAAAGTTTGAAAAATTAGAGCTGAAAATGAGCTAAAGTGACATTGTCACACCAGCGTAGACAATGTCGATAGCACATGAAAAAATACTGCAAAAATGTGGCTTTCCTTGTAATTTACAGGCTGTATTGGGCTCGCATGGTATTGCGGTAAAATGTACAGCCACCATCTTTTTTTCCTAGGAGGATTGCACACTAATGGTCGATAGTGTACCAAACCTCAGCCAGTAAGATTGCAGCATTTGTCTCAGCAAATGTAGAATTCAACGCGTATGACTTTTCCTTTACGTGCGTGACACGTTATATTAAAAATTTAACTCCTTTATAATCATGTGATTCGTCGTATAAGATTTGACAATTCTCGTTTTTCAGTGCGTATGCCAAGCATCGGGCTGGTTTAGTTGAGTTCAATCAGTTATAAACTTCAATTCAAACAGTTCACATCAGTAAGACTAAGAATCTGTAAGTTTCTAGCCTTTGTCTGTTTGATTCTTTTTGCCAATTTTTGTTTAAAATTATTGTAGCCCTTTGAGTCGAACCAACATCACCTCATCATTCGACCGGATGCGTTCGAATACATCTAATCAAAAGTGAGCGTAGTATAAATTCGTTTTCTTTCACCTCTCGGTTTGATGTCTTTAGCGTACAAGTAGAAGACTACTAATTATATTTGTCTGATCCATCTTCAGGGACGGCTTATGACCTTGGCAGAAGCATAAATGGCTTTCAGTGACAAAAGAACGCGGAGAGGGCTTCGAGGCATGGACTTGTTAAAACTTGCTTTGGTTGTAATCACTTTTTCGGGTGTTTATTTATTTATGATGGTACATGACATAGAAAATCCTCACATTATGGCTGATATGTCCTTACCAAGAAACTTTGAAGCTGAATTGCAGTGGAACGACTCGTACTTTGAAGGAATGGGCAAAACACAAGAAACTTCCGATCATTTGGAAAACGACGATACGTTCCAAGATCTGTTCAATTTTGATTCAGATTATGCAGAGGAAATTAAACCTACATCTAAACCCACATTCCAGCTTAAATCCAACTTTAGAAAACGACGTAGTGTATCTAAGTCTGTGGGCGGCGGTTCCAAGACGAAGATTCAGTTACACGGACGAGGAAATTCAGATTCTCGAAACGTATCTGTGTTTCAGCTTGATTCCCAACGACAATCGTTGCCGATTGACTCACAACGTTCCTCCTCCAATCTTCGGAAATCATCGGATTCTGAACGACAGCCCGACACGATGAAATCTATCAACGATCACCCGCCGACAAGTTTGCGGAAGGAATTAGAACGTCCTAAACAACACTCACCAAATCTTCAGATGGAACCGGAAGAGACAGAACAACAGTCAGAAACAATAAACTTGTCCAATGATGAAACCACTAAGTTGGAACCATTACACTTTTCACAAGATGAAGAAACACCTAAGAAGGGACAAATTCAAGAACCATATTTACCGGAATCTCAGACTAACTTTCACCAACAAAAGATAGAGAAAATCCCTTCCTTGAGTCAGACAAAGAACTCCCCGACTGATAGGGATTTAACTATTCATGAAATCGATCTTGATGAATCGCAAGAAAACTCTAACTATCGTTCTCTTGCGGAGAATCAGAGTTTAGACTTTAAGGATAAGTCAGGTCGAAAGACTAAATACGATGGTAACTCTAAAGGATCTATGTCAGAACTGGAACCGCTAAGTATTCATGATCAAAATAACATCACATTGAATGAGTCTCGGCAAGCAAGACCCAACCACGAACAGGACTCGAGCAAAGTGGCTTTGAATCAACAAAGTAAAATTACCCATAATAAACAGCATTCCGATCCACTTCCGAAGACATCTTCGGAGAAAGCAAGATCCGACTCCGAACAGGACTCAAGCAAAGTGGTTTCAAATCAGCAAGGTAAACCGCCGCCGAAAATTACCGATAATAAACAGCATTCCGATCCACTTCCGAAGACGTCTTCGGAGAAATCAAGATCCGACTCCGAACAGGACTCAAGCAAAGTGGCTTCAAATCACCAAGGTAAAACGACTCCACAAATTACCGATAATGAGCAGGACTTCGATCCACGCCCGAAGACATCTTCGGAAAAACGAAAAAGTCTTCTTATCTTTGGCGACGATCGTTCCGGGACGACATTTATAACTAAAATGTTTGCAGCAGATCCGCAAATGTTCACAGTGTATGAACCATTGTGGGTTACAAAGAAATGGTTCTCCCAGCTTCAAACAAGAGATCTTAAGAAAACTCAATCTACAAGAGACGTAGTGAATGCCTTGCTATCTTGTCAATTCACCCGTTCAATGGCAGGGAAAAAATTTCTTGCTTCCACTGCAAGCTCTTGGGTTGGTAACGGGGTCTTCGAGAAAAACGTGTTTAGAACATACCCCTTTGCAAAAAAAACAACATCAGGACGAGCCACTTGGCCTAATCTTTACCAGAATCCAAAATTCGCAGAAGAGGTTTGTCTTAACAAATTTAACCACAGTGTTGTCAAGGTGGGACAGGTTCGAGTTCCTCTCGAAAGCATCTCAGTTTTTATCCCGAATGTGTTTGTTGCGAATCCAGACACGGACATCCGAATTATTCAAATCGTGCGCGATCCTAGAGGAAGCATAAACTCGCGAATAAAAGCTGGTTGGATTTCTGATTTCACCTACACGGGATTTCCTGCACTAGTGGGTAGGATGTGCGCGAAAATTGAAGCGAACATAAGGTTTGGTAGACAGTTAGAGAATGCGGCGATGAAAGAACGGTATATGGAGATCAACTACGAGGAAATTACTAGTATGCCTATAACAACAGCTAAGAAAATATACAAATTTGCTGGCTTCGAAATGCCTGATAGTTTAATTGACTGGATTGTGCAAAGCACGAATCCAGATGAAAGGCAATTGCAACAAGCTTTGAATAACCCATTTTCTCACGTGAGAGATGCTAGAAAGAATTACCTCAAGTGGCGCAGTGAATCTCCGATAAAGCGTGTTCGAGTCATAGAACAGCGATGTACGGCTCTGTTAGACTTACTTGGACTTGATGCAGTTGCCGATGAAATGGAAACGTTATGTTCATAGCTGTAGGCACTGGGGCGAAGAAAATTAAACCAATCACCATCCCAGGCCCTCTCCTTCACTCTCTCTTCCTTGCGTCTCAGGGGCGCGCGCGGAAACTGATTGCTGGAAACCAGTCTTCGAATTTCCATCAAGGTCGGAAGGCATATCGAGATTGAATGTAAAAGCTTTTATCGCCCGGTGGTCAAATGGTTAGTGCCCTTAAATCGGGATCGAGTAGTTTGGGTTAGAGCTGCGGACGGGATCACTGTGTTGTGTCCTTGCACAAAACGCTTTACTCTCACAGTGTCTTTAAGGGTAAAGAAAAGTCTGTATACAAGCCAAGTGGCGCCCATCAGGCCGGCGCTTATCCATGATTTCTGTAGCATGAAGCGACTAAAAGGAGTATTCGACCCTACCCCCCCCCCCCCGAATGGGATGCTAGTCCATTGCGGGGTTGCCCCGAACATTAAATTCGCCTGTGCTCGCAGTGGCGAGAGGCATTGTGAGAGTAAAGTGTCTCCTCGACAAAGCTAAAGTGGGAGACAACCTGAGCAGAAGCAGGAACCAATCTTCACATTCAGGCGAAACCTCAGTGCCATAAACATTTAGTTCTCAGTGATCACTTTTGTTGTGATTCAAATGAACTTGCATATATTTAACCCGGTGAAACACACAAGCAGAAAAGGGCATTAGATATACACAGGAGTGGTTCCTGTACGTCTCTTCATGCAGTTTCGGAGAGGATGCAAAACTATTATAGTAATTTATTAAGTCATCTTCTATAATTAACTGAAATATGAAATAGTGTAAGTGAAACTCTATTAAACAGAAAACGAGAACAATTTAGAATCAGATTGTAAAAATGGTATTTACGCAAAACGAGTAAAGGTATTCATATATTTGTTTATAACCAGATATGAATTCAAACTTAACCTTTACTTTATCTTTTATCTACTGAATTCGGACTGTCAACCTATGGTGATCCTTTTTATCTATTGGCTGACGTAGCGCATTCAAATTTATCTATATATGTCAAGAGACTATTCATTTATACATTTTTATCTTAAAGGAACTCAATCACGGTGTTGAAAGTTATTTTGGCCAGGTACAAAATTACTTTTAAATTGAAGGAAACCTTAAAATACTAGTTCACTAAGATACAAAAACACCAAAGAGATAAATAATAATAAACCATAAAGAAACAACGATGGATGGAGAAGATTAACACGGATTACAAACGACGAACTTGAAAAATTTAGGCTTAGGCTCACAAGATGCAAAAACCGTGACTTACCTCCTTTAACACACCGAATTGTCGATAAAATGTGACAATAGAATTAAAAAAAAAGAATAAAAATAAAGGACTATTTTTATAAATCGCAGTCTACAGCTGCACTGAAGAGTTTATGCCTTTAATACAGCGGGGTTAGTGTTAGCCGACTATATGTATTTTAGTAAAATGCCAATAAAACAGAGCATCGTTATTGCATGCAGCCTAACGTAAAGCAGAGTTTCCTCTGTCGTGTATATTTTAAACGAACTTACGCGTGAAAAATGAAACAAAGCAAATGTGTGGACTGCCTGTGTCTGCGGACGAATTTTTCCGCAGATCAGGAGTTCTGCGTCTGTTCTATTTTGTTTCACGCCCATTTTTTTCTAAACGGGGACGCCGGGGTAAGGAGGCAATAGCGCTTTGCCTCCCCCTCCGTTTTACGCCTGCTACACAGGATAATTTTTTTCCAGAGCGCTACGTTTGTTGACCAGGGCCTTTCAAATCTTACGGCTAACTTCACTGGGCTCCGGAGAACACATCAAGGCCTGGAAGTGCAACAGAAGGCACTTTCGACAGTATGGATGGGAGACAAAGCTCTGGAACTCCTAGTTCAGTTCCAGAACTCCCGCTTGCCCTCGCATTCTACTTAAAATTTATATAATAATTCAAATTATTCTCGCATTTTGATTGGTTCTTGCTTATGATCTATTGGAGGACAGACTCATAGATGACGTAATTAACAAACATTAATTTTAGTTTCTTTATTTACAAATAAAACAAGTAGATTCCATGTTACCATTCCCCTGATCAGAAATAGATCACAAATGACGTCAAAATGTGGTAAGAAGAAAAAGTGGCACACGAGGCAATAGCTGAGTTTGTCACTTCAATAATTTGCAGGTTAAGGATTTTTGAGAAATAACTTTTTTTTATTGAAAACTGTTCCAGGTTACAAAGACGGTTACAAATTAACTTCAGATTTCTGTACAAACACTCAAAAGTGAAACTTTTTCCGAGAGGGAATGGTAATTCCTCGCCGAGGGTCTGGAATAGAGTAATCCCGTAACTCTCCTGCATTTTTTTCAAAATGGCGGACGGAAGCTAAGTTTTTTCGATTGTATGAAATGTGAAACTGATCGACAAGGAAATGGCGGAAAAGTTCTATTCTGTAGTGTTATGTGTTCTAGCTGCTGTTCTTATTCGTTGGTGTGTGTCGATTAGTTCATATTCAGGTAATTTTCTAAGAAAAATGATCGAATTTTCACGTATGGTATTTTTAGTGCAGAGTGCACTATTGGGATGGTTATGGGGGTTGCCTGCCGCTAAGGAACTAAGGCGCTATGGCGCTATGGCGCTATGGCACTATGGCCCTATGGCGCTAAGGTGTAAACTTTAATGTTTGTTTAATTAATTAATTTCAATTAATTCATGATTAGTCTAGAGGCAAGGAAGTAGTGGGAGTAGGGTGGGAAAGGTACATGTGTACTCTACGTAAAACACATTCCATCGCCGTCGCTTAACTTTGAATATCGCAAAGCTATATATTTCTTTCAGGTAACCCCTTGCTCTCCTTGTGGTACCATTCTCCTTAGAACAAAACTAATTTGCCCTAAACGCATGCGTAGATTAGTTAGGGTTCGTGGCTTCTATATTAGGTGAAGGATACATTGCATATGGAATCACACACAAATGTTGAGTGGTTTTCCTTATGGTAGAGCTCAACATGTAAGACGCATGCGTTCTAGCATTGTTAGTGTTATACACTATCTTTACACGCAGTATTTTATATATCGTGTCATGTGACCAAGGACGGCAGTTATTTTTCAGGTAGCGCCAATTGTCCCTTTTTATTGCAAAAGTGAAACGTTACTGTGGCTGCGTAGCTTTTAGAATTACAAACGGGTCGGTTCAACAAATATCATCTGCTGTTTTCAATCTACAATAGTGTGCTTGTCAGAGTTCAAATATATTGCTTCTCCTTAGCGACTTGTTTATTTCTTGCCTTAATTGTGTCTGTAAGAGAGACCAAAAAGTTCTCAAGTTAGTGGCTTTAATACTCCGCAAATTGTAAATTTGTAACAAAAGAAACCAGGAAAATGCTCAAATATTGCTGCAGACGCTGTGGCACCTAATGAAAGTTCAAATTAATTTAATCAGTCTTTGAGGAGACTCATTCATATCGGCCAAGTAGCGCTGTTTATCTTCAATACTTTTCGTTGAAAAGCTTCTCAGCCATCAATATCGTTGTGTGTTAATTTTGAATTGTTTTATTGTTAACAACAAAGGTGGCAACAGAAAAAGAAAGTGGTATTTCGTGACTATCTGATAATTAAATTAGTTCTTGTTCATCGGTAAAAATTTGCATTTTTAGTAAAACATCGTCTCTGTTCCGTTTCTTCATCACTACATCAGATATTTAACTTTCTTTCATTTATCTCCAAAAAACAAGGACATCTTCCATATGTTTTGGAGAAAACAGGGGTTTCATATTACATGGCTTTGCGAGGAAAACACAAGTATCAAGTTACAAAGTTGGCGTGAAGAGCTAAATTGTCACGTTTGCTGCTTCAGCGTATTGTTGAATTTAAAATGAACGAAAATCAACTTAAAGCACCAGTAGTAATTAATTTGTGCATAATGTTTGGACCTTGAATGAAAATACAACCTTGAAACATACACACTGCAAAGGGGAAAAGCTGTAGCAGACTACCAAGGTAGACACAAACCGGAAGTGAACCGAGCAGGGGTGAGTACTTATGGGACTACTGTATCAGAGCTATCAACTGCGCTCTGCACTATCTGAGATTGTCTCACTAGTTTTATTATCAGCTGAGGCTTGAAGTGAACGCCAGATTTTGTTGGATCGGATGGTTGTTATTATTATTATTAGTATTATTATTATCATTATTATTATTATTAGTATTAGTATTAAAGATTCGCACAGCTATTGATGATATTGAAGCTGGTTTCGTCATTGGCTCCAGGCAACAACAAGTTGCCTAGGGAGGCCAAGAAACACCCCTTGTTTGCTTTTTCTCTTCTTTCTACATCTCCAGCATTATTATTATTATTATTATTATTATTATTTTTATTTATTTATTTTTTTTTTACAGGAAAAGGGAAACCACCGATGTTTGGAGATTATGAAGCGCAGAGGCACTGGATGGAGATAACTTACAATCTGCCGGTTGATGAGTGGTAAGCTCATCAAAAGCGATCAGATCTAATATTCTCATTTCCCTTTTAGGACAAATCCAAGTATAAAGGTTAAAGAAAGATTGAAGATTAACAGTATCTGGATTTCAAACTCCTAGAGACACCCCGATATACTAGGGAACCTTTTCAGAAGAACCCAACATTGTGTGGTTTCAGAAAATATCCATACTCCCACCACGGAGGGAATTGGAAATTCCAGAGGGAAGAGGGGTCTTAGGTGGAATTCCCTTCGTTGTTGGGGGTATTGATATTTTCTGGAACTACACATTGTCAATCCGTTTTCGGTTTGTAGCAGGTGATGACAGTTTCTTCACATACGAGTGCAACAGGCAACCCCAATAGATCGTTTTCACGTGACGTCATCAAATTCCAAAATCCAAAACTAAAGAGCCACAAAAATTTTTATCCTCATAAGGCATAAGGGGATCTAAACTTAAATCTGTTTACAACTTTTAAGCTCAATAGTGTAGTTGGTTTAGAAACCAGTGCCATTTGAAGTTCAGAGTTATGTCGGTGCGTGACATACCACTCTGATCGCGTTTGTGGAGAAATATACACTTATCTAATGATTTTTAGCCTTTTTAGGAGTTAAAGTGTTAGGAAAAGTGCTTGTGTAAATGTTTGTTGGTTCAGTTCAGATAATCAGTCACCTAGATAGCCAAAGTAAGTTCCAGAATGTTTGATGATGATGTTTGCACTATTTTCCGGCCGCCATGGCGGCTCCATACTGGGCTCTGTAAATTTGCGCAAAACATTTCGACGAATATCTGAAGTTTGGAAAAACGCAGAGACCCAAAAATTGGAGAAGTTTCTCCTTTACCTGTCTCCTATAATATCAAAATTTCTTGACTTTATCCACTGAATAGTTTTCGATTTATTTTTTCATTGCGTGACAGTGAAAACCGTCTATAAGAAGTTGTCAGTCATGAACGTTTTAACTGTTCGTTGATCCTCAGGTACACTAATACAACTAACAATGACTTGATGTATTGGGGCTTGGATTATCCACCTCTGACTGCTTATCACAGTTGGATTTGTGGATTTATGTGAGTAATTTGACTTAAAAACATGAATAGTTCAAACTTCAGTGCATGATCAGTGAATAATTTAATTCTACACTTTGCCTTCAGTCTGTTTATACAGTGGATCCCTGTTAATCTGGTCACCAATGGGTCACAAAAATCTTCTTGGATCCCTTTTTCATTTTTATCTCCCGAAACCTAACTGCTATTTAATATTTCTAACTGGATGACTTTTTGATCAGGCGTACAAGTACAGATGTTAGACCTTTCATTTCAAACTTTCAACTTTTGTTGTTTATCTCACAGAGCCAACAAGATAAATCCAAACTGGGTTGCACTTAAAAAATCCAGGGGACATGAAAGCCTGGAACATAAGTTGTTCATGAGATACACAGGTAATATCATGACATATATGTTTCAGATAGATTTAACAATACTATAATATGAAATATTACTTTACCCAGTAATATCATTTGTCAGTTGAGACAAACAAAAATGGCTGAGTGGACTTTTATATTTTCTATTTTTTAGTGTAACTAAATAATAATTTGTAGTTTTCCTTCTTCATTTTTCAAAGTCCTTATAGCCGATGTATTGGTGTACATTCCTGCAGTCTTTGTCTTTTGTTTTGTCTGCTTGGGAAGGAAACCTGCTGTGAATAAGGTGAGAGTTCTTTCTCTTGGTCTAAAAGAAAACTTGAGTCATCAGTCATTTTCTTTTAAAAATAACATAGTTACCCCTTTCATGTAAATTTTAATATTTATTAGTAAGTGTGAGATGAGTGGGAATCTAAATTTAATTTGATATGGTATAAATTTGTTAAATTCTACTTACTCTGATAGAATCGTGTACTAAAGGCATCCACGGTCGAGTGTCGATCGATACCCTTGATCGATCCCTCACACGATCCCTCTGATGTGCCATTTATTTGATATCATAAATTTCTCGATTGAAGGGGTGCAAAGACAGAGGCCCTAAGTACAGTTCACGACTGTTAATGTAATGTGAAACTCTCCTTGTTTCACAAGGGAATATAAGTATCCCAGCACCTCTTAAATTATTAATTTTGTTGATACATTTCTCAGGTCCTGGTTACAGCTGCTATATTATTTTACCCTGGTCTTATTCTCATCGACCATGGTCACTTTCAGTATCCTTTGCCCATTATTCACTGATAACCATGTTGCCTTTGACAATGGCAGATCAATAAAACATGATTGTTTTATTTTCCTAGCGAAAGAAAAACTAGTAAAAAGAAACCTCTGTAAACGTGGGTGACTTTGGGTGCATTCCTTTGGGGTGATTTGAATCAGGATCAGCGATATTGATCCAAGATCGCTCAGATCATAGTACACCAAAGCAACTAGTGAATCCATTCTAGTCATGGATTCATTGGTTCCTTTGATGCACAATGATCTGAGTGATTTCAGATCACTGATCCTGCTCCAGATCATCCCAAAGGAATGCATGCTTTGTTTACATTCACCTCCTTAATTCTCAAATTCAGATACAATGTGATAAGCCTTGGTTTAGCACTGTGGGGAGTGATTGGACTAGCTTGCGATCATGATCTTCTGGGGTCAATTGCATTCACACTGGCTTTAAATTACAAGCAGATGGAGCTTTACCATGCTCTACCTTTCTTTTTCTATTTGTTAGGAAAATCATGGAAAGAAAATTCCTGGTAAAGTTGTAAATTAAAATGTAGATGCTAAGTCCTTTGTTAGTATCAGGGAGAGTTGAGGGCCCATTAACCGATCTTTTTGAGCCGTTGCTAGGGAAAATTTATTCTCATAGAACCTTGTCATTTTTAGTTACTTCAGAGTTATTTCATGTGTTTTAACTTTTCCATGATCAGCAACACTAGTGATGATGTCATCAGGCCACGCCCATGGTCATGTGACTAATACTGAAAAAATGCAAAGGCTCCCAGGCAAATTACTTTATCGGAATTTTTTTCATTGATTTTATATTTTAATTTAAATACTCATTACGCTATGCATAGATTTTGTTTCATTTCTAAAAGGTCAGATTTTGAGATAATTTCAAAGTATTTAAAAAAAGTTTGTAATTTTCTGAAAAAAGCATGATTTGAAAAAGGAATGCATAGCTATGTTTCCAATGTTGGCTTTAATTGAAATCCGTCCAAAATGGCTGGATTTAAGGAAAAACTGCGTTTCCTTTAGCATTTAAAGAAATCAGAAGTGTGCCCGATATATATTGGAAGTTACCCTATCAGCGCGTGTGCAAATTTACACAACCAGTGCACTTCGGTAAGATCAAACAAAGCCACACGGAGTTAGTTTTTCTCTTTCTATTGCTCTTGTTTTTGTCTTTCTCTTATTTTGTCTTTGCTTGTACTTTTTTTACTTTGCATTTTGTGAAACACAAAGTAAACCATTTAAAATGTGAGTGAATTTGGAAGTGATTGAGTTATTTTTATTTTCTGCGCTCAGGCTGACGTAAGTAACTGGAAGTGAAATTTCACCTCCTTAGCAATGCGCGCGAGTGCACGCATAAATCGGTTAATGGGCCCTTAAATTGTCAACACTATATGATTATTAATAATAAGAAATTATTACTATTTGGGATGGGATGAGACTAAATATGATGGTTTCCCCATTGTCAGCTTGCCTAGATGAAGTTAGCACCACCCTTTCAATCCCAGGAGTGATCAAACTCTTTCCGATAGCAATACATGATCAGTCAAACAGGTTACAAGAAAAAAGAAAATCATCATCTTGTAATATTGTCTTGATCTACCAACTAATTCGTAGAATTGACATTGAAAGTACTGTTGGCTGACAGTAAAAAGAATTAATCAATATTTTGAACTGAAAGGGTTTTAAAAGAGCTTAAATTGTGGCTAAAAGGGTCAAAACACATTCAGATGAGCCTTACATCTTGCCTTTAACATTGTGCAAAGAGGGAGACATGCTGAATTTTCACTCCGTATTCCCACAACAACATTTTAATTACTACTGGTAAATAAATAAAATATATTGAAAACTTTATACCTTGCAGCAGCAGCAGCAGATGAATTTGTTTCAATAATTATTGATCTTTTATTACTGTCTATCACAGGATTTCAAGAATTTTCAACATTGCTAAACTAGGGATTGTTGTTGTGGTAACATTCATATTGTGGTATGTATGACAATGTTTCTAGTCAGAATATTCTAACTTCTCACTTACAATGTCAGCTCACATCCAATTTCTTTTTCAAGTTGGTTGCCATTCTTGACTGGATTACCAATGATTTTACAAGTTCTACACAGACTCTTTCCATTTGCTAGAGGTATTTTTGAGGTATGTAACTGTCAACTGAAAATTGTCTCTACTAGTCTATAATTGTACATGACCTGACAGTGTTTAAATTGAGTTCATTTATTTAATTCCATAAATTTTACAAGGTTTTAGATTTGCCAGCACAACTAAATCTGTCACAAAGCAAAAGAGAAGAAAGAAAACACTTTGTTTAAGAGCTCCCTGAATGTTAAACAAAAAGTGATGTCAGATGGTATTTAACATGTCTAAAGATGTAAATAAATGTGCTTTCATTCCATAGGACAAGGTGGCAAATATATGGTGCTCACTTTCTGTTCTAATTAAAGTTAAAAGAGTTCTTTCTCAAACACAGATTATAAAACTCAGGTAAACCTGTAAATTAAAGCAAACATTTTAAAACTGTTTGTAACATGTATTTTCATTTTAAATGATTTACTTTGAAAAAAGTAACTCAGGCTGAATGGCTGGGGGTCAACTTGAAAATCACTTGAACATCCATGTAGCAGGCTCAGTCCAGGTAAACTCCAACATGGATGAATTTGAATAGAATCGACATTCAGATAGTTTTTGGCCATGTTGTGATCATTTCCAGATTCCCATGAGCTTCATGTCTTAATTTCTGTTAATGTTTTGAGGATTGGTGGTGCCTAAGTGACACAAGAGAGGCACTGTGAGAGCAAAGTGTTTTGCCAATCAGAACATAACACTGGCACCCCAGGCGGGCCTTATTGGAACACTGGATTCTAAGTTGAATGCACTAACCATCAGACCACTGCAGCTCCTTCTTAATCTTTATAGTGGCCTGTTGTGATCTTCTTGAACTTATTTGGAGTTTGTATCGCCTGCACCGCAGACACTACCTAGTACCACAACACAGGCTAGAGTTTGCAGACTATAAATCAAAATTAATGACTTGAAATACTAAATTCACAGTTAACGCTTACTATTTTTCTCTTTTCTCGTAGCACGTGGTCAACACTCACTGCTTGTTTGCCTTCTTCCTTGAATTTGTTAAAGAATCCAACAATAGATCGTTTTGTTTTGGCTCTGGTAAGGTTTTGGTTCATAGAAGAAGCATTATTACTTAGCCTATTCTAGACTGACTGAAAATAAGTTGGTAAACTGGATAATTTTAATTAATAGATCTTGGAATGACTAGTAAGAAAATTTACATGATCCAGTTCTTGTCACGAGTGAAAATACTCATTAACTGCAGTTGAGTTGACTTTTGCTAGTCAGTCACAACATTAGTCACAACATTAGTTTGGGTCTCCAAAAGAACAGATTCAAGGAGTTTCAATCTGTTAGAAAGAAACTGAATTGATCATATTGATTTTATAAATATAATAATTTATACGAATATATTCTGAATAATAATTATTGTATTCAGGGTACCATTTTACAACCTTAAATTAACTCTGACTAATTAATCGAGTGAACATTTTTTTGCACGTTGTAACTAGTGTTTGTTGTATGTTTAAACTTATTACATGTAGGTGAATTCATCACTGGGTTTTTTCATCTTTTCGTATCAAGTCCATGAGAAATCAATCCTGCTGGCGGCACTGTAAGTATTATGATCTTACAATGTCAATTGAGTTCCCCTTCAATTTAAATGAACACCTGACATAACTCATTAACTTTCTTGAAGTCAGTAGTCAGAGTCACAGCCTGTGTGCAGGAGTGGAGTTAAAGCGGGGTGTATAGATTGGGTACCCCTTTTGGAGAAGTGGAAAATAACACAAATTGAAAAAGATTGAGAATATTACAGCAGAAATAAAGGCAAACACTCTGGACAGGCACCTCATTGTAATTTTTACTTGGTGGCATTACTGTTTCTGGGGTAACAGTTTTCAATTGGGATCCAATTCTCAAATTGCAGCATCTTTGGGCCATGCCCCATTGATTCTGGCACCCCAAGGTACCAGCCAACCCCTTAATTGAGAAATCCGTGATCAGATCGGCTTCTGGTACAGTATGTGCAATTAATTCCCAGCACTTCTATTTCCTCCCGAACAAGGCATGCACTCATAGTTTCTCATGGAGTTTTCTACTATACTGCTTAAATTAAATGATCATGAATATGATTTTACTCTGTTTAGTCCTGTGTGCCTGTTGCTACACTACAAACCCTTTGAGTGTGTCTGGTTCTTAGTCATCTCCACTTTCAGGTTTGTTAATCACTTATTCATCATTTTCCTTACAAGTTCAATAAAGTTTTAATCAAACAGGTGGCATGACAAGTTAGAATAATCCATTATAAGGAATCATGAATTCTCCTTTGGGGTTGACTGACTGAAAAGGATAATGCGTTAGCCTGTTCCCTATACTTTTTTTGCTGTGCTTGTGATGCAGTATTGTCAAAGAATATCTGTGTAAGAGGCTAATCAAAATTATAACTTTATAGGTTTTCCCAAGAAGAGACTTACTAATAGACTTAATTGCTGTACCCAAATTTCCAATCAGCCAACCAGAAGCCATCTCCACTGTCTTGATGGCCTGTGATATAAAGTCCCTGAATTGATATAACTATAATGATAACATGGTCACTTGGCCCAATTTAGTTATTGTAAATATCTGATAGTACTTTCTTGGTATGCTGCAATACAATAATCTGGAACTAAATAAAATTTGTTTGCAGCATGTGGCCATTACTACTGAAGGATGGTCTGTCTCTACCCTACATTTCCTGTATGCTGTTGTTCTATGCCGTTGCTTATCACGTGTTTGATCTGGGGAGAACCAAGCCACTAAAACAAGCTTTGGTAAATATGTCACACACAGTTTTGTTGTTCACCTAAACTAAGGAAACAGTTTGCATCCACCTTGTCAAAGCCTAGCAAAGGTGCCAAATTGGAAAAAAAGGTCAACATGAAGCTTCTTCATACAACATTGACATTGACGGAAATTATTTCTTATTCATTCCCCTTTATTGAAATATTTAGAACCTGCCCTTTTAGTTATTACAGTAGGTTGCCAAACTTAAGAAAAAAAAGACAAAACAACAAAAATTGCACTGTATAGTTGACTTCCTTGTTTTCAATCTTTTTCAGTTTATTCTGTCAGTGATGGGAGTACTGGGTCTACATGCTGGATCAGCTATTGTTAAGCCTCCCAGTCAGTACCCAGACCTCTGGCCGGTGCTCATCTCAGTCTACTCCTGTGTCCATTTCTTAGCTTTTTTCTGTTATTTTAATTACATGCAGTTTACTTTACCATATGCTGTAATGTCTGTTGCAAGAAAAGAAAAGAAATCTTAAGTGGTTTTAAATTTAATATAATCATACGCAGAATGTGCGTGCTGTGCTCCACTTGTAATTTAACCATTTTTGCTTTGTTTTCGACTGATCGTGTTCTTCCTGATAACAATTTTCAATAAAGCTTTGACTATTGACATTTTCTACTTAACTGATATATCAGGTTTGGTGAATATCACTGATTAGAAAATTAATACCCTTTAGAGTGTAAGTTATTTTATAACAAGTTAATAATCCAAAAACAGAGAGAGCTGAAATGAAGTTCAACTTTAATGATTAAACAAATTAAATCTAGTATTCACAACTTTATCAGAGGGTGTAAAGGTGGCAGGGGTTCAGCAACAGAGTCCAGATCATGATTCATGGTAAAGAAATATTTATTTCACATTTCATTGTATTATTTGTTTTGAGTGACTTTAATTGGTGTTGCAAAGATCAAGGCCAATGTCCTTGTTTGTGGGGGGCTGGGACATAGTGGAGTATGGGACTGCATGTCAGGGGAAATACAGTGGAACCACTACAGCAGCTGTAAACACCCAGGAGAAACCCTGAACAAGGTGGCAACTTGGAGCTATGACAAGTCTGCAGAGGTCTTGTCACCGAGACTCTGTTTTTGATGACAGATACCAAAGAGGCCTTAAGTTTCCCATGATGATACAAGGATAGATGATGATGACAACTTTAATTAACATCTTTTACAAACCCAGGTTGACTTTACGTCAGAATTCCAAAAGTAACTCTCCCAAAAAAACGTGTTCAGTTTGTAAAAGCTTGTTCTTTGTTATTTTCATTGTTTCTTTAAAAGTTACATTTTGAGATTGGTACCTTCAGAGTCATTACTTTAAGACTGTGCCAATATGCTATTTCAACGAGTCAGAGTGTGTGCGGAATGCAGTCTCTATTATAAAAGTGAAATAAATGAGTATTTCAAATGAAATGTCTTGGTTGATCTCTGAATGGAGAAATCAAAAGCGTTACAACATTCAAACTGTAAAAATTTCAAATTTTTGCAGTTTGAATCTTGCCCCTTTTTAATTCTCAAAGTGACCAACATATTGACAGGTCATGAGGAAAAAAAACCACAAGATATTATCTAACATGCAGTTAACACCCATATATAAGAATCCAGTGATTACAAGCGTGTAGGCTAAAATTTTTGTATTTATATTCCCAATAAGAGTTCACCCATTGAGCTTACAAACTGAAAGAGGTTCGTATTGGCTGCAGCTAGTGTATTGAGCATTAAGAACCTGAAATAACTATGGATCTAAAGCAGGCAGTGTGCAGTTCATAACTATGACATATGTAGTGTTTCTTTTTAGACATAAAAATGTAATGTTTCTCATAAAATTGAAGGGCTTGAAAAAGTGCTGTCCGGATGTCTGGGACAAGTAGATTTTCCTGCCAGGCAAGTAACATTTCATTCTCACTACCTTGCCTGATGGGTAAAGGCCCAGGCAAGTCATCTGCCAAATAAATCAAAATAAAAGTAAACTAAGACTTGCTCAGGGCAAGCAAAATTTGAGAGCTGCTTGTCTGAAGGGCAAGCTGGAAAAGGACAACACCTATTTGAATCAGTGGCAAGCCCCTTCTCTTCTAAAAAGAACAACTTACAACCTATTTATTTTTAAGAATCTAAATAGCCTAAATTCTCAGTAGACAGAACATATACATAAAAAGTACATACAAGAACCTTTTTAGGGTAACCTGGAAAAAATATATTACTGGTTCTTGCTGGTGTTTCTTTTATAGTATTACAGTATGTGTCATTCTCAACAGTCTTTAGCATTACCCAAAGGGTCCTTTTCAAATAAAACTTGTAAAAACGTTTTGATAGAAGTTTCTTTGACTTTTTAAAAGAAGGCACATCTCAGTAGATTACTTATTAAATTAAAATTATTTATAGTAAGAACTGAGGGTGTCAAGTATAAATATTTTGGTTCTTTAAAGACGCTTTTTAGTTAAGTTAAGGACAAATTAAATAACTAGTATTTTGATAAGGTTTTAAATACTACACTTATAAAAAGTACACCTACACTTCTAAGGCTATTAATATAACTTGGAAAAAGGAAAATACTGCTTTGCATCAAAATGTTATCTCTGGAATGGTACACACAAACAAACTCATATCCCCACTATGGTACAAGGTGGGAGATGGTGGGTGGGTGGCTGGAGCCCCCCTGCCCCCCCCCCCCCTTGGGATTTCATTGTTATACCAGAGATATCTAAGAGAATACATAGCTCTTGGCTTACTCTACAAGATGGGATATCTTTTATCTTTTGTTGATATTGACATTATCTGACATCGTATTATGTCCACCATCTTGGATCTGCCATCTTAGATTTCATTTTTTTCTATTTTTGAATCGATGGAAAATTAACCAAACGACACTACAAATAAACAGGTACTAATTCTGCAATATTGCTCTGAGGGGTGGCAATCAACCCTCCCTCCCCCCTTGTACATCTCAGGGTTAATTATCATTTGACAAATCCTTATATTAGTAGTAAATACTAATTGATTGATTTATTTTGATCACCCTATTTATTTCCTATTTAATTATTGCATTTGATTATCCAACATTTTAATGTTAATTGTTTGAAGCTATTGTTCTCATGATAGCTAAATCATCCCATCATCAAACTCGGCAGTTCTGTATGTTGAATGTCACAATATCATGAGCAATTTCTACAAAAAGAAAAAAAAAACAAATAAAATTCATGCATTAAAGAGTTATTTGGCGATGGATGGAGATGGAGATACAACCTGTATACATTCAGTGTCAATCAGAGATATGCAGATGAAAAACCGTTCAAAATGAATGTATAATGTTACCATTGGCCTAATCAACGTGCTGAGCAATGGCGATATATTTTTTTACAAGGTCAAAGGTTAAAAAATAATATATAATACATGTATATGTATGTCTACACATCAAGTACTGAAATATTATTCAATATTTGGCAAATTCAAAATTAATTAAGCAGCTGTACATTGGAAGTTCACGATTTGGTAAATTGTCATTGAACACTGGGTCTGCCAATTGCAAATAAATTCATAGCCAGCCATCTATTGGAAGTTCAATAATTTGTTTTTTGGCCTGCTCTGTAAAGTATTGAAAGTTGGCAATTCACTGTTTGGCATTTTGGTTTTGGCTTGGTTTTATGCAATTGATGAAAAACTGCTTTTGTAACATGTTGATCATTGATAAAATAATGATAACTTGATTGATGATAGTAATGGCAGATGCTACAAGGACATGTGAGCTAACCTTGTAGTTTATCTAGTGTCTGATTCTCCTCTTGTTGAAGAATCATGGCTTGAACTGCTACCCAATCTTCATTATCCAAAGGAGCAAGTGTAGCAGACCTCTGAAAATAAACAGGTCAAGAAAAACACAGATGGTTACCCAGCTTAAGGCCCAGTTCAAGCATAGAAATAACCCCACATGTGCCAAACCTAAATATATCCATATTTAAGTAATTAAACAGTTGATTTAGATGTCAAACCTGATTCTCAAAACTTCTAAAATAGCTAATTTGACACAAAATCTCAGCAGTAAAATTAAATAATTTATATTATGTTAATGTTTGTGTTAGATTCAACGTCAGAATCAAAGTCAAATGTTTGCTGTTCTATTCAGCTGCCACAGCTGGCAAAGTTGACCCAAATATAAATGTGTCAGTCATAACTGGTTCACAAGTCAAACTTTACATGTAAAGTTCGTTGTTTGAAATGGGCTTTTACATTCCACTCAAGAGACTTCAGAGATTTAAATAAAAAGATAATTAATATGTTACTATCTAAGATGTATGAAAGCTGCCATTCTAACTTAACTGGGGCTTCAATAAGGTTTTTCACAGGAGGGCATCATTACATGAGGGCAAAAAAAAAAGAGAAAAATTACAAAAAGGGCAGAAAATCTGCAAAGGCTGGAGGGCCTTGCTAAGCTCTGGGTTCCAGGGAACATTCAACATTCAAGACTTAAAGTTTTATTCACATGAAACTCCACTTCCTCTTGACCTTTTTTCTCAGGTGGAGCAGAAAAATATTGTGTTATGTGCCCTGTCTCTGCTAGCCATCATTACAGGTGGCTTTGCTTGTAACTAAAGATAATAAGTTAGTCAACTATTTAGAGGACTGAGTTAGAAACATAAAAGAGCATGAGACAGCAGCAATACTATATAAAATATCAATGAAGCAGCTGGGCAAAGATCTGTACGAGGATGGATAATTTACCTAGTTCAGTTGACCTAGCCCTTAATAAAAACCCTACAAGTTTACCTTTCCAGGAGTTATTTTCAGTGCCTTTGGAAGGTTTGTCCTTTCTACATTGTACTCAACCATCACATACCTGGCCAAAAAATAACTCATTACTAAATATATTAATTTTTATTAAATATGTACTTAACAATTTAATATTTGAATCAGTTATATTTGTCAATTAATTACATGATTGTATGACTTAAAACAAGACCACACATGTACTGTTAGCCTTTTAGAACAAAAGATATGGGGATGGATATTATAACTTAAAATGTCTTGAACTTAGACTAGTACAAACAAGAACCATTTTATATTGTTTACATACATATTATTGATTGGTCACTATGGATCGGTAGTTTTGACTTTGTTGAAGCTCTTAATTAGGGACACACCCCCATTTTTGTACAGCTCATGTCTTTCATCACTCTTCAAGCTTCTTTTGGGTGATACCTTGTTCAGTAATGACTGATGATTGAAAGGTCATTTGCAGTCTCTCATGGCTTGTCCTACCCACCCTCCTCTCCCAGGGTTTTTTCCTTCCTTCAGCCAAGTGTATTCTCAATTAAGTTTGTTTTGTCCCAGACTCTTTTGCCATATCTCGTTTGTGTAAACGGTAACAAAAAGCAGGACATAAACAAACTTGTTTGCATTGATGATGCCTTCAATTCTTGACTTAACCGTCTTAATGACATCCTGCAAATTTAAAAAAAATTTATTAATAACACATTTTATAGTAAACCAGTTAGTTCTTAAAAAAAGACAACGCTTTTCAGTTTTAAATACATGTTTCGACACTAACTTCTGTCATCATCAGTCATAACTAGAATGTTAGTCAGCTGCTTTCAGTTCATTATGTCAGTACTAACATTGGTTCCAAAACAAGGTGCAATGTTTTCTAGCCAAATTAGAGTAAAATAATATCTTCCTTCTTCAACTATTGTAGTCAGGATTAAAATCACCTGGCACCATTGAGTGAGGGCTCTGCTGTTCTGTTTCTTTTGGATGTATTCAAGATTAATAATAATTTATCACACTTCCTGATGCATGTGTACATGTAGCAAATTTTGATAACGATAAAGTAAACTTCGTGTTCAAGCCTTACAGTGGTCAATCAGGTCAGAGCTTATTTTCTCCTTTCCACCGTATGAAAAATTAGTGGAATATTTTTACTCCCCCCCAGATAGAATGCTAGTCCATTGTAGGTCTGCCCGCAGCATTAACTTTAATTTTATCATCATCATCAATTCCAGTTTCCCAAATAGGAAATAGGACCTTCAGTTCTTAAATTATCTGTACCTGTTAAAACACATACCGTAGGCGGAGAGAGGCACTATAAGAAGAGTTGTGTCACAATGAACCAGGCCAGGGTTTGAACCCAGACCACTTGATACAGGGTCTAGTGAACTTAACCATATGACAATCATACCTTCCTAGCTGGACACACATACCTGGAAGTCAGTGTTAGGGTTTGCAATGAGCACAGCCTGTAAACAAAATGTGAGAATTGCCAAAGAGGAATTAATAATAATTCAAGGACCTTTGCATACATGTACCAAGAGACAACTTCTGCCTATTTATCACAGAACAGGTTTTTTTGCAACAGCTGTCACAGATAGAAATCTGGAATTTTGGAGGAAATATTAATATCAGGAAAAGACAGAGCATAGAGAAATAAGCTATCATACAAATCTTTAGGCCTTAACTTAAAAGGTGGCAACTGACTGTATGTGGCTGTATGAAATTGGAATGATTTATTCGGGAAGAACAAGCCTTGACATAATTTTATAGCCATGCTTGCTGGTGTTTCTCCTTACAAATCCTGGGTCATGTGTACTAAAGGTATCCGTGGTTGAGTGTAAATCAATACCCTCGATTGATACCCTTGATCAACCCTCGATCGACACTCCATCAACACCTCGGTTGACACTAGATTGACTATCCATCAACATCTCGGTTGACAGTTGGTCAAGAGTCGACTAATTTTTGATCGATTCATGAGTCAGCCAACTATCGAGTGACTGTTGATCAAGTGTTGATAGAGTGTCGACTGAGACTTGATTGGGATGTCGATCCAGTATTGGTCTAGATGTCAATCGAGGGTACCGATTGAGAGTATCAATCGACACTTGACAGCAGGTGCCTTTAGTACACATGATCCCAAATCCTTGTAAAATTATAGATTAAAGAAGTAAACTGCACCTCTGTCTCCAAAATGTCAGCTACCACTTCTAAACCTGCCGCTCGCATAGTGTCCCCTGTTTCAACAAGATCAACTGAAGAAAAAAACCTGATCAGCTCCTCAATAATTTGATACAAATGTACAGGTTCAGAAAATATAACTTGAAAATATTTAAGCTATGCTTTTTTAAAATTGCTTTACTAAATAAAAGGATTTGGCTAAAATAGAGTGGAAATGCTGTTGAGATCAAAGAAATTACACAAGACCAAAAATTAGGAAAGAGGTGATTTTTCTGCCA
Source organism: Orbicella franksi (assembly GCF_964199315.1). NCBI lineage: Eukaryota > Metazoa > Cnidaria > Anthozoa > Scleractinia > Merulinidae > Orbicella > Orbicella franksi. Next base: position 3,799,729 of record NC_138158.1, on the reverse strand, counting down.
GCCATTAGGAATGAACAAAACAGAAAACCTTATTGTCACCCAGGACTAGGAGTAGGGGTTCTACTTGAGTATGTAACAATTTTCAGGCCACATTGCTGTGTGGTTCTGCTAGGTGTGGCTCTCAGTTGTGTGTGAAGAAAAAGGTTGGCAGCCTGAATATTACTTACCAATGCCATCAGCAACTCCAAGGCTGCAAGCAACCTGAGAGGTAATCAAAGAAAATTTGACCAAATGTGCAGTTATTTGAATTTGAAACACAAAGAAAGCCTTGGACTTGCACTTCAGCAGGGGTTTTGTTAACATTTTGAGTAGGAGGACAACTGGTTTTCATAGGAGGGTAAAAATATTTGAACTGAACTTCTTTATAAGAAAAACTTTCCTCTAAATGGTCAAACCAGGCAAGCAAAATCATCCTCACAGCTGGTCAATTTGCCAGGTGCCTGGCCCTTAAAGGACCCCCTTAAAGGACCCTAGTCAGCCAAACCTTTGTTTTTGTTTACATGCAAGAGTTTGGCTATTATATGATGATAATACAGTTCCATAGATTTTGTGTGGTGAAAAAATTAGCCAGGTTCAAATGAAAGTAATCTGTAACAAAGTGTTCTTAGAGAATGATAACTAGCAATTAAATAGCCACTAACTGGAAGGCAAAAATACAGAAAGATTGCATTTTTATAGCTACAGTAACTGATGTTGGATTGATGTCAAATCTTTACCTCAACAGATCCACTGACATAATTTATTCTTGTTTTGTTGTCAGGATCAAATTGCTGTGGATAAGAACAAATTTATAAAATAATATGAAATTTAATGTAATTTTCATTGCCTTTTAAGCTTGAAAACAATAGTCAAGAATGAAGTAATCAATATTAGACTCATTCTGTTTCAGCATTAAGGGATACTTATTCTGTATTAAAGGAGAAGGTCACTCCAAGAAGATTACTTTTTTTGTCTTCACCCATAGCAAGTAAACATTCAGCTTTTGCTTTGCAAGGTTTTTATTAGCATCAACAAAAAATATATCAAGAGTTTTGGAGTGATCTTCCCCTTTAAAATTACAGATTACATGTTCTGGATTTATATTGGGATTTACAGCACATTCATGTGACCTGAATTGAGTCTTTTTAATGGATCCATAATTTCCATTGCATTATTAGTAAATTTACAATTAACGTCATGTCAAAAATCAGTGTTTGCATTTCTTCAAATAAACTTACAGCAAAGTACTTCCTTGCTACATTTGGAAATGATGTGACTATCCTTTTTCCTACGAGAGATTATTAAAGTAAAGAATATCATTAACTTAATATGATCTTATTAATCATATCTGTAACAAAATTCTTGATCATGAATTGGCACATGATCACATGGGTGTCCAATTACAGATATCCAATTTGAACTTTTTGTAATTGGTATTGTTATCGCTAAGCACTGGCTGCCAGCAACATTTGCCAGCTGAGAAAGAGGTGAATGCTGGATGGATTTTAGCGGATGATCACTTGGTAACGGACAATAAATGTTTTTTAGGTTATGCATATACAATCATTAGATATCTCCATATCATCCGATAACTAAATGAAAAGTTTGGAATAATTTCCTGACTACCTTGGGTATCGGTGCCACTTAATGACAAGTAAAGTAATTGAAATAAAATCTCTTTCTGAGCACTTGTTTAGCTGTTCTCTTTCAGTGTACTGCATCTGCCATTTAGGAAATGCAAACCTTGGTAGCCCTGCATTCAAGGCGTTAAGAAAGATTGGGGACAAAAACTTTGTTCCAGGTCTTTCGCAAAAAGTGATGACCAGCTCAATGAAAATCTTAGCCGGGAGACTTTTTCCTAATAGCTACAACCTTGAATTGGATACACATGTGATTCGCATGTCAATTACACAAGCTTTAATGGCTTCCTTCTCGATGTTTCATGCATTTTTTTAAACTTATGAAAAGCGCTAAAAACTTTTTCGCTCAAAAGAAGTTCCCAAAAGATGGAACCCTATCAATACGACCACCTTCAGGCCAAGGAAAATTGGTCATATTAACCGGGTGGTTGTGTTAAAGGGGTTCTTTAAATAGGAAAATGACTGACTGAGCTTTTTTTCCGGTCAGAATAAAGTGGCCGTAATAACAAGGTGATCATATTAACGGGGTGGTCGTAAGGCGGGGTTCCACTGTAGATGCAATTAATTAGTAATTGGACCTCATGTCATACAATCCAGGGAGTAATATGGTGCTCATAATTTCAAATTGGCCCTGCACTTGACACTCGTCTGATTTTGAAATTAATGGTGTGTTTGCTCCCCGAATAGAACTCCACTCGGTCCAATTATTATTATTAATTAAAATTATTATCTGTATTTAAATATTATAATTCACAGCATGTATTAAAGATCTTTGCAAGAAGGAGACTGTTTACAATCTCAATGAAAAATGTTACTGACAACAGATAATTATTATTTTCAGCTCAACACTGTTACAATATAAACATACTTCCGGTACTTTCGGTAGTTTCTGGTTCCTATACATGTAAACTGTCAATCAAGTAAATACATGTGAGCTTCTCAAAATGGGGTGTTCATTGTGTGAATCCTAAACAAGCACTAGTTTAACTTAAGTCCTATTAATAACAAATTGTTTCCAAGTGAATAATGGATGTTCATACCAACAAGTTCCTCTGCACTTGTAATGCTTGACGTAGTGGTTGCCTGTTTATTAAAACAGTGTTGATTAAAATTACCAGATGCATTAAACAAAAACACCCATCAATAACTTTTGATAACAGTCAATTTTAAATTTGTTGAACACTGCTGCAACATATGGCTGAGGTTGAGGACGAGGAGAAGGAACAAGAAACAGGTGGAATTGCCTCTTGCAGAGTAAACAAGGCTCCAAGGGAGAAATGGCTTTGGAAACTGACCACAAATGGACAAGGTAAAGGATAGGAAGGTTAGATCTAATCCCTAAACATGGTCAACATTGACGTACTTTTTCCTTGGATTATTAAATATATAAACAGGAAGAGGTCATGAGAATTATGGAAGTGATCATATCATCTGCAAAGAGAATTTATCTGTGGTTAATAGTTAAACAAATTCTCTCAGCTAGTGCTATAAGAAATATATTTTGACCAGTAAGGTGAATTTGTTAATAATTAAGAGTCCCTGTCCATAAATATGGAAAATAACTCGGCGAGGGTCGAAGATTCGATTTCGCTCATTTTCCTATGGTAGATAGGCTAGGACATGACAAAAACTACTGGATAGTTTTTTTGGCAAAATATCCTTTTATTTCAAAGGAATATGCAAATTACTAAATTCCGTTAAAATCGTCATTTGACGCACCATTTTATTAAACAAGTTTGAGAGCCTCGCATGCAAAACCACATCATTCTTCCGTCTTTAAAACACTCAAATATTTTTGTGCAATGTTTAATTGTGTACTGGATTGATTTTCGGGAATGTTGCGGTTTTTGCTGGCTGCAAAATAATTAAATTTCGAAGACATGTATTTCATTCACTTAAAAGTACTTCATAAAAATAATTGATTTTCACCATGTGCGAAACCTTCAAATGGATTAAGCTTCTGGTGGTTGAATCGCAGAAGGATGGTCTACAGATTGCTGTAAAAATTTCTTTGGGCAAATGATTGTGAGCGACGCGAGAGCTTTTCGAAGTACGTTAAAAATGCAGATATTTGACCATCCGTCGTCAAATTTCAATTTATGGGTTAGACATATATTTTAGCACGCGCCACATGTCTTGAGCTGTATTAAGTTGAAATAGACACAGAGCTGATAATTTCGAAATGTTTTAACCTTATTTGCTGTAAAAGGCAGGTCCAAAAGCCGATTTGACGTGTTTTTGTCTCCATTCGTCGCACATAAAGCAGAAGTTTGCTTTTGTTTGCACAACGTCCGATGTACATCGCCAACTGTCAACTTATTTAATGGTTGAATACCATGAATCTATGACCCTCTTTTGACACATATGATCACCACTGCATCTGAGTCAAAAACAGCTAAGTGATTTGTAGATAGTTGCTTGCTTTGCACTACACCAAAATATTATGTTTGATCATCGTTTGATCTCTTGCTGCTTGAATCCTTTGTTGCAGCGGTTCCTTGTTTGTTCGTCACGCAATTCTGTCATCCCATTTTAGGGGTAGCGGTATGACAATTTCAATCCTAATACGTAAGGCTCCGTAAGGCTTGGAACCACAGGGAGCACACAATCTTGTTGAGTAGAGAGAGATTAAATGAAGCAATGGAAAGAATGAATAGTTAACCATTGCCCGTGTTGTCATCTTTTACTAAGGCCACTGCTACCTACGCGCCCTGTGTAAATACTGTAACGCTAAACTTGTACCTAGGTCTTTTCGCGCTGTGCAATTATTTTTGGTTTACATATAATACAGTGGGCTACTCTCGGGGAAATGGAAGGTGGCCGCTTAATAGAGGTTGGTGTACCTTTTATATTTTTGTACTATTGTGTTATAAATTTCTTAGTAAACATGGAGTCAATTCAAGACAATCATTATAGACGTCATCCTCGGAGACCCAGAAGCAGTTAGTGGGAGCGTCTAAACGGGTGAGAAAAAAGTTCGGGCGAAGACCCGTTTAGAATTTTTCCCCGCCCCCACTAACTGCCCCTTGGTCTCTGAGAATGACGTCTATCATGATTGTCTTGAATTGACTCCATGTTTACTAAGAAATTTAACTAAATTTATAACCCGATAGTACAAAAATATTCAAGGTACACCAACCTCTATTAAACGGCCAACCCCTATTAAGCGGTCACCTCCCATTTCCCTTAGGGTCATAGATTCATGGCATTCGACCATTAAATAAGTTGACAGTTGGCGATGTACATCGGACGTTGTGTAAACAAAAGCAAACTTCTGCTTTATGTGCGACAAATGGAGACAGAAACACGTCAAATCGGCTTTTGGACCTGCCTTTTACAGCAAATAAGGTTAAAACATTTCGAAATTATCAGCTCTGTGTCTATTTCAACTTAATAGAGCGCAAGACATGTGGTGCGTGCTAAAATATATGTCTAACCCGTAAATTGAAATTTGACGACGGATGGTCAAATATCTGCATTTTTAACGTACTTTGAAAAGCTCTCGCATCGCTCACAATCATTTGCCCAAAGAAATTTTTACAGCAATCTGTAGACCATCCTTCTGCGATTCAACCACCAGAAGCTTAATCCATTTGAAGGTTTCGCACATGGTGAAAATCAATTATTTTTATGAAGTACTTTTAAGTGAATGAAATACATGTCTTCGAAATTTAATTATTTTGCAGCCAACAAAAACCGCAACATTCCCGAAAATCAATCCAGTACACAATTAAACATTGCACAAAAATATTCGAGTGTTTTAAAGATGGAAGAATGACGTGGTTTTGCATGCGAGGCTCTCAAACTTGTTTAATAAAATGGTGCGTCAAATGACGATTTTAACGGAATTTAGTAATTTGCATATTCCTTTGAAATAAAAGGATATTTTGCCAAAAAAACTATCCAGTAGTTTTTGTCATGCCCTAGCCTATCTACCATAGGAAAATGAGCGAAATCGAATTTTCGACACTTGCCGCGAAATTAAGAATTTGTCTGATTTTTACTGGCAGGCACTCTTAACAACTCACTCACCTGCACTGCAAGTTTACACTTGCCAAAACCAAGCTTCAAAATTTCATGAACTGAAATAAGAGTCAGAGTAAAGTTCATTAATAATGAAAAATGCCATTCAAATCCATCCAGTGATAAACTTTGACACAAAAGTAAACAAAATGTTAATATTCCTCCACCTTCTGTTCACATACAACAATTTGAAACAATTAGTGAAGAGAAGAAAGAAATGGAGAAGAATAAGATATGGTCAGACCAGATATTATATGCTTTTGCACTGAATTAAATGTTTTGACAACTGAGTGTTTTGTGCTTAAAGAATAGATCTATATCTTTTTTGTCCACTAATTTTGTTTACAGTTGTACTGTTATCCAAACTAGAAGGTACAACTTTAACATTTAACATTTTCAACTGGCCAAAAATGAAGGAGATAGCTTTTAACAGATACAGATGAATCTCAATTGATATTAACACCACCAACATGCCCATACATCTACAACAAGATACTAAAACAGACTCATTTAAGATAAACTAAGAAGAACTTTTTGCACTTTCAGTGTGTAGGACAGGGCTGTTATTGATGGCCGTAATGCATAACACCTGCTAGTCAGCTGAGCATGTTTGAATTGATGGACCCTTAATGCTGCAGGTGAAATTCCCTTCAGTTGATACAATTCACTCAAAAGATCATATGTTTGTTACAGCTGTGAAGATTAAGGCTACAGGTGGATCAAAACTTAATGAAAGCCCTGTGGGGCTAGTCCCCATAAAGGTGTCTGTGCCTATAATTCTAAAGAAGATGCAGGTACTGCAAATTAAAATAATTTCACTGCAAATGGTTATGGTACATAATTTACCTTCTCCTCCACTTTCTGCCACAACATCCTGTCCTGTGATCCCCAAGTCAATTCTGATAAAACAGTGTTGCTATAATCAGACAGTACATGTACATACTACAAGCACATCAAAATATTGTCTAAAGCCACCAGTGACCTTTGAAAAGGAGAAAATTAACTCACAATACTGATGCCAGTCTCTGTGGATTTAAAGAGTTTTAGGCTATCACAGTATGCAGGAACATGACAGTTCTGCCTGGAACCCATTTATACTTTTCTGAGCAGAGAAAGGGAATGCAAGAGTAATATTCACAACACAAAGCATCATTCCAGTCAGTATCTAAACCAGATCTCTTGATTTAAAGTCCACATAGCAATTTAACCATTAAACCATCAACTATGTACAGCAAATATCATCCAAATAATGTGAGAAACAAGTACAAATAGACAGCATTATTGTATAGTTAGTTATTTGTACACCATTAAAAAACCTGCTTGACAGATGGCAAGCTTCAAGCAAAACTATCACACTCTCCCTCTTGTGCTGACAAATTTATTGACTACAGCAGTTGGATAATACACTGTAAATCTCTTACGAGATGTTTTGGTGTGTAATAGTGCTGAGTGTATATTTTAACTCCTTCTCTTTTTTTTTTTTTAACTTGCCTTACAGACTTGTCAAAATATGGCACAACTAGTACAAATATACAGCAACACTACACACCAAAACATCTAATAAGATATATATATACCCCCCACATGTACATTGTATGTGTAAAATTTAATTTGTTTCCTGACCTTCCTTGACTGACATAAAGAGCGATGTCTGCAGCTGGGAGAAAGACAAGAGCCACTGAAAAAATAAAATACAGTCATGATAAAAAAATCAGAACAATCATATCTTGACAGCCTGAACTTGCTGTAGCTCCAGTGTAAACAGTCTGGATAATCAAAAAGTCATTTCAGCGTACACAGCTATTTTAATATGTTGCCATGTTCATTATAATAATAAATTATTATGACTATTTTAAGGAAATTTCTTTAATGTGACTGGCTGAGAGGGGGCAAATTTATTGCTAACTTTTAGTTTGCACTACAGCACCAATTTATACAGGGCTGCCTGGTGATTTGTAATTTTTTTGGTCACACATAACAAATCAGTTGTCATGTAAAACCACATGTAATAATACTGCTTGTAATTTATTTAACAATTCTTATAAATTGCACTCTCCTAAAGGCTCATGCAATTTGTAAAGAATTTCCAAATATCACTTGTAGGTAAATCCCAATCACACTAATGTTTTAGGACAACCTAAATCTATCTATCTATCATTTAAACATTTTCAGGGTTTGCATACAAGTATATGTGATATACAGTGGAATCCTGATTTTTCAAACCTCAAAGGGAAATGGAAATTGGTTTGAAAAATTGGAGAGTTTGAGAAATCGGGGGGGGGGGGGGGGTGGAATTACAGTGTTTGACTGAGGAGAGAGGGAACGACTTTTGGTTCGAGTTATCGAAGGTTCTAACCCTCATTTCAAAAAAATGAGGATTCAAGAAATCCCGATTCCACTGTGTACGTGCATTTAGAATGAGAGGTAAAGACCTACTGTTGAGGGAGGTACACAAAGCCAAATCCAAGCGTGTTTTCTTGCGATACTGAAAGAGAAAGATCAAAAAAGTTTCAATAAAATTGACAACCTTTTTGAAATACAGCGTAAATGACATTTAAGGCTGATGGCATAGTGATACTCATGCACTGCCCCTTTGGAATTACAAACTTAAGGATGTAAGACTGTGGCCTATAACTCTACAAAATGTCATTTAATAGTTCCAAAGATAAATAAGTAATGATTACTGGAAATTCAGACTGCAGAAAGTCTTCAGTCTCCACTTGTATTAAATATCCGTCTACGAGTTGGAAACATCGAAAACTTGAAATATCTTAGTCAGAGATTACAAGAATCTGACATGGTTTGATCGTCTTTCACCTCTGACTCTCCAAAAATTCTATAACACAGTCAGGGGTTTCAATAAAGGCCTACCACTGTGCAAAAATGACCTATTGTGAGGATAATAATTAAGCCTGCCTGGTTTTTTCCTGCCTATGAAAACCAGTTTCCTTCCTGCTAACAAAACTCTCAACATGGGTTAACAGGTTGGTGAGGATGTCAACTCTGATTGTTACCTTTATTCCAGCTCTTTCCAGCAGTCTAATACACTGATCATAGAGCCTCCCTTTCTTTGGAACAGCCATCAGCATACGCCTCTTAAGCTGCTCATCACTAATATCGAGTCTAAAGAAATTCAAGAAATGATCATTATAATAAAAGCAGCACCTATTTGCACAAAATTCAAGTCTAAATACACCATCTACTGCTCAGGTTCTTAAGGGAACTAGTCCATTGATAGTACATGTTGAAAACTGTAGTCTGCTGTCTAGTTTACCATTAATAATCCATCCCTTGTTAGTTGTTAACTTTGAAGTTTTTCTTATTGTCAGTGGTTAACCATTATTTTCAAGTTTCCTTCTACTTGAAGATAAATAAATTGTCCACAAAAAACAGAATAAACCAGGAAAAGCCACTTTAACTGATTCTACATAATAAACACATGATAATCTAAAAGCATAAGAGCTGTTTGTTACTTCTGTTTTTTATCAGCGAATCTATTGTTCCACAGTCATTCCACATCACAAAGAAAATTCCCCTGTTTCTGGGGCATGTATTTGCAACAAATCCCTAGCCTCTACACAGCTATCCATTCTTCTCAAGAAAAAACATTTCCGTGGACTTAAACCTGGAGACAGGGTGGGGGAGGTACTCCACATAATGGTCTATGGGAAGGCTCCGTCCAAGAGGGGTACCTTTTTCAGGCTTCAGGTATACAACAGGGGAGGGATATTACAAGTTTAGGTATATGAAAGGGTCGGGAAATTCTGTCAATTAGTTATTTTAAAGGGCTTTTAATTAAAATATTTTGAACAGATGCACCTTATGGCTGTATCATTTCATTTATTAGGCACTACATGAAAATGACAAGTAGAATACTTTTTGGGGGCAATTTGTTCATAATACGGGCCAGTTATAAAAGTATGTGAAAGGCACACCTTTTTCAATTACAGGTATAATGGAATTGTGTCTTACGGCCACCCCATTAATATGGCCACTTTATTCTGGCCCGAAGAAAAGCTCAGTCAGTCATTTTCTTATTAAAAGGGCCCCTTTGATATGTCCAGATTTTTTGAGGCCTGCTGGTGACCGTATTAACAAGGTTCCAATGTATTTGAAAGGGGCAACTCTTCTGTCCAAATCTGGAATTTTGTTTATATTTTACTTTTCAAAAAATGATGGGTCAGTGGGGCAATGGAAAGTGAAACATTTTATGAGGTTGGCCTAACCCAATTAAAACATTAACTACAAGCTAACTAAGCCTACTTAGGCCGAGAATGTTATTTAGACTAAGGGAGAGTGCTATCAAGGGTTCATGAACCAGAGGGTTATAATCAGACTGTGGATCTTATTCAGAACGGTTGCGTACATGACTCGCTGGCTTGCACTATTTTGCAAACCCAGTACAAATTGCCCTTCCCTGAGTAACTGCTGCTCGGTTTCCAAACGAGGTATGACATTTGCAGACTGCAGAATGCAGAATTTTAACTGATCAATACAATATTCCCATCTCTATTATCAATAGCTAACCAAATAAACAAGCTAACCTGAGTGCTATTCAGGCGAACCTGAGTGATATTCAGGCTAACCGGAGCGCTGTTTATACCTAAAGAGTAAATGCAGTCTACGCTCTGCGGTCTGTAACTGTCATTAACCGGTTTCCAAGATTGGTGCAAGGTTGCCAAATAACCATGCCTCTCAATAAAATATAGCCTAAGAAACGCTAAGATGTGTAGCAAGCGTGTAAATGTAAAATGGAACACCCTATAAGTGATTCAATAATCTTATCCCTAAATTTCAGTCAATGTTATAATTAGTATATGTAAGCTTAACATAATTATAGTCCCACAAAAACTCTCTTGCTGGAATACGACGCTTTCGGACGCCTCTTTAAATTTGCCGCGTTTAATACGCACACAAGAAGGAGAATCAAAAGTCTTGAGTATGGTTTACACATCGCCAGTGATAACACTCTTGGTTAATTTTAATCAGGTCGATAAATTTTCAAGTTACAGTGATTGTATAATGGCACGTGTTTTGGATTTCGCTGTACACTGTCAATTCACGCTGAAATAAACGAACTAGGGTAACGTCACAATCATCTTACCTGTTACATCGTTCTTCAGTAGACGGTTCTGCTTGAATACTAGCCATTTTACGAGCAAAATGCACCTTTCCCCAAGGCTCGACTACAGTGCAGGGAGAAAGCTGCAAAACACGAGCTACCCATGAGCACCCGCGCAAATATAGCGCAAAAATGAACCCTAGCTGGGGTGGGCCGGGGTTGTTGTTGGCACGCAATAGCACGCAATGCGTGCAGAGCTCTCTTCACTAGCCAGGTGAACAAAACTTTTCCTTAGCAGCCTTGTCTATGGCTTTTCTATTGGATATGGATCATGAAATAACAAGATCTGTGGCAAGAAACTGTGCTTTTCCTTTGAAAGGAAAAAGTCCTGGAAACGAGGTTGGATTTGTGGAGCATACAACCATAGGAGGCAAAATTATTATTACCGGTAAAAATTAATCATTAAAATTATTTTGGACCCAATATTTGATATACTTTTGGATGGAGCTAAGAAGTCTGATAATTCATTAACAGACACTCAAGCACTCGTGGGTAATTGGCCCCAGGGGAGAGTGGAACTCCCACATAAAAAGAACGGGGTTACTCATCTCATCGGAAATTTTGAAAAGAATCTCTAAGAGGTACCAACATCCTGTTTTGTGGGCGTAATTTGAAAAGTTTTTCACCCCTAAGAGGTACCAATTTTAAAACAAGTGAATTATTTCCTCCACTGTGCACCTTTAAGGCTGAAGACCTTAAGAGGTACCAAGACCACATTTTTTAGCCTTTAAAAAGGTATTACTAGTGCCCCCATCCTTTTTAAATGGAGTTTCCTCCCTGGAATAATTGTTCCTGTGCAACACAAGGAGTCCATGGAGTCAGTCCTGTCAGAAGACAGTGAACTGAGGTAAACTAATGTATTGATCTGCTCTAAAGGTAACTTACTACTAGAGACATTTTGTAAAACTCATCCTTGTTCATTGAATAAAAATTATTAACAAAAAGAATTTGATGCCTCTTCCAAGTCATTTGTTTATGTCACATACAATCAAACCTGTATTTACAGTCACCTCCCCACAGTGCCCACATATTTTTGTCCCAGTTGTGGTACATGCTCTTATTTCAACCTCCAAGCGATGGCCACCTCTCCACAATGGCCCTTAAACTCTGTCCCCAGGGTGGCCGTTGTAGAGAGGCCTGACTGTAGTCAGAAAATTTTACAGGGGCAGGGTTCTCCACCCGCCAGCCCTCCCCCCCTTACTCCCCTGTATCACTAACAAATCTCACAAAATTCTTCATTTTATTAATATTCATTCAACAAGTTTTGCAGCAGATTTTTTTGGTAAGCATTACCATTGTACTGGAACTAAATAAATATCTCCTTGGTAATATATACAGTATAAACACTGTTTTTTCTTTTTCACCAAATACTTGAAATTACTTGTGATTATCAAGTATAGCTTCATGAGTAGAAAATAATTATTTAAAATATTGTTACATCACTCGTGATTGATCAAGATATATTACTAGACATAACTATTTTAAAGCTGTTATCTTCATTTTTTTTTTCATGCAATACTTAACTTATTTATTTTTTGGATGCTATAATTATTTTTTGCTCTGCTCCTCTATTCAGTCATAAAAGGGAGGAAAAATATCTTTGTCCACAACTGACAGTGCAGATCTTGCAATAAAGTAACTAAAGAAACACCAGTAGATTGATGAGGATTTCGAAGGATTGTACAGAATAGTATATATAAATTTATGCTTAAAATGATTAACAACACAATGGTAAGAGGGATCAGAAGAAGTTGTTGATATAACAAGGGCTTTTGCACTATGCGCTATATTCTCAAACTCAAACTGCCAATCAAGAGGGAAATCATTCAAATTTAATTTCCGTCCACAACATTGTCAACATTGCCATCACAAATGAATGGGGTTGTGCCAATTTGTCAAATACTATTCTACAATGGAAAGGCACTTTTGTTGGGGTAAGCCTGGTTCTCACATCCTGCCAACATACCTGTTACGGCATATGTGAAAATTTATCGCCGAATCATAATCTGTCCCAGGCATTGACCGCTGGCTTGCCTGTGAAATTGAGCTGGGTTCAACTTTGCAGGAAAGCCAGCTGTTGTCAGCGATGAAAATATTTTATGTGAACATCATCTGCTGACACAATGTATGATGTAACAACTCAATTTTTCCCACAATTCCTTACTTTCAAAATGGCGGATGAAGTCACATGTGAGGATGTCGCAAGCAACTGCATGTTAATGGATGAAATAAGAAAGTACCTAGTTATATATGACAAGTCCTGTCATGAGTATAAAGACCAAAGAGTAAAGAAAAATGCTTGGCAAGCAGTTGCTAATACACTGAGGATTGATGTTGCTTCTGCTCAACAAAGATACAACAACATCAGAACAAACTTCTCCAAATAAATAAAGAGCTTGAAAAGAAAGTCTGGCTTACTGGCACTCCAGTAAGATGATTTGATCCATATTTACAGACGGAATGGTTGAAAATTGTGCCAATTTAATTTGCATTTTGCGCTAATTTGAGTACGTCTGCGATCCGTCGCAGATGCGCTGGGGACCCACTGGAACAGATTGCAGAACGTTGTCAGTTGCAACTAGCGACTTTGTCGCAGGCAGGTTGGTGGGATATGAGAACCAAGCTTTTACTGTGATGAAGGTACATTGATGAGCTGTTTGAAATCATGTTAAATATTAACAACAACAACCTATTACCTAGTACAGCTTTTACATTATGATACAAGAACTTAACATAGAGACATTAACCTTTATTACAAAATGTTCAACAAATTGTGTGCTCTTTTAAGGGGTGCCAGGAAATAAAGTCCTAAGTGATCTATGATAAATTGCTTGATTCTACCCCAACAACATTCATTGTATTCCCTTGTGAAACATAAGGAGAGTTTGACATTACTTCAACAGCCAGTCAGGGCCTTATTCTGCACACCCCTTTAATTTCACTATAGAGCCACAAAGCATGCACCAAGTGTCACACATGATCTGTTGAGCACACACACATTGAACACTTTACAAAAGAAAATAGTACATTTGTTCCTTGTGCATGGTTGCATAATACATAACCATTTCTGAATTCTTAAGAACACATGAAAAGTGTGGGGAGCACGAGGTAAAGTGCTTCTCTCAGGTTCTTAAAATTCCTGCATGATATGAATAATATTGTAACACAACAATGCACTGATGAACATGTTCAAACAACATTTCCTTACTAATATATTACAAATAACATTCTCCTTGCAAATACTATTGTTAAGTACTATTGTTTTAAATATTACAAATTGATAAATATATCTTCTCAAAAATACAACCTTTTGTACACCTTGATGAAGTATAACCTCATACAAAGGTAGATAGTTATGCTTAAAATTACAATGAATACTTCTGTAGTTGCCCCTACACTTTGCAAAACAACAGTGGAATGGCTTATATCATTGAACCAGCTGTTGCGGCCTTAATAGGCCCCATCCTCACTACGCCAGAGAAACTTGAAAATGATGTTTTCACTCTGAAAATTTACGTTTTCCGTCCACGCTACGCCAAAGAAATATGACAATACAACTATAATCATTTACCGAACTTGGGCAGGGAAATCACATTATGGTCATGACCTCATTGTTTTTGAAAAGCTCTGTTTTCAAAACGCTTCCCATCCACACTAAAACGCAATGCCGGAACTTTGAAATTCCTACGGTTGGAAGAGCATTTTCGAAAAGCTCTGTTTTCGCGCCGGGTTAGTGTGGACAGAAGGCATAACTGTAGAAATAAAGCTGTGTTTTCGAATTTCTCCAGGGTAGTGTACACAGGGCCTTACACACCAGATGTTTAGCTAACAATGATTCCCATTAGCTCCAAACTACTTACTGACAAGAATAAAGCAAGAAAAACAACAATAATGCACCTGCCAAAGTAAATCCCAACCCCACGTTCCCCTGGTGACAATCAGAATACCCCACCTTGGGGTAAAAAACCTCAAAGGTAGCAAATTTTTTCCAGGCTCTGACATTATACTGGGCAGCTTGCATGCATATGCTTTGCATTTCCTTCCCAAGTGAAAAAGTGTACATTGGCCGAATTTATACTAGGGATGAATTATCCAATGCCACATTTTTTATTAGATGATTATTTTATCCATCCGAGATGATTTGTCCTTCTGAGACAGAAAACAAAATTTGTCTTCAATGGATTCTTCTGTCGACATGCTCAAAGAAGAATCAGCTGAGGACTAATTTTGTCGCATAAATATTCATATAAACACCAGATTTATACCTTGATGATTTTTCCATCTACGGCAGACAAATGATTCATCTCAAATGGCTAATTCATCTCAGATGGATAAATTGTTCAACCCTTTACATGGGATCCTTAGGTCTCAGTTGGACTGGTGCATAATTGTTGTTGACTATCAAGGAGATGCTGAAGAACCCAGACTTCAGACCAGATGACAGATAAGATAACTCACAGTTCCTGGAGAAAATTTGAGCCAATGAAGATTTCTTTGGATTTAACTAAAATTTGAATTTCTTTAAAATGCATCAAGATTGACGGACCCTGTGGATAATAATACTGTGAAACCAGTATTAAGCAGACATAGAGATGCCTACTTAATTTGGGTTTGTTTTAAAGAAAATATTGGAAGAGAGGTTTGGGACTTGCTAAGCTCAATGCCGATGTCCACTTAATGTGTGGTTCCAGAAAATATCCACACCCACCCCACGGAGGGTTACTGGAAAATCCAAGGGGTAGAGGAGTAGTCTTGAGGGCCAAAATTGTTAACAGAAAGTATGAACCAAAACTGGAATTTCCAGAGGCATGGGGTAGGGGTTTCAAACCAAAAATCCCACCATAGGAGAGGTGTGGATACTTTCTGGATCCATTTAATACTAGTTTTACTGTACTATCACCAGATGGGAAAAATTATGCTTCATCTAGATGGAGTAAAATGCGTAGAAAATTTAACCCACTGCAGGTCACTTAATCTTAAATGATGCCCTTTACTGTAATTTACAAGCAGCCCTTGGACGAGGAATTAGAATTGCTTCAGGGGAGAGAATAAAAGATACCTAATCAAATGGGCTGGGAGGGGTAACTGGGGAATCTCCCGTGCGGGAACATGATTAATAACGACCAATCTACACATGTGTTGAAGATTTAAAATCAAAGGCAACTGCCAAACCCTGATTCGTCCATCTTTGTAACCAGCGGCAATCTGTTGGCAGGTTCTTGTAAACACCAGGCAGGACACTTCTGTGTTCTGATACCATGTTCTTAAACCATCTGGTTGAAGATGTGCATTGAGGACAAATAAAACATGTAAGCTCTCTGAATTCAGGGCTAACACTTTTGAATCGGAGGTACCGACCGCAAGCATTGTTCCATCAGGGGAGAAGGCAGCAGATCTTATCTTCTGCCATGGAGTTTGCAATGCATAAGCAAACTGAATGCAAGTAAGGCCAGGTTCATCCGCAGCAAGCGACCATGTCTGTATGGTGCCATCTTCTAGACATGACGTTAAGTACTTGTGACCGTACCGAGGATCAAATAAATACCAACATTGCAAGTGAGAACTGAGTGATCGGCGACTTGTGTGACGGAATGGAAGGCACAAGCACGTGGCCGACGTCGACGAGTCCAAGTCAAGACTACTATGGATATGAAAATCCTGAGTGTCGAACACAATTAGCTGTCCAGAAGTACAAGAGACCGCTAAGAACAAGCCATCAGGCGAAAATACACACGACCTCGCGTGTCCACGAATTTTCGAGCTGGAATGTTTTGCCGATTTCATTTTTCTCACCATCTTCTTAGTAGCAATATCGATTATACAGATATGATTTAAATCTCCTGCTAATTTAGATGCCACGACAAGAGAGCGACCATCCGGCGAGAACGAACAGCACATTAATACTCCTCTTCTCTTTCGCCAAAATCTTCGCATGTGCACAACCTCCGCGCTGGTAGTCTTCCACGATCTCATTCTAACTAAAGCTAGCGAGTCTTCGCTAAAAATGCAAACGACCAGTTGCCCATCAGGAGAAAAATCACAGGATCTAAAAGAGCGCGGAAAATCTGCCAAAAAGCCAGTGTTGATTTGCCTTCGATTCAGGTCCCATAATCTTATCGACGAAAATTCCCGATTGTGGCGCAGGAAAGTAGTTTGTTCTACTTTAGAGGCCGTCAAAAGAACGCTATCGTCGTCGCTTGGAAAGAAACAGGAATAAATGTCCTTGTCTTCGTGTTTTAGTTGAATGACAACGTCGAAAAGGTGATCATGGCGATTTTCAGTCGGCAAAGAACGATGTGATCTGCCCGACAGACGCGGCACAGCTGCACGATTGGAGAGCGAAAATTCTTCCGTGTTGCGTAAATTTGAAGCATTAGTCCCCATTTCAACGAAAATTATCCAGGAATATCAAATTTTTCTTCGTTTGAATTTTTTCTTCCGACATAACGTTTCTTTTTAAGTGAAGAACTTGCTTCTCTCGAGAACGGATTATTTATCAGTGAACTCAACTGAGTCACATTTCTTGTTTTGATAGTCTCCTACCGAGTAACCTGGCCTCTTTTATTCAGCGGCGCTCATGCGGTAGCTGCGAGGGGAGGATGGGAGGGTGGAGAAGAACTCTACAGCCATGTGGCCGCGGTGATTGATTGTCTGGGACAAAGTGAGTCGAATGTAAAACTGCCTTAGCATTTCAATTTTTGCAACTCATTTGCTACAGATCGATAATCCATCTTCAGCACAGTTGGGTTAAACTAACCTCAGGCCGTGATGGAGGTAAGTTTTACCTAGCTGACAAAATATTGCATCAGATTAGAACTGGAAAAGAGAACATTTCGATCCAACTGTTTGATCAGTCTTAGTTTGATTATTATTTCTGTCTAGACAGAGACTATCTGAGATACAAATAATCCGTCTAGTACCAGTACCGTCAATCCCGCCACAGCAAAATAATTTCTAGTAAAGCGGCTTTCTGGAACCCCCTTTGACGATCACATTCAAGCTGACAGCGGGAATTGGTAACCAGAAGGGTTGATCGATGAGTACCAACATGTCAAACTGGGAAACAGCCTGTGGAAGACGGAAACATTGCTTTTGTAACGAGTTCCCAGTTCTTCTCATCCAATCAAAATTAGTGCACGCTCCGAAGGAGACTCTGGAAGTGAGTTTAGGCGCATTCCCTTTAGAGAACAACGTAGCGACTCTGGGGTAACTCAACTGTAAGATAGCATGGGGCCTAGTGGTGAAAGGATAACCAACCAGTTAGACTGCCAATTCAATATCTTATTTTCCGTTTGGGCAATCTACACCGAAGATACAGGTTAAAAGGAGTCTAGTTAAACTCGATCAAATCCTTCTAGATATAAAGGGGTTTGCACAACAGTTCAGCCCGGATCACAAATCCTTTATAATTACGATACAAAATGGAATGAAACCTTGTAATTATTCTCTCATAGCAGGAGTCCAGTTGTCTACGAGGAAAAATTTCCCATGCGAACATGACAGGTACTGTCCGTACAGAGATTTCCGATTTGATTGTTCCCAAATTATTAACATATCATCATAAGTTGATATTGGATCTTAGTCATTATTGAATTTTACGATTTGCCCGTTTTTCTACTTAGTTTTAGGTTCGATTGAGTTGCTTAGTACATCAAAAACTCGAGCAAGCCATCAAATTTCCAAACACCTCAAAGTCTGTTAAAAATACGGTACTCCGCTACGAGAGGTGTATGTTCAGCTCCGTTCTCGAAGCTTGGAAATGTGATAAAAAAAATCGTTTTTGATATAACACCTCAAATGCGCGATGACAACAATCCTTCAAGAAATGTTTAATTTGTAAATGATTTTCAACACATAGTTCAAAGAAAATCGTACCAAACAAATAACACGCTAAAAATCACAAGTGTCACTTGAAAATGTTTCAGTTTATTTTTTTAAGAGAGAGGCCGTCCGATCTATTTCCTATACTAACTGTGTGCGAAGACGACAGAGATTGTCCATTACGGGCCTATACCTCGCCTGTGGAACTGAATCTGGAAGAGGCCACTAAATGTAAAAACTACTTTCTACAACTGTATTGGGACAGGTATGGCATCTCTCATGTGATCCAGTGGATTCGCGCGCAGGCTCACGCCGCACGAAGAAAGGAAAAATACTTTGTGCGTGATAAGTGAATTGAAGAGGCCAAACGTGGCGATTGCTTATTAATTCAAGGATATTTAATTCAGCAGCAAAATGAAAGTTCAGTGTTGTAGGTCGGCAAACAAGTTATGTCCATGTTTTTCTTCTTCTTTAAGTTCTTTCTGGTCTTCAGAGGCTTCATTTCAAGCGTCGTCATGCAACGCCCCTCGGTTAGAACATAGTAACTATGGTGAGAAGGGTTGCGTGACAGCCGCCAATGAGACGAAATATTCACACAGTTACGTCAGTGTCACATAGAATTGACATGGGAAGTTGTTCCAGAGTGCACAGTATTGTACTGTATTGAGTAACAGAATTTGTTCGCGATCACTGTTTATTCATTGTCTTATTAATCGTCATCAGCAACCGTTTCCTTTTTCCTCCCCTCCTCCCTGGGACAAGACTCATTACTGCTGTCATCCGGGGCCTCGCATCGATCTTTAACCGAGTCATCATCGTCCTCGGGCTCAGTCCCCTTGAGTTCATCATCCGGCTCGGTCTTGGTTTCTTCCTCATGATCTTTGTCAGCGGTTTTTTCCTGTGTTTGTACATCCTCACCGCGCTTCAAGGCCTGGATGCGACGATCAATGGCGGTCCACAACCGCTGGATATCGTTTGGAGCGGCCTGCGGGAGAAAATAAAAAGGCTCATCACGTGTACGCGTGACTAATGTTCTTGAAGAGAGATGTTCAGGAATGGCACGTTCATTGAATGTTTAGTAGATGGTGTTGGAAGTCTGGTCTGTTGAAACTGATTGGTCGTAATGGTAATGGCTAAACGCCATGTAAAATTTGTCGACAGTCTTTGGTCGGTTCTAGTAAGTTTCGATGCATCTATTGTTAGTCAAATTAAGTCAGTCTGTTTGAGGTCCATCTACTGTTGGTCAAATTAAGTCAGTCTGTTTGAGGTCCATCTACTGTTAGTCAAATTAAGTCGGTCTGTTAGAGGGCCGTTTGTTGGTTTCGTTTATGTCGGGAATAAGTCGTTTGCAAGATGCCAGTAGTTGTTGACATCTGTTGAGAGGGTTTTTTTCTAAGTTAGTGTACCAACTTCCAAGGTCAGTCTACTGATACTCCTGGGTTCAAACCATGTACTAAGAACAGAAACTGAACTGGTACTCACCATTATAAGGTAAATTTTAATGTCTTTTTCACTATCCATTGCAGTGATTCGTAAACTTTTCTCATTTCCTTTTTCTAGAGTCATACTTGGCCACAGTTTAGTGTTGAGGACAACACGTAAACTTCCTTGGGTGCGCATCACTAAAAAAAGCACATCGTCATTCGTCACTTTACTTAGAATAGGTAATCGTATAAATGCAATTGCAATTAAGGATTTTCTCTACGAGTGATGTTTGAGAATTCTCTCAAGATTGCACAAGCCGTTAGGCGAGTGTAATTTGGAAAAAAATTTCAAATATCACTGATAGGGTAAATCCTTAGTTACTTGAGCTTTCATGTAATACTTCATTTAATATGAATGTGGAATTTTTGAATGCACGAGCATTGCAATGCAATTAAAAATCAAAGATAAATTTGCCTGCTCTATGCCAATCACAGTGATGTAACTTTGTCAGTTAATTATAAGTTCATAAACATCAAAATTCACGTTGGACTTGCTAGTTTGCCAGAAGCCTGCATGTTTCAATAACCTAATTGCCGAGACTCTAGTGTCTAACAGCTCCAACCCTGCTGGATTGTAAGAGGGATAGAAGCCTGTGCAGGGACGATGGAGTCACCTGGTAATAATCACATAGCAAGGGTTTCATTAACATTTTCAGCAAGAAGGCAACTGGTTTTCACAGGCAGACAAAACTTTGTAAAATGAACCTTTTTGTAAGAAAAACTTTCCTCCAGATGGTCAGACCAGGTGGGCAAAATCATCCTCACAACTGGTCAATTTGCTCGGTGCCTAGCCCTTCATGAAAACCCTGTTACATAGCCCTATTGAAAGATACAGTGTAATTACCGAAACTGGATGCAAGAGGCTTTATGAGCCAAGTGTCACAATTGAAGAAAGTTAGATAGCCATATGACAAAATTTCACAGCTGTTTGTCTACGATTTCCCTTGTATTCTATTCAAAAGGTTATGAATTCTGAGAACATGACTTACCTAGCCTGGATTGGAAGATACCTTCTGTCATTGACTGACACATGTCATTCAATCTGAGCACACCTCTTCCTTTTTCTCTCCACGAATGAGTTACAGTATCAAACACAAACAACCGACAATTGCTCTAAAAAACACAGAATTAACAAGGTGTTATAATGACAAACAAACTTCCTTATGTAATTCTTGTAACTGTTGTCGAAGGCTTATTGCAGCAGATTGTGTCCAGGTTCTAGCCCTGGTTGGGGTGACTGGCATGTTCTTTATAGCCAAGACATATTGCTCTTACAATGTTTCTCTCCATCCAGGTTTCTGAATGATGACCATTGCACTAACTGCTAGGGAAGTATAACAAAAGCTTGGAGGTAATCTGCAATGCAGACTTAGGGCCTCTTCACATGAGCCTGCTAACCGGGTGGCTTGGTTACAGGGACAAATTTTGTTGTCGGTTCATATGGGAAATTTCAGCCATATCAACCAGGAAGAAATTTAAGAAACAAAACCAAAACTCTGGAACATGAACTTGCATGGTTTGCGACTATTGTATCTTTGTGGGCTTGTGTAACTTTCCTAATAAAGGTGATTTGTATACTTCTGAAGTGGAAATACACACAGGACAAAAATGTTGCCATCCTGGATGCTATGTTGTGAAATTGAAGCTATTTGTCACAAAAGTTTTGTTGTGGTCACCCAGGCTAGAGTAATCCAGGGGTTTCATTGATGTTTTCCACAGGAGGGTAATTGGCTTTCACAGCCGGGCAAAATGTTTTGAACTGAGCTTCTTCTTAAGAGAAACTTTCCCCTAGATGGTCAAACTAAACAGGCAAAATCATCCTCACAGCTGGTCAATTTGTCCGGTGCCCAGCCCTTAATGAAACCCTGGTGTTCATATGGGAAATTTTCATCCTGGTTACCAAGATCTCCACATGAACACAAAATTTTTACAAAGGAAAGAGCAGTGAGGCAAGATCTCAGAAACTGAGCCAGCCCAGTTGACATGGCTCATATGAAGAGGCTCTAGATTTGTTCACCCCCTAGCCTCTGCTTAAGAGTATACAACTGTTTGTGTAAGAACCTAACACAAGGCATTTTAGACAAGAACTTGACTTGCACCTCAGTATGCTGATCTCAAGTGCTACATCCTGTTGGACACAAAACCACAGGATACCCAATACTTACCTGAAGAACATTTCTCTCCTCCTCTTCACCTGTGACAACAGCCACCCGTGCAGGCTGGGATTTTGGTGGACTGAGATGCTCCTCCTGGTATGCCATTGCTGCTTCAGCTAGTGACTTGTGAGGTTTATCCTGATTGGGAGAGCTGGGACCTGATGCATCTGCACAGGATTGCGCCAAATCGGCTAGCGTTCTCAGCTCCTCATCTGCAATGAAATGGTCACATTTTCCAGATCATAAGCATGCAGTACATGCAGACAAACAACTTACACATTGTACTTTTTTCAGCTTTCAAGCAAACAAAGATACATAACACTGAACAAACACAGACCAACCCAAAGGGTAAAAGGGTAAACCCAAAGGGTAAACTTGTTAAATGTTTTCCAAGTTGTTGGATATCTTTAGGGCCATTATTGTATCTGGATGCCGAAGAAGACAACAGTAAATAACCTCTGGGGCGTAAAATGAGATAGTAGTTGTAGCGTTAGTCGAGGTCCAGAATGCCGTCCCTAGCACACCCTACTATGATACCTTGGATTACTGCCTTGGGGTTAATAGTCGGAGGTCAGAAACAGGACTGTTGTAACATGGGCAACTTATTGTCTGTAACATTGTGTACAATACAGACTAAAGAGCCATGTTGTGTATACAAGCCTAAAGAGACACATAAATTAGCCTGTAGTTCAGGTGTATTATTGCCGCGCTAGTGCACATTTTTGTATTAGGCCGTCATCTTGGATTTGGTAACTGTGGAGGGTTGCGGTGAGGGAAAATTTGTGGAGGGAGTAGGTGGGAGGTGGTACTCTGTACCAGTCAAACATCCAATTACACTCCAAGATGGCGGCATCTAAAACCTGATCTACATGTATCAAGTGTCCAACAAATAGAGTTGTGTGCTGTCTCTGACAGTGAATTGTTACAGTTATAAATTAGAACTACACTATTGATACTCCACAAACTTATTATTTTATGATATTTTTGTTGAACCTGTTTTGTGATCCTTAGAAGTGCTGTTGGTGTCTGTTGGTTTCTCCTCTGTTGTCTCACTGGGTCCTTCCTCCTTTGTAGTATTGTCAGCAGAAAACTAACAGAATAAATAAATAATGCACAATGTTATTATAATGTGTTAAACAGAAACACAGGAAATCTGTACTCATCTCTGCATTATTTGTACAATATTGAGTGAAGAAGATCTGTTTTTTGCAACCCTCACCATAACTCGTTCGCCCATGTTTTGTCCAAATACAAATGATCCACTTGGAGGTTTAGCAGAGGATCTGGCAAGAGAAAGATTGCAATATGTAACAAGAATACCAACACTTACAACCCAGACTTTTATTCCCACATCGCTATTTTTCTTAAGGCTAATCTTATCTATTGCAATCCCACTCTGCAGAAAATATTGTGTGGCTCCAGAAAACATCCATACTCCCCGTTCACAGAATGCTTGCATGAACTGCCGGTTCACCCACATAAACATGTAACAATGTCTTATTTAAGAAGACAACAAATAACATGAAGTTATATCAGGTCGACTCACTCTTTTGGGCCAGTGAGAAATTGTTCAAAGTAATTCTTAGAAGAAGCTCCAATTATTCCTGCCAGCTGCTCTCCAGGAGCAGACTCATGTGAGCGCTGTGATGTGTCTGTGCTCTGCTCTGTAGCAGAAGATTCACCACTGGACACCCCAAATGTCTATAAAAAATAAACAGAATTAAGCAACATTAAGTAAAACCTGTCATGCTGAGAGAAATTTCACTGCAACTAACATTTTCAAACTACTGCACTGAAAGGCTTATTTCAGGATCAAAGTGGCATAATTACTATAATCCCAGAACAACCTTATCTCCGTGTGACTCACTCTTCAGTCAGTCAGGCTGTCTGTCTGTCAGATCATAACTTTTAAGATCTACCTTTGATTTATAAATCATTCAATACAGACTTTCTCTTTCAAATATTTCCAAATGTGCATGGAATCCAAAACTCACAGAATGACTCAAAATCTTTAAATCTGGCCCCTTTCTTGTCAAGAAAGGGGCCAGATTTAAAGGTTTGGAACTGTAAAGTTTGGGGTTATGGGGGCTAAAAATGGCTAAATGTAAGATGTACATACCTTTGGAACTGGAGAAGTTGTGGAATTTCTATCAACTATAAGACAGAAAAGGAATTTAAGTTACAAATTGTTGAATTATAAATGTAGGAGCATGTGGTGACTGATGAAACAATGATGTTTTAGGCCTGCAAGATGTCATCAGTAAAATAATAAAGATTTCAATATTATTTTAGAGTGAAGCCCATTATAATAATTTAAAGAAGATGGTCAAGCATTGCTAAAAATAATAGTCTCTTTGACTGCATGGAAAATGACTTGTTATCTGCAGATTGAATCTGACCAATTATTTCTCTGTCTTTATTGACCCGGTCTTAAGTGCAAGCCTCTACCTTTCTACTAGCTCAATTTGTTCTTGGTAGTCCTGAGTTCAATGCCACAGTAATGTTTATATAGAGCCAAAGAGACAACCTTCTGCCAATTTGGATCCCAAACTATGTTATGTTTATTTGTGATAATTGTTTTGTCTGTTCAAGTGCCAGGAATCCAGCTAGTTTTAAAATCAAGTGCATAGGCAGTGTAATCATAATTTTTTGCTTCTTTTTTTAAAAAAAGTAAAGTATATTTGTCTTTGCCAAAAAAACATCATTTTTGCTTATAGTAATGACCCTTAATAATTAATTATAATAACTATTAATTATAAATCCTAAACACAGAATCACAAGAAAAACAAATAAATAATAAACAATTATTGTTATTGTTATAAGTACATTTAGATGATGAACTTGTCAAATTCTTTGCCACATCAGAGAGAATGGATGGTTTAAATAGAAGCTTTGGAGGTTTAACTTCCTCTGTTTCTGAAAGTAGATAAAATAAAAGTTCATGAATAGTTATTATCACAATGTGAAACAATATGTTTAGCAGGGTTGGCACAGTGATGAGAGTGCTCTCTTCCCACCAATGTGGCCTGGGTTCGATTGGTGCCATATGTGGGTTGAGTTTGTTGTTGGTTCTGCCTTGCTCTGAGGGTTTTTCTCTGTGTTCTCCAGTTTTCCTCCCTCCACTAAAACCACAATCCAACACTCCACAATCCAGTTCAACCAGGATAGAGGACCTACATGAAAACCAGCTAAGGCTGATGTGGCTTCCTCTCTAAATATTGTAATTTTTAAACAAGATAGTAAAGATGTGTTATGCAGTTACAACAAGTACCTTCATTATTTTTGTTTTCAAGTTTTGCTGCCTTTTTTACTGGTGATGAACAAGCAGCTGTAAAATAAAATAAAAACAATGTATTCTTTATGCAAACATGCATATGTATACATACAAGAATGTACAGCTACAGCAGTATACCAACTGACATAAGATACCTTTAACAAATATACCTGTACAAGTTTTGACATCTCGAAACATCCGTATTGTACATAATTTTTAGAGGGCCACTGGTTTGTTAGTATTTTTATACTATTTTAGTGCTACCCTCTTTAAATAAAGTCTTTACTTACTTACTTACTTAATTCTCTGGGGCAATTCAATTGACTAGAGAAGAATTATTTCTGGATGTAAATATCTGCTTTAAGTATATCAGATAAAAATCTGTGGTACCATATTTCATTACAAAATACTCCGTGACTTGTAACATAAATGCAAGACCCTAAATAAAAACTCAATTCAGACAAATACTGGATCTGCAAGATTGATTTTAATCAAGAAAATAACAAGCTCAAAACAATTTAATTATATTCTTAATACTAAAAGAGTTCTTATCAGTTTTCTGTTACCTTCCTCTTGTTCCGAGTCATCATTTCTTTCCTCCATATCTGCTGATCTCTATTAACAAAAAAGTTAAAGGAACTATGTCACGGTTTGTACATCTTGAAAATTTAGGCCAAATTTTTCAAGGTTATCATTTGTAGTCCATGTTAATCTTCTCCATCCTTAACCATCCTTGTTTCGTAATTTATTATTATCTCTTTGACATTTACATGTATCTATCTTACTAAACTACTATTTTCAGGGTTTCCTTCAATTTAAAGGTAATTTTGTACGTGGCCAAAATAACTCAGTATGCTGTGCCTGAGCTCCTTTAAGTCTGGAGGGGAAAAAAAAACATTTCCCTTCATCCAATAACTGACTTGCTAGTGTACTCTTGTTCAAATAACGGGATTTCAAAACTTAAAACTCATCCTACAGAGTGAGCAAAATTAGCAGAAACTTGAAAATTTCAATCCAAAGAGTTTAAAAGATGTTAACAATTAAACACCACTTTCTTTCTCATACTAAATTTGTATAAGTAGTACATGTTTTAAAGCACCTTAACTGATACTCCAGTAGAGTGGAATTCCTCATTTTCAGCCTCCTCCTCCTCTGCATCATCCTCAAGATAAGCGTTCTAAAGTGAAAACAAAGGACAACAATTTTTACCCTTTTAAATGCATTTACTGGTAAATCATCTTTGGATATAACGCAGTTTCCACTTGGGTGTTGAAATGTAATTGGTTTAATAGCTTTTATTTTGATTAATAGCTTTGCTTGGTTTTAAGTGTAGACGGATGGTCTCACAATGATATACAAAAATCTCACAGAAAACAGATTATAAGCTGACAGGATACAACAAGTTCCTTGCACATTTTTGTTTTTGGTTTGCTAAGGTGATTGTCTAGCACCAGTCCTGTGCAAAATCTGTAGTTCTTAGGTAGATTATAATTCTTTCTTGATTCACTAGCTTGCTAGACACAAAACTCATGACTTGTTGACAGTCTCTCGCATTCTGGTCAAAATGGCAGACATCAACAACAACAAAAAAAGAACGTTAATTCTTGTGTTGGTTAAGGCACATTATATTTTAGGTTATTCATAAACAGGAAACAGACATTTTCTCTTCGTTAATTTTTATCCGGCAGTCGATCAATCTCCAGGTTTTTACTAAAACCTTGACGTCAGGTTTTAGTGCCTTGAGTTGAGTTCTGTATTTACCATAACTATAACACAAGTTTAGCTAGCACAAGGAATCGTTTACATGCACCATACTGATTCAATGTCATAAATTTACAGCGTGAATAAATTGAAACTTCAAAGTCTTTAAACGATTCAAATACAAGAATACACTTCGTCTTGACTGAAACAAAAGTACCTACAGAGTTAATGAAGAAAAGCTAATAAAATAATATTTCCTTCTGATAAAAGAAAAGACCATGTTTGTTTTCAAACAGCACAAAAGCAAGTTAGACATTGGGTGTTTCACTTATTTACGTACCGTCACTCTCCCAGACGTATCTTGTCTCAACATAAACTTCGGCGGCGCTAAAATTCGCACAGAGCCACTTGTTCCTGGAATGAAAAATTGGCAGAACAACAGAAAAAAATAAAATACATAAATACAAACAAATTCTATAAAAAGAAATCTGGCAAACTGTCAAAACATTCAGACCAGTAATGCACCCGAAAATTCGATCGAGAGATTCACAAAACATGTCCTATCAATAGTGCTATTCCTGTTTTACCTATAGAATCCTCATTTTCGGCAGCTATAGCGGGAGAAGCTGAAACAAAAGCGACAAAAAGAAGTTACCGCAGTTTGTTAGTTGGAATAATGTCGAAGACTTGAGCTATTAACCTCAAACTTCAAAACCTCACCATTTTCCGCCATTTTTCGTTGTGACCATCACCTGTGCGCGTGCGTTGAGATTTTCGATCCAATCCCCTCTCGTAAAATTGAAGGAGTTTCCGAAGGATTGGTCTGGGATCGTCTGGGATAAAACGGGCCAAATAATTGGGAAATTTTAACCGTTAGCCGTAAAAAATGTTAACCGTAAGGGCAGTGACCCAGCTTAAATCCTTGAAACATTTGTAAGAACCTTATGACTCAGCACCAAACTGAATAGAAAGTATTCGTTTTTTGATGTTTTATTATGACTGAGAAAATTTTAAATTTAATACTTCATTGAGATTGCCTGAGAGCCAGCCAATGTATCGTTGATTTTTAATCTACCTCGCAGGCGCGCGCGTTCGTAATTTTTTAAGTCGTATAATAAATAAGTAATTGTAGATAAATCAGTATGGAAGCTCAGGTTATCAGTAAGAATTTTCCACAACTTGTGGTATTTGAGATTTTTTTCAAATTACACCAGCCCGGCAGGCTCACAATTAGTATTTTGAGAGAATTTCCAAATGTTATGGAACTTATTGTGATTTGATTCTTTAGGTTTCTAGTTCTCTGCGTTTATAGGTCTTTACAGTTTTATATGATCAATTATTGTACATTTTTAGTTTTAATTTTTTGAATATACTCGGGCCGTTGATTACCTGTAAACAGGCTGATTAGCTAAGCGTAACTATAGAGTATCTTATCTTATCTTATCCTTATCTTATCTTTACGAGCACTATTTTAATATTGTAATGCGCTTTTGATCATTTTATGTTAAAAAGCCCAATATAAATTAATAATTTATTATTATTATCATTATTATTGTTATTATTATTATCATTATCATTATCATTATTATTATTATTATTATTATTATTATTATTATTATTATTATTATTAAAGATTCGCACAGCTATTGATGATATTGAAGCTGGTTTCGTCATTGGCTCCGGGCAACAACAAGTTGCCTAGGGAAGCCAAGAAACACCCCTTGTTTGCTTTTTCTCTTCTTTCTACATCTCCAGCACCTTTCTAAGAATTCTTGCCGACCCCAACAATGCACATCTCTGGATCAGTCCAACAGGAATGCCCACCTCAATGGTTCTCAGATTGTCCTTCAATCTCAGTGGTATTGATCCCAATGCTCCCATTACCACTGGAATAACCTTTGTCCTCACACCCCACATTTTTCGAACTTCTCTTGCTAGATCTTGATACTTTTCAAGTTTTTCATCTTCCTTCTCTCTCACCCCATTATCCTCTGGCATTGCCACATCTATAATCTGGCAGCTCTTGTCTCTCTTGTCAATGATCACCAAATCCGGTCTCCTAGCCCCTATTTCATGGTCTGTTCGCACACTGAAGTCCCATAGAAGTTTGTAATCCTCATTTTCAAGCACACTGTCTGGAACATGGTCATACCATCTCTCCTTTCGTTCAAACCCACATTTTCCTGACAGGTCCCAATGGATTGCTCTAGCCACGTTATCATGTCTCCTTTTGTATTCTTTTTGTGCCAGTTCCGAGCACGAACTTACAATATGGCTCATGGTCTCGTTACTCTGCTTACAGATTCTACATTTCGGGTCATTCTGTGACTTGTCAACCATCGTTTTAATATAGTTTGTTCGTATTGCTTGATCTTGTGCAGCAATGATAAGAGCTTCTGTTTCTCTCTTGAGCTTTCCTTCTTTTAACCAGGTCCATGTTTCCTCACTTCTTTGTTCTTCACCCTGTCTTGCAAACTGTCAATGTAACGGCTTTTCTTTCCAGTCTTGAATATTTTCAGGTCTTCTCCTCGCTTTAAAGTTGGCAGCTGTTTCTCTATTCTCATCCCCATCCCTCCTGACGGCTTTTAACAGTTCTTCCTCGCTTGTTTGGACATAACATTCTAGCGATATCTTTGCTTGATTGACACAATCCTCTACGGATATCAAACCTCTCCCTCCATCCTTCCTTGGCACATAAAGTCGTGCCACGCAGTCCCGTGGATGGAACTCTCCATTCATGGTTAGCAATTTTCTTGTTCTGCGATCTAGGTCCCGAAGTTCTTGTTTCCTCCATTCAAGTATTCCTCCTGCATATCTAACGAGTGACACTGCCCAGGTGTTTATGGCTTGTATCAAGTTTCCACCGTTCAACTTCGAGCGGGCAACTTTTTTAACGTGTCGTAAGTATTCTTTCCTGATTTTGTCCTTCATTTGGTCATGAAGCATGTCGCTGGCCTCAAGCACCCCCAGATACTTATTATTATTATTATTATTATTATTATCATTATTATTATTATCATTATTATTATTATCATTATTATTATTATTATTATTATTATTGATCTCGTTCCCAGGGTCTCTCGTCTCTCCCCCCCCCCCCCCTCCCGGAGCGACAGAGTTACGGGTAGCGTAAACATTTCGCTAGCATTCATATCGGATTACCTATACTATTCCCATATCTGTACTCTACTTTTGGGGTTGAGTTGATTAAATAGATCTGAACATGGTAAACCGAAGAATTCAATGACAAAATATATTTGAATCGATTGTTACGTCTCGGCTTCAAAATCTTCGTTCGCAATGGAACAAAATCCGGACAAAATTGAACAGACTTCTAAGCCCGGACATCACTATCGACGCAAGCCTAAGCATAGCATAAGCGGAAGGCTCATGCTTATACTTATGACTAGGCCAGAAATATTGGCCAGAAATATTGGCGTTGTACACTGACATATCAGCTGGGGATCAATAATAGGAACTCAATGTTTGAGAAGATTTAGACTTCGACCAACCCCTCTTTTCTCTTGATCCGCCGGACGTGATGCAAAACATGGAACGCGAGAGAAGTAAAATGAACGCGAGCGCGAGGGCACAGGGTAGAAATTATAGTCATTTTCCCTCTTGCCTTGCGTTAATTCGTGCCCTGGTGTCACCCTTAGCGACGCCCATTACCAGCCGCTGTTCGCGAAAAGAGCCCGTGCTCCTCCCCCAAAGCCGAAGTTCTTCTCGGGGGGGAATGTAAACCAGACACCCCTGACCAGACAGGGTAGTGCGGTGGAAATCGAGTCACCGTCGACGGAGTAAGAAGAAGAAATAAACAACAAAAAGTACATTCTTTCGTAAAATTCAAAATTTCCCAAGTAACCTCTCCAATTTGTCTGTTATTTATTTAAGTTAGAATATCAATATATTTTTAACCAGTAACATTTTCGTTTATTGCTAACAATACCTCCTCAATTAGTAAACTTTCAGTAGCTAATTGTTTAAATTACGTGGCGTCTTTTGGGTCTTTTTATTGATTTGTAATTAACATGGGATCTGGCAAAACGTCACTTTGTTTTGCAGATATAAGGTGATCCTGTAACAGCGACAGACCCTACCGCTATACCGGGGGACGGTCAAACAATCTGCAAGAAGATCAGAATAAAAAACGACGGAGTTTAATTAAATTTTCGTACTGTAGTCTTCAATAAAATTTTTATTTCTGTATTAATTTTATACACTCGGTGAATTCTTACGAACGCAGCACGGCCTTGATCTGAAATCAAGTCTTGATGATGGCCAATAAGACACTTAACTGTTCCCTTGGATTTTTTGTTTTTCCACCCGACCGCAAAAGCCACAATTGTATTAGTTTCAGGGTGTCTTTATGGACGGGTTTTATTGTCTATTAACTATCTCAATTTAAACCAAATTAGCATAATTGAAAATGTGCTGATTTCTGTATGTCATGTGTATATCCATTCGGACTGCATCAAATTACTTTTCGTCTTCTCATAGTTTTCACTCAACAACGCAATCGTATCGAATTTGTTTGGAGTAACAGGCCGTCATCAAAAATTGAACCAACATGGCTTCCCAAATCGTGCTGATCTCTGGTTGTTCTAGCGGCATAGGACTCGCTACAGCGGTGTTTCTCGCTAAAGATGCTGACAAACGCTTCAAGGTTTACGCCACCATGAGAAATCTAGCGAAGAAAGGGCAACTGGAGGAAGAAGGAAAGGACTGTCTTGGAGACACATTGATTATCAAACAGATGGACGTGTGTAGTGATGAATCAGTCGAGAAAGCTGTAAAAGAAGTGCTGGACGCTGAGGGAAGGATTGATGTGTTATGTGAGTATATCGCGGTCCTCGAGAGAATTGTTATGTGTCATTGAACACCTTGTGAATAGCTATATATTCTTTTCATAATTGTAAAACAAAACCATCATTTTGACCCTTAGAGCACTCCAGGTTTTATTAGATGCGAGCATATGTCCAACCCTGACATTTCTTTTAAATCATTGAATTTAACTCATGTTTTGCCATTTAAAAACGTTTTGAATAAGGGCCCTAAATCTTCACGAGTATGCTTAATTAACGAACTCTCTGGGTGGTTTAAAGGTCTTTTAAAATGATTGATTTTAGTGTTACACGGAATAGAAAAGAAACCATTAATTAAAACCGCCCATTCCCAAGCAGATAACTATACAAGTAGTGCGAGCAATGTTACCAGCTAAGCTCAGTGTTTTTGCCTCGCTAATGGGAGACCGAGGCGATCGGGGTAAGCGAAATCAGATCTGAGATTTCCTGATACTCGTGATTACGATTATCAGCGTATTGTCAGAACTAACGTCTTTTGAAAAGAAGACAATAACTCACTTGAGTAAACAAACCAGTGACACGGAAAGAAGGTCAGTAATGCAAATTTAGAGGTTTTTCGAATCTTTTTAAAAATATAGAAGATGTTAAAAATATAACACAAACAGCGGAGATAAACATTGTC
Source organism: Orbicella franksi (assembly GCF_964199315.1). Lineage (NCBI taxonomy): Eukaryota > Metazoa > Cnidaria > Anthozoa > Scleractinia > Merulinidae > Orbicella > Orbicella franksi. Next base: position 3,767,042 of record NC_138158.1, on the reverse strand, counting down.
CTGCGATGCATTTTTATGTTAATTAAACTTGACGTTTCGTATGCAGAGAAACAGACATTTTCAAAAGTGATAATATAATTATTAGAGGTGAGTAACCAAGACTGAGGAAAACGAAGTTAAAAATGAAAATGCCTTGATTTACAATGCTTATCACCCCTGTTTGTGTTATATATATATATATGTTTTTTATACCAAACTATATTGCTTCGCGTTTTCATGCGTTCTCCTACTGAGAGCTTTTTCCGCATTTTGGCCGCGCGCAAATGCAGACGTATTTCCGGCTGTCACTTGTTTCCGGAAATACATCTGCGTTCACAGGTGGAGCGAGAGCGAAAACGTCGACCAAGCAGGGTGTGGTGGTGCTCCCCCTTCCATCTTCTGCCTCGTCGATTTTTTGCTCTTTCTCCAATTTGCGCTTGACCAGAATGTGGAAGAAGCTCTTCGTACAGGAACGTTTGCTACGCAGGCTACTTTTTATGCAGAAGAGTTTGGCGTTAAAATCACATATTTACGTGGCCTTTGAATTCTGTATCGAAACATCGGGTCCGTTTCTTTTATTTTTCTCGGTAAAATTACGCCTATCCCGACGCAGCTAAAATATCATTGGCTTCCTCTCTTGTATTCAATTGCAGTTAACAATGCTGGTATTGGTGGCATGTTCACCGTGGTAGAATGTACTCCGATGGCCCTGGCCAAAGAGCTGTTTGAAGTGAACTACTTTGGAGCCCTGCGGTTAATCCAAGCTGTGCTGCCCAACATGAAAGCGAGGCAAAGTGGACACATCATCAGCAACAGTAGTACCATGGGAGTTGTTGGCACACCTTTCAATGAACTCTACTGTTCAACTAAGTTCGCCCTTGAAGGACTGAGCGAAGCTTTGGCCCCTACACTGCTCCATTTTAATATCAGGTAAATTTTTCGCAATCTTTAACAGTTAAAATCTCGTTACCTCGGCAACCAGGGCTTTTAGCCGTTTCTAACTAGGTAGATTCTCACAAGGAAGAGATAAAAACCCAAGCTGACGAAGGAACTGAGAAAACAGTCAGGGAACTAGGTAGAGCAGAGTTCCTCATTTCGTTATCGTTCACTGGCTATTTCTTAAACTTAGAAGCATTGATAGTCTTGTGGGAGACATGTTCGCCCCTCCCCGGTAAGAGATCTGGTAACTAGTAGCTAGATTAGCATGGCTTTGACTACTGCTGTTTGATTGCTTTTATAGGTGCACGATACTCGAAACAGGCCCCACAGCAACCCTAGGGCCTGAAAACTCTAAAGCCTTTCTAGCGAAATTCAAATTGTCGGAAGCTGACCAAAAGACCGAAGAACTGCTGGAAACGTTTTCAGGAAGAATGTATCATTTGTTCATCAGCACGATGCAAAGTCCAGATGAGATTGCTGAAGTCGTAAGGGAGGTCATACTTAATGAGAAACCAAACCTACGCTATCAAACAAATGAAAAATACAACCCAGAAGAAATCAAGGAAAAACTTGTTGATCCAACAGGAAATGCTTTGGTTCAAATGGTCAAGAAAACATTCCTCGATGAAGAATAACTTGTTGCACAGGCAGAGGAATTTTAAATTTCAGTAATCATAGGTATTCTGTTTTGGTCAGTCAGTTAACCTGTCGCTTAGTAGAACGCGCGAAATAAAAATGTGAATGAGAGAAGCAAAGAAGAGAAAGACTAAGCATGCTCGATTTCGGCCGCTCACTCGAGCCCGGTTCAGTCGTTATCACATGAGTTCCGGGGAAGGGGGAGCGCGGGCTCCTTTCCCGAACAGCGGTCGGCAATCGAACCCTAGGGGGTGGGGTGGGGTTTGGCCTAAGGAAAAAGCTGTTGAGAAAGTCGTAGTCAGATATCGGTCTCCTGGCATTCGCCGGGTTTATATCTAACAAGAGTCAGTTTGGAGATTTCACACTGGATAGACAGCTTTACAGATAGTCGTGTGGTTTAACCGTGGTTTAATCTCAGACATGATTCTACCCAGGAATGGAATAACTTGAAGGTACGAACAAAGATGTCTAGGCACGTTTATTTCGTCCGCTCCACTATACTACAGCTTGAGGGTCATAGTGTCTTGATATATAGCTGCTTGTTTATATATTATTCTAGATAGGAACATGTTATGTTTAAATATTAAAACTCCCCTGGTCTCCAATCATGTACAATGGAGTGTTTCAATTTCATAAAAGGGATTCACAAGGGAAGGGTAGTGGTACAAGGTGATAATAAAAAGGAAAACAATTTCTTGCTTCCTGTTGGCTTCAATTCCTGCCTGTTGTGGCCCTGCTTTCAGCATAGTGTATGGAGAGTAATGCGAACGCACAAAACTGCTGGAGATATTGTGTACACCTATCGTGATGTCCACTGCCTGAACTGCCAAATGGAGTCTCCTGTCCCATCAACAATACTGTTCCGGTCCGGGTTTGAGGAATGCGGAGATGTTTATCCCACAGTTTGGGTAAGTGCTTGTTCCACAACTGACCGCGGAACCGGAGAGAATTCACTGGTGAGAGTCACTCGCGTCACGAAAATGCACTATAGCCCTGCCGAAAACACGGCTCCCCAAATCGTGCTGATCTCTCTGACTGTCATTTGGAGATGTCACAACTTCTGCTTTCCTAGTTGCTTTGATTGGCACGACCTTGAATCTTCTGACGAAAAGGAAATACCACGCAATGCATCGATCGCGTCTCATTCGTGAGTGCTTTTTATCATGCGTCATTAAATTCCAATGCTTAAAGTATTCTGAGTTCTTTTGGCCACGTAACAAAATCACCTTCAAATTGAGGGAAACCTAAAAATAGTAGTTTACTAAGATAAAAAACACCAAAGAGATAATAATCAACCGCAAAGGAACAAGGTTGGTTAAGGATGGAGAAGATTTACACGGATTACAAACGAAGAACTTGAAAAAATTAAGCTAAACTTTTCAAGAAAGGCAAACTGTGACGTAGCTCCTTTAAACTGGAAAGGTACACTTGGAAGAGTAATCTTCTCACTTCACGTCTCCCAGCAGTTCAAATACCGTGCTAGCTCGATCAAACACCCGGTGTCCAATGCGGAGTTTTAAATATAGATACCCCCCCCCCCCCGCCCCCTGAAGGAGTTGAGGACCTATAACTCCTGTCCCCTCATGCATTTATTCATGGTTTATAAGCTTAACGCTAGGTATAATGACAAGTTAAATGATTGACATTGTGGACCAGTGAACCGGCAACTGTATTGGTCTGAGTTTCGCGGTTTCAAGAGACCTTTTTATACTCTTACATTCGGGTTATCATGGCTTCCCAAATCGTGCTGATCTCTGGTTGTTCTAGCGGCATAGGACTCGCTACAGCGGTGTTTCTCGCTAAAGATGCTGACAAACGCTTCAAGGTTTACGCCACCATGAGAAATCTGGCGAAGAAAGGACAGCTGGAGGAAGAAGGAAAGGAGTGTCTTGGAGACACATTGATTATCAAACAGATGGACGTGTGTAGTGATGAATCAGTCGAGAAAGCTGTTAAAGAAGTGCTGGACGCTGAGGGAAGGATTGATGTGTTGTGTAAGTAGAGAAAATAGGCAGCTGTAGTGTACTCCAAGCATAAGACCGAATCCCAGATGCTGTTAAGAAAAGATCATCTCGATATCACGCTACAAATTACTATAAATTTGTTGATATTGGTTTATACATAGTTCTACCTTTTATAACAGTTGTATAATCAAAATCCTTAAACTGCGACCCTTCATTCCTAAGCGATGAGTACATACTTGAACCGTATACTCAATAAGAGATATTTAACTTAAACAAAATAGAACATATCAGAATAGAACGGTATTGGTTGTTTTTCTGTTGCCGTAATCTTAATTAATATGCTCATAACACATCAAAGTGTTTTTGTCGACCTAAAAAGCCATTAATCTTTATGCAGATTTGGTTTTGATTCAATGCTTTGTTTCAGAAATAAAGCATTTTGATGGTTTTTACGAATGAACGTGTTCCCAAATTGTCACAAATCTGTTGTTTGTTTCCTATCTGTGCTTTGAAGTGAAAACAAACTCGGTCGATGGTAGAAGCCACTTAAGCATGGTTTTCACGACGACAAATTGAACAGCACAGGTGTATAACGTTAACTTTTTTGTAGGACAGTGCCGGAATGCACACAACACAAGCATAAGTACGTAGGCACTCGACTACGTCATTCCACTGCACACTAATTAACAATTAGACCCGTAGTCTGCAAGGGCTACGGGTCAATAGCCCATGAGGCGAAGCTGAGTGGGTTATTGGCCCGTGGCCCTTGAGGGCAAAGGGTCTAATTGTTTTAGTATCACTTAACTAGTCGGACAGAAAAGGCAATAATAAAGTTAGCAAATGCAAGTTGAAGAAACATTCATTTGGGAATAAAACGAAAAAAAGCGCGTCACGCTCGATTGCGCCAATTTCTAGTAGCGTAGCCAATTAAAATGCAGGATTTGCATTAGTCCACTAGTTGGGTGATACTAATGGCTGATGGTGTGCGATGACTCAGTCAATCAGATTGCAGCATTTGCATTAGTTTATTAGTAGAATTCTACTTTTTGCGTGATAGTTCATCCCGGTTTCTCTTTTTCCTAGCCGCGTACTTTAAAGATATGTTTTGCACCAGAGAAAATGGCTTTCTATTTTGTCCTCACGAATACAATATCGCAAACTCATAACAACCCTTTCGGTTTCTCAAGCTATACAATGATTATGTTCCACCAACTGATCAAATGTCTAGGGGGAAATGTTTAAGGTTCTTTTATCTTGGTGTGAATGATAAAAATTTATGATGTGGTTCCAATTCTGGACAACACATCCAAAATTCCAAGAAAAGTTATCTGGCTTTGATTAAAACGTCTTAAAAAATGCTGAGATGTTTAACCCTTCTTTCAGCTCAAGGTGGCGCCGCAAATCCGCCGCAAGACGTTTATTTACTTTAAAATACTGTGAAACGGCAGACGTGAGAACCTTAATTCAGGTAACAGTTGAGTCTGTGATTTTAACACTGGAAGAGATTTTAACCGACTATTTACTTCTTGTCTTTCAGTCAATAATGCTGGCGTGAGTTTTTATTCTCCAGTGGAGTGTGTTCCCATCAGTATTGCTCAAGACATGTTTAACGTGAATTTCTTTGGTACTCTCCGCTTAATCAAGGCAGTGCTACCGCGCATGAAAACGAGGCAAAGCGGGCACATCATCAACAACAGTTCTGTGTCAGGGATTATGGGTATACCGTTTCTGGATATTTATTCAGCGTCAAAGTTTGCTGTTGAAGGGTTGAGTGAATCCTTGGCTCCACTTCTACAACAGTTTGACATCAGGTAAGTAATTTTCTGACGGCGCACCATCTATATCAAGGTAGATGCGCACAATTTTTAATTTACGGACTCGTCCATTAGAGCGGTTTTCATTTAAGTGTTGAAAAGTTATTGGTTTTGCATTACTACGCTACACCGTGACTGGCTTAGAAAACTCGCGCCACTTTTTCATCCAATCAGACGTAAACCAAAACCAATCGTGACTCGTTCACACAGGTTTTCCCGCGCTTCACATCAGCTACGTGTTCTTACTTCGAGTTTTGTTTGGTTCACTAGATTGTCCCTGTCCTTTGTGATTAGCTAGAGCGATTACTTTGGCACTCAATTGAAAACCACTCTATAGATTCAGCAGAAAGTTATAACTCTTTATTTATCACAGTATTTTATTCTAAATAGTGAATAGAACTGTTGAAGTGGCATACAGTCGAATCTCCGGCTGCGACCACCTCTCTTCACCGACCAGTTTTCCAAAATGCCAAAAGTTTCCACAAATCTCTTTATTTTGAACCTCTTGTAAGCGACCACCTCTCGTAAGCGACCGCGACCACTTCTAGAGCTAGCTAAAAGTTTGAAATTTTCTTTTGCTTTTAACCTCCCGTAAGCGACCACTTGACAGATAATTGAGTGGAAATTGGATTAAATAGTGTTGCAACATTATCGCATTTCTGGGTAGTACAAGAGATTTCTCAACGGGAAGTAGCACTACAGATGTTTTCTCGAAATTGGCAGTTCAAATGAATAAAACATTTAAAACATGGGGCCACTCCCTACAGTTACCATATGCTAATGAGGCAAAATTTTGATCCAATATGCTATCCTCATAAGCGACCACTTCCAGTAAGTGACCACCTAGGCTTGACATTTTGGGTGGTCGCTTACGGGAGGTTCAACTGTATTTGTTTCTGTGTCCAGGTACACGTTACTGGAACCAGGCCCCATTGATACTCTGATCGGTCAAAATGCAACGGAGTGGAGCAAAACCATGGACAACGGTACGGCTGACGAGAAAACGGCGAAATTGCAGGGGATAGCAGGAAAAAAATTCGAAGAGCTAGTCTGTAAGAAAATGAAATCGATCGAAATAGCAGCCATTGTCAAAGAGATCATACTAGGCCAGAACACCAACTTTCGGTGCCTCACAAATGTTGAATTTCTTAACGAAGAAATTGCTGCCAAGCTGAAAGATTCTGCTACTAATAAACCAATGGAAATGATAAAGACACGATTCTTTGAAGAACAGAATGAAAACTAATAAATGAACCCTTCCAGTGCAAGATCAAAATGCTATGTTTCCTCTCAGAGAGCCATAGATACGTCTTTTTTGTAATAGTTGGAAGAATTTGTTAATGCCAAACCAAATAAAAAGACTTAGGATATTAAACATAAGAGTTAAGGCCAGATATTTATTGTTCAAGTTGCTCTGATGTTCTTTATCCAATTGCTTGTTGTTTGCCCACCATAAAAGTTCTGTTCACGAAGGGAGGTCTTGATTTTTACAGGCAGGCAGGTAGGCAGGTTCGTCTCAGCGTCATAGTTTGTTGTCATAGTTTTGCCAGTGTTTAAACTGTAGTTTAAACTAATACATAGTTCATTTGTCATCGATTAAAAGCTAGTATGTACTTTGTTAATTTGGCTAGCTTTCAAGCTATAGAATTCGTGGACTGACCCGTTCCGAGAACGCTCCACATTTTTTAGGGTAGGCCCACCATGAATGACGTGTTTGTTTGTATATAAGATGAACGTATATCTGGAAAGACACGATTCTTTCCAAAGCTTACTTCACAAAGCACGCCATCATTCTGTAAATTATGTTGCTCAAGAAGAGCGAACACACGATTAAAAAGCTGCCGCAAATCTAATCCCCAGTTTCCACGCACTCCGCTGGCTTGTTCCACCCATTTGGCGATCAAGATAAACGGCTTGCATTTTTAGACTCGGGCTTTCCTACTGAAGACTAGTTTGTTCACAGACGTTTACTTTTTTGCTAAGAGTTATTTTTCTTGGAGCGTGCGAGTTATGTGAGCGCAGAGCGCGAGAGCGCGAGACCGGGCTATTCTGATCTTTCCCCAGCCCCATCCCATTGCGTTTTAGCGCGTACCGTGATCCCACGCGGCGGGTTAATATTTCGCTAAGCTGTGGACAGGCTAACTGAAGCCCAAGTAATTAAATTTGTTTGTTGCTTCAGTAAAACCAGCAGCATGTGAAGGTAAAAGCAGCTGCTGTCATACGCTTATTATGAAGGTGTTTCAACTCTCAGTTCTTCTGGCGAATCATACATAATACTTCCAATTACTTTTTACCGCGGTCTCGAATCAATGTGAAAATTGAACCAGATATATTGGAGCTGGATTGAAGTTTTTGCCATAATGTATATATTTTTTTAGGGGAATTAATATTTTCACGGAAACGAGAAGCAGAAATGCTTGGAAAAAAATTCAGTTGCTCCGATGTTGTCCGTCAAACGAAGGTCAACTTTCTTAATCATGTTATGGAACTTAAGCAATGCCTCGAAGCGAAATACGAAAACTAAAAAAAGAACCCTTTAACGAGGGTCTCGATGGAGGGTCCCTTTGACGGTTAAAAATAATCCGTTTTGACGGTTGACGGTTAATTTCTCGGAATAACTTTTTTTATTACGAAATCAAAGCGGAAATTGGCTGTAATTTTCATAAAAGGGTACAGTTTTGCTCAAAATTTGCACAATTCAATTAGTCTTATAATTTTGTGCATTAAAACTTAGGTTTTTGGTCATCAGATATATGTCTAACTAGTAGTAATCAAAGATTATGAGTGCGTTCGACGCCGTCACTTCAATATATATACCTTAAATGATTTCACTAGCTGACTTGTCTATCGCTAAATATAAAATCAACATTAACATCAACTTTCCTACCGCTGGACGTATTAATCGCCTGATCCGGAGACTAGAGGTTTTAAAAAAGACTTGTACATAAATGTATTTTTGTGATATTTTAAAACGATCATTTATAAACATCATAGCTTGTTCCCATTTAAGTCAATTGTTGTTTAGTCCATAATTACTTCAGGATATCTGAAACCGATTTGACGGCTAACATTGGCTCAAAATATTTCTGCTCTTTTCGGATGTCTAGTACTACATAACAACATTCCTTGACTTTCTCTTGTTCCATGATATGAGCTCGGCAGCTGAGAATTTTTTTCATGTCTATCCAATCAAGTGGCGTGATTGAGGTTGTCGCGGAACGTCACGATGACAATGCCAATGACTCAGCATAAACTGAACGAGTATCTGAGGTTTCTTAGAGTGACCTATCATTATCTCTAAGCTAACACTCGGGTTTTCATGGCTTCCCAAATCGTGCTAATCTCTGGTTGTTCTAGCGGCATAGGACTCGCTACAGCGGTGTTTCTCGCTAAAGATGCTGACAAACGCTTCAAGGTTTACGCCACCATGAGAAATCTGGCGAAGAAAGGACAACTGTAGGAAGAGGGAAAGGACTGTCTTGGAGACACATTGATTATCAAACAGATGAACGTGTGTAGTGATGAATCAGTCGAGAAAGCTGTAAAAGAAGTGCTGGATGCTGAGGGAAGGATTGATGTGTTGTGTAAGCGGTGTAAATACTTTTTTTCTTTATATAGCGTTTAAATGAGCGCCCTTAACAGAGGGATTTGTCATTAAGAGAGGAAGACTCATGATATAAACTCTATAGATAATATTGCTGACGTTAGTGAAAAATCCATCATCTCGATATTATCCACGATGACTGCGCTCGATGTTATCCACGACTTCCTCAAATGATATTGAAATCTGCTATCAATGGGTAACGCAAGTTACAATAAATGTCAACTTGAACTGAAACGTTCATGTGCTACGTGCTCTTATATATACAGGCATCTCTAGGGTAAAGTAATAAGACTACTCAAAAAGTACAAAGAATATCCAAACGTTCCCAGCTTAGCTCTTTCAGTTAAAGTAGATCAATTAAATGATATGACCGTTCGTCGCATAATCAGTTTTGTATACATTTCATTCAGTCTGTCAGTCAGCCAATCGGTCGGTCAGTCAGTGAGTCAGTCAGACAGACGGACAGACAGACAGACAGTCAGTGTGTGAGTCAGTCAGTCGGTCAGTCAGTCTGTCTGTCTGTCTGTCTGTCAACGTGAGTCTGTCAGTCTAGATGTCAGTTAGTCAGTAAACCGACCGATTAATACCCTTCAGTGGTATTCCCCATGATGGACTGTGCGGACTGTGCGGCGTGGCTCCGTCATCTAGACCCTAGGGATGTGTCCCGTTATCAAGATGTAGGTATTTCAAAGCACATCACGAACTAAAGTATAGGAAAGGGCAAGGTGGAAGAATTGTGGTTCAGGAACTCAAAAAATGCCTTTCAAAAGATCTCAAACACACGCGCCCAAAGGGCTAACTTATTGAAGTATTTAGGGTTACCGAATGCAAGAGTATAGAGAAGTGATACGATATGTCTACTACATGTTTAGGAGAACCATTTTCAACGAAATGTATACGACATTGTTACCTTTTCTGAAAAAATAAATGGTAAAGAGGGTAGTAGGAGTGGTCAGTGCAAAACCGGGGTCAGTGCAAAACCAGAGGAATCCCAAAGCTCATTGCCTGAATGTCGTTATTCAACGAATAATATATAGAGTACCATAGAGGGAAAAACGGTGAACTCACGGATCTCTAACAAAGGCTAAACCGCTCTAAATCGCTCTAACGCGGCAGTGAACAATCGTTATCATAGTTCCTAGCTCTGGCCTCTAAACCCCTACGAGCAACATAAGAAATTTAAAATGCGAGGGAGTGCTATTTTTATTGTATTTCCTTTCACATAAACGCTGACATTTACGTGTTTTCGTAATGTCCGATATAACGAAACTCACGCCGGGCTCCTCCAAGAGCCCTTAAATTTCACACAGGAAGGGGATTTTCACTAACTACACTTTTTTTCCACTTTTAGTCAACAATGCTGGCTACGGCATTTTCTCGGCTGTAGAGTGTGTTCCTATCAGTATGGCCCAAGACATGTTTAACGTGAATTTCTTTGGTACTCTCCGCTTAATTAAGGCAGTGCTACCGAGCATGAAAGCGAGGCAAAGCGGACACATCATCAACAACAGTTCCGTGGGAGGGATAGTGGGGATACCTTTTCTGGATATTTATTCAGCGTCAAAGTTTGCTGTTGAAGGGTTGAGTGAATCCTTGGCTCCACTCCTACGGCAGTTTGACATCAGGTAAAAGAGACATAGCAAGTATTTAAGACATTTTCTTTAACGGGAGGCTATCGTTTGGACGTTCACGTGAAATTACAAAGCAAAGTAAAAGTGAGATAGATGGTGGGGAGATGAAGCTGTAACCTACCGACAACCTACTTTGTTATTTTCGTGTATAAGTGTTTTGCAAAGAGATCTTGCCTACATCATATTATATTAAAGAGTGCGAGATTCACAAAGGAGAAGAATCAGCGACTTTTTGTGCGGTATTTTGGACGTTAAATTGACTCACGCAACGCAGGAGCGTTGCGTGACATCCCCAAAAAGGGCTGCCGAGGAATCTAATGGACTCATGGCGTCCAAAGCAAAAAGTCACAATATCTCCTCTATAACAAAGTTAAAATACGGTCAACGAATGCAACTCAGTGGCATACCTGTTTGTCTCTGTCTCATTCTTATAGGTATACGATTCTGGAAACAGGTCCCGTGGTGACCCAGGCCCCTAAAACTGCAGAAGACTGGGGCAAAGCCATAGACCACGAAACGGTTGACGAAGAAACGAAGAAACTGGAAAAGATCTGGCGCGAAAATTATCAACATTTGTGCATTACGAAAATCATGGATTCCAGTAAAATAGCAGTCATTGTGCAAGAGATAATTCTTGGCCAAGACAACAACTTTCGTTGTTACACACATGCCGATTTTTTTTCTGATGCACTTGCGGCCAAGCTGAAAGATTCTGCCACTAATAAACCCATTGAGATTATGAGAAAACAGCTGTTTGAAAAACGAGAGGATGAAAATCAAAAGTCTTAAAAGATGAACCGAGATCGAAAGATCAACTTTTCTTACAAATAGGCATAGATTTGTTTCAGTGATAGATAACTTGTATGGAAATACTAATAAAAGTTGTCTTTTTGAAGTATCGAAATATTGAAAAACGGTACCCCTTTCGCATACTTTCATAACTGGTCCGTATTGTAGTCGCCAAAAAAAGGAAGTCTTCTTGTCATTTTCATGTAGCGCCTAATAAATGAAATGACATAGATATAAGGTGCGTTTGCTCGAAAAATCTTAATTAAAGGCCCTTTAAAATAACTAAATGACAGATTTGCCTACCTTTTCGTATACCTAAACTTGTAAAATCCCTGCCCTTTTATACACCTAAAACCCGAAAAAGGTTCCCCTTTCGGATGGAGCCTCCCCATATAGGCCATTATAGGGAGTACCCATCCCTGCAGCCCCCCCCCCCCCGTAACGACTAATGTATAGGGAGACATTAGATGTTAATCACTCTTGGGACTGAAAAAAAATCCTTAATTAGTAATTATAAGTAGTTACCTTCTGTGCCAAGTTTGCAATAAATCTTGGGGGCATTTAACCGAGAATATATGGCAAATGAATACTTTGCCATGGAGATTTTTTATCAGATTGGAGAAAACGACAAGTCTACCTCTGGGTACCACGAAAAGGTGAAAGTCTTGCCCGGAGGGGACCTCCACCTCAAAAAAAAAAAGACAGGGGTGCTCGTCGGAAAGTTTGAAAAGGAACCCCAAAGAGGTACCTAGATCCTGTTTTGTGGGGAGGGGGGGTGGCTTGAATTTTTTTCACACCTAAGAGGTACCAATTTTAAAACAACACATTGACTAACACTCATAATTTTCATTAGCGATAAAGACGATTGCTTCGAGTACCTTCCACTCGTAAAGTTGATTGTCAAATAACTTCTGTAATATTGTTTCTCTCCTCAATATCCTAAAAGGTACCGCGAAAGCCCCACTGTGGACCCTTTAAGGCTAAGAGGTACCCTAGTGAGGTACGAAAACCGCTTTTTCAACCCCTAAAAGGTACGACGAGAACTCCGTGCTTTTTATATGGAAGTCCCCCCGGGAAGACTTGTACCCCATGTGTGAGATCTGTACAGCCCCCGAAATGATCCCGACCCCGAAATGACCTCAGTGAATCTTATTAGGGATAGTGACAAAACGTGGGACTGGGGATCGCTCAGTGACGATAACTATAATGTTGACTGATAAAAATAAGAAGAGTGATAAAAGATAAACTGCGATACGTAGCCACACGAGTCAACAGGAACATCTTAAAAGGTACCTATCGTATTATTATTGGTTGGTCTCGACAGTAAAAAAAGAAAGCAGAAATTATTCCTGCCAAAAATATAACCAACAAACCATTTGTTAGGTCGGCGTTAATTGGGTATTTGTGTGTTTGAAGTAGCGATTATCATCCCTTTGAAGGTTCTTTGAATTTTTTTCTTCATTGTCGATATGCTGCAATGATGTCTTCTTCTTTTGGTATAGTTTTGCGACATTCAATGTCTCGATCTAGTCTTCTTTCAACCTTTGACCCATTCAGATTGATGCAATGTCTCGAAACGCGTGGTTTCTAGTAGTTCTTCTTCTGTTGTGTGTATTACAAATCGTTACTTCGGGAAATGATGATAACCCTTCTCATACAAATTCACGATTATCTACGAATACTGAGATAAGTTTCATTCTTCACTGAAACATAATGTAGAAGCCTCCTCAGCGTAGCCAACTCTTAACGCATAAGCTGTGTGTCGTGTTACTTGTGCGTGTAATAATATAAGCAATGTAAACAATGGCAAACTCGTTGAGCATCACGCCCAAAGTCCCGTTCGCAAATTTTTAATGTTGACAGTCTGGCCCTCTATCGCAGAAGGATTCCCAATCGTACGTTCACGAGTTAAATTTATACAAAAGCAAACAATTGTCAAATACTTGTGAAATGTTCGTGGCTAGTCTGACGCGGCGTTTCGTCTCGGCCAAGAGACTCTTCAGAGACGTTTAGAATTCAAAGGCAAACTCGTTGAGCATCACGCCCAAAGTCCCGCTCGCAAATTCTAGCCACGAACATTTCACAAGTATTTGACAATTGTTTGCTTTTGTATAAATTTAACTCGTGAACGTACGGTTGGGAATCCTTCTGCGATAGAGGGCCAGACTGTCAACATTAAGAATTTGCGAACGGGACTTTGGGCGTGATGCTCAACGAGTTTGCCTTTGAATTCTAAAGGTCTCTGAAGAGTCTCTTGGCCGAGACGAAACGCCGCATCAGACTAGCCACGAACATTTCACAAGTATTTGACAATTGTTTGCTTTTGTATAAATGTAAACAATGTACAATCTTTTTAGTTTGTTTTGTAAAGGTCGGCACACACGAGGGGATTAGTCCCTGCGACTAGTCTCTGCAAAAGTCGCGGGCACAAGTCCCATCGTGTGAACTGGCCATTTTTGCATCAAAATCAAGTCACAGGGACCAAAAAACTTTGGTTCCTGCGACTATTCCCACGAATTCAAACCAGTTTGAATTTTTGGGACAAGTCCCTGCGACTTGTTCCTCAAAACGCTTCTTGTGAACTGTTCGTGGGACAAGTCCCTGCGACCAGTCCCTTCGTGTAAACTCTTCAGGGGACTAGTTGCAGGGACTTGTCCCTCGTGTGTGTCGACCTTAATAGATAGCTGATTCAACTGCGTCAAAATATATTTATAAATAAACCACACTTTTCTACTTGGCTGTTCTCTTATACTTTAGCAATCATTTGCCCATATCAGGCTTTCAAGAGGGGAAGAGAGGGAGGGGGCGGGTTGTGAAAATGTAATAGCTTGTAATATTACCAGGAAATTGGTTTGGGATTTTTAAAAAGATGACAAAAATGTTAATATTTGTATCAGTGATCGGTTCTTGTTATAAGGTTATGTAATGCAGTCTATCTTTTTATAAAAAAGCATATTAGCTTTATTCAAAAATGCTTTTACAAATTGCACTGTCATTAAGTCGCTACCGATTTTTATTTTTATTTTAATTCTCGTTTTGTTGTTCATAGCGATACCATAAATCAGTTACCTACATAGGCCAAAATGACTTTAGTTTTCTTTATCATTGAGCGATCCACAGTCCCATGTATTGTCGCCATTCCTAAAATTCACTGGGGATCATTTCGAGGTCGATAACAAGAAAAATGGGGATCATTTCGCGGTCGGGATCATTTCGGGTCGACTAGGGGATAATTTCAGGGTTGAGGACCATTTCGGGTCGGGATCATTTCGGGGGCTGTACAGATCTGTGTGAAGCTGCTCAGAGAGTTAGGGGGCAAATGAAATAAGCGAGTGCTTCTATCCAGTCAAGTGGCGTGAATAGAATTGTGGCGTGACTTTATGATGACAAGGCCAATCAACCGGCATAGCGACACAAGTTATCTTAGGTTTCGCAACTGACTGAGTGTTCTTTGATACTCTTCAGTCTCTTGCACTCAAGTAATCATGGCTTCCCAAATCGTGCTGATCTCTGGTTGTTCTAGCGGCATAGGACTCGCTACAGCGGTATTTCTCGCTAAAGATGCTGACAAACGCTTCAAGGTTTACGCCACCATGAGAAATCTGGCGAAGAAAGGACAACTGGAGGAAGAAGGAAAGGAGTGTCTTGGAGACACATTGATTATCAAACAGATGGACGTGTGTAGTGATGAATCAGTCGAAAAAGCTGTAAAAGAAGTGCTGGATGCTGAGGGAAGGATTGATGTGTTGTGTAAGTGCAAGTAACTCGTTTTTGCCATTTTATTTAGCAAGAAACTGGGGGTAAGAACACACAGGATCCATTGTCTTTGTCATAACAGGCAGATTGTAATGACATCGGACATCCCTCTGGTTGTCACGCAAGCAACCTCGGTCCGTAAGGGTTGTGATAGCTAGGAATTCGATGACTCTCGCAAAAACGAAGGGTCTTCGGATAACAATGCATTTTTGTGTATCTAGGATGTCTCAGGCGTTCGGCTAGTTGGATAGCTTCTTACGTAGACGTTCTTATGGCCCATCACCCAAACTTTCAGTAAGGGATATAAGATTGGGTGACGAGCCATAAGAGTGACCGTCGGTGGACAGCTAAATAATAGGTACCGGTAAGTGCGCCAGACCCCAGACCCCAGACCCGACCCCATTTATTCCCCCTACACGAAAACAAGCTTTGCTGTACCTCTTATGTACCTTATTTGTTGTTTGTGTAGTTATTTTTTTTCTCATCTACTTTAAGGCGGGGTACGGTACTTCCCTTTATAAAACACTTAACAATGATAATTCCAACGAGCGCCCAATGAATTAAACACCTCCCCTTTTCATCAAAAGGGCTTTTTTGGTGCAAGCGCCCCTATTGTGATAAGTACACTTTACAATATGCTAGCATCTTTCAATATTTATAGGCATGTGTTTGATTCGAAAAAAATTAAATAAGAACTTTGGTACACGAAAAATCTTAATGGATCCTTCAGATTATATACGAATGAAGCAGACTTTTTCTCTTTCAGTTAACAATGCTGGCACTTCTGGGATGTGTGCAGTAGAGTGTATCCCCATAAACATGGCCCAAGACATGTTTAACGTGAATTTCTTTAGTACTCTCCGCTTAATCAAGGCAGTGTTACCCAGCATGAAAGCGAGGCAAAGCGGACACATCATCAACAACAGTTCTGTGTCAGAAGTTGTGGGCATGCCTTTTATGGACATCTACTGTGCATCAAAGTTTGCTGTTGAAGGGTTGAGTGAATCCTTGGCTCCACTTTTACGCCAATTTGACATCAGGTAAAAGTGATTTTATATATGGGTTATTTACTACGCGCAAGCTTGAGGTTATCGATAAAGATGGCTGCTTCACTGCAGGCCATCCCCAGCGGGCAAGGTAGTCTCGTCTTTCCCGAAAGATAGAGCTTTATATTTGGGTCTCGTGTGGAAGGCTAATTGACATAACGAAACTCAAAGCGGAGTCACTTTAACCTTTTATACAATGGTTTATTGGAAACTTGGGCAGAAGGGGAAAGTCACTTTCCATTATTTTCTTGTTAACGTTTGGGATGACAGAGGAACATCGTAGAGCCAACTTTAACCCCGCCGTTTGGTTTTCTGTTTGGTTCTCCGTTTAGTGTGCTGCACTCCGGATCGAGCCCTGGCCGGAGACTTTGTATTGTGTTCTTGGGCAAGATACTTTACTCTCACAGTGCCCCTTTCCACCCAGGTGTATAAATGGGTACTGGCGAACTTAATGCTGGGGGGTAATCCTGCAATGGACTACCATCCAAACTAGGGGGAGTAGAAATACTCTTAGTCTCTTCATACTGCAGAAACCGGAGATAAGCGCCGGCCTGCTGGGCCACGAGGCTCGTATGCAGACCTAATTTCTGTTTTGTGTCTCACTTCAACAGATATACGATACTTAACCCAGGTCCTGTGATGACGCCGATCTTTCAAACTTCAGCAGAATGGGCAAAAGCCATAGACCACTCAACTACTGACGAGAAAACGAAACAATTGATGGCGCTGGGAGTGGAAAAGTTACGACAGGCCATAGGACAGGGAATGAAATCGAGCGAAATAGCAGCCATTGTTAAGGAGATTATTCTGGGCAAAAACACCAATTTCCGTTGTTTTACAAACGTCGGCTTTTTTGATGAGGAAATTGCTGCCAAGCTAAAAGATCCTGCCTCTGATGAATCAATTGAATATGCGAGGAAACGGTTCTTTGAAGAGAAAGAAGAAAACTAGGAGAATAACTTCTTTAGAATTATCGAAATATTCATTCTCCTTACCGATTTCTAGCACAACATAACAACAGTCCTTGAGCCTTCCTTACTTTTTCGTGATCAGAGTTCAGCAACTGACTGCGAACTGCGTAACGACAACTGATGGATTGATTTATTAGGGGGACATTTGTTAATCACTCATAGGAATAAAATCAGGTAGTTACTTTCTTCTGTGCACATTAATTAACTAGTAAAAGCGTCTGTTTTCTCTTTTTTTTATAGTCTCCATCTTGAATCTCCTGGCGAAAGGGAAATACCAAGCAGTGCCTAGACTCGACTAAACCAACCGCTGTTCGGGAAAGGAGCCCGCGCTCCTCGCCCAAGTCTCTTCTCGGGGAGGAAAGTACAGAGCGGCAGAAATCGATCCTAAGCAGTGCCCCGATCGCAGCTTAGTCGTATGAGCATCACTGCGGCGCAAGCGCGGAGGTCAGGGGTCCGAAACGCGTAATTTTATTTCTCAGGCTTTTAATTTTCAATTTCTAATTGTTTAAACTGGAAAGTTATACTGGAAAGAATATCTCCTACAACACGTTGCTTGATTTTGCATTTGCACTTGCATTTTGCCCGGAGTTGTGAATAGATCCCTTCGGGATCCCACGAGCCATGACAAATGGCGGATATGTTACTTTCAAAACAAATGAATAAAACCATTTCTTGATGAACTTCGGGGTCGAATAGCCCGTACGCGGGAGTCAACCATCAGATTCAGTGCGACAAATCGCAGGATAGGAACCGATTTTTCATGTTTACAAACTGACCCTAATAAAGTTTTTCTATAACGTAATTAGTGGAAGGACTCTGGCATTGCTATCGAGCATGGTCTCATACAAGAGCACAAAATATCACCTTAGAGGTAACAAGATCGTAACTCCGCGATTTTGTTCGTACTACATGAAAAACTCGAAAAACTCGGCTACCGGAGTGCTGTACTTTGGAACACCGCATCCAGGTACTATACTGATAATTTTAAGCAGTTCTATGCCAAAGTTACAAAAGACGTAGCTAGATACACGATCCCACAAGCAAATCTGATGCTTTAAACCAAATCGTGTTTAAATAAAGGATTGTTGTTGTTGTTGTTGTTGTTGTTGTTGTCAAATGGACGCCGGGGACACAAGGCCAAGTTTGCCATAAATCCCAGGGATGTTTACTGGCGAGAACGTATGGTATATAAATAGACCATTTTCGGGTTGCTCAGTTCTATGCCTCTGTGTCAAAATGAGTCTTTGTTGCAAAAACCATTGTTAGGAAAATGCGTTTCATCTGAAACTTCATTTTCATGCAAATCAAAGTCATTTTCATTAGAAACGGATAAGGACGATAAACCGTAGGCCCCGTCTCCTGCATCTTCACTGTTATGGTCAGCAGGGGACGTTAAAGAACCCACACACTCATCGTAAAGAGCAGGGCACGAAGTTCCCGGTGTTGTGGTCTGGTCTCTGCCCATTGTGCTGTTGAAATGCTCGGAGACATTAGCTGTTAAAGCTACTCTACAATCCGAGGGTAAATAAAGTATACTACTACTACTACTACTACTACTACTACTACTACTACTACTACTACTACTACTACTACTACTACTACTACTACTACTACTACTACTACTACTACTACTACAACGCTTTGCACGTGAACTCGTTTTGAAAAAGAGGCAACAGGCAACTCGGCAATGGCGTATTCTTTGTAATGGAGACTCAGTTTTAGATTGAAAAGAACGAAAAGGAGAGAGCCTTGAAGTAAGCTTATCTTTGGGTATCACGAACGAGCGAAAGACTTGAACCCCTTGTGCGAAGTTGCTCGGAGGATAAATGGGGCGAATAAACATGAACTGAACAGTTTTGTTAATCCATTTTAGTGACATGAATACGATTGTTGGTGACGTCATGATGACAAGGCCAGTGAACCATCAAGAGCAACGCAATCTCTCCGAAGTTTCGCAACAGTGGCCTTTCGATACCCTTGCACTCGGGTTATCGTGTCTTCCCAAATCGTGCTGATCTCTGGTTGTTCTAGCGGCATAGGACTCGCTACAGCGGTGTTGCTCGCTAAAGATGCTAACAAACGCTTCAAGGTTTACGCCACCATGAGAAATCTGGCGAAGAAAGGACAACTGGAGGAAGAAGGAAAGGACTGTCTTGGAGACACATTGATTATCAAACATATGGACGTGTGTAGCGATGAATCAGTCGAGAAAGCTGTAAAAGAAGTGCTGGACGCTGAGGGAAGGATTGATGTGTTGTGTGAGTAGTGTGAATATAAAATTATCTCTTTGCAATGCCTGAAAAATGAGCATCCCGCAATATCGGGCTTTGTCATTGTTAGAAGAACATACATACCTACAGATTTGCACTACTGCTGGGGGTAATTGAAAAATTTATTATCCCGATATTATCCTCGATTACTGCCCTCGATGGTATCCACGACTTCCTCACAAAAAAAATTGACATCTGTAGGATTTTTTTTCTCTAGACCTAGTACATGACCAAGGGTTTAGATCTCCTTTTTTACCACTCGATTCTTAAAACAACAGTGCAGTCGATTACAGCACAATGCAGTAAACATTGATTTGAATATTTTAACATAATTTTGTAAATCGTGAAGTATTGTTCAAATTGATACACTGGAACACTTAAGACATAGCAATAAAACTGTTTGCATTATCAAGCATACGTGGTGGTTAACGTTTTTGAAAGAAAAAAGAACAAACTATCAAGCCGTTTTAATTTGAGAACTTTAAAACACACTATAAATCAAAAATTTAACCCAACAATTACAATGGGAATTTTCTTATGGAAGAATCTCGTCCTCGAGATTCCGAAAAAGGAAACCATCAAAACTTTCGATGGTTTAAAACATAACTTCATTAAGACACATTTTGGTATTACTCGGACGCTATTGTTCATCTGTACGCCAGTCCATTTACTATTATTTTACAAAAAGTAGGATTTGAAATAATTTTGCATTGCGATTTACTCGAGATCAAACATACAGCATATTTTTATTCCGTGTGTTCTACTAGGCATGTGTTTTATTCCGTGTGTTCTACTAGGCATCTCAAATTTTACACAGGGAAATAAGTTTCCACGAACTGCTCTTTTTGTCTTTCAGTCAACAATGCTGGCTTTGGCTTTTTCTCGGCTGTAGAGTGTGTTCCTATCAGTATGGCCCAAGACATGTTTGACGTGAATTTCTTTGGTACTCTCCGCTTAATCAAGGCAGTGTTACCGAACATGAAAGCGAGGCAAAGCGGACACATCATCAGCAACACTTCTATGGCAGGAATTGTGGGTCTGCCGTTTATGGACATTTATTCAGCGTCAAAATTTGCTGTTGTTGCTACGCTACTCACTATCTATCACAGAATAGATAGTGAGTAGCGTAGCCAATCAGAGATCGGCATTTGTGATAGAACGCTAGTATAGATTTATACTAAAACAGAATAGATAGTGAGTAGCATAGCCAATCAGCGAACGGCATTCGTCATAGATTTTTGCTAAAGCGAGATAGAGAGCAACTCACTGTTTCAAAGCAGATGCTGTAACCTACCTAAACCCCTCGTTATTTCACGTGAATTTAGTGATTCGGAAACGGATTGGATCAGTGAACCACCGTAAACTTCCGAAGGTAACGACCATTGTTACTTTCGGAATAAGCAGTCTTTGAATTTGGGGCTCGTCACTTTCGGTAGGTCGTTACTTTCGGGGAGCAGAAAACGTTATATATAGTTGGTACGATTGAACTATTTTAACGAAATAAAAGACGGAAATTAGTAAAAAAAAAAAAAAAAACGTTCTTAAAACATGACATGAAATTCTTCGTTCCTGTCATATGGGTGGGCTCTTAATGTCTATACCGTGTTGTCAGTGGTGGGCAGGGAAGCTTGTCAGATACCGTAAACTGTTTCTACTTCATGACACACTGCTATATTAGTCTGCTTTAATAATATCTTAGTACGCTGGTCGAGTTTTCAATTTAAATTTGAAGAAACGTTCTTAATACGTTCCTCAGTAGGGGTTGGGTGGGGGGGGGGGGGGGCGCAGGGGTGGATTCGCTACTTTCGGAGGGCTTGCTACTTTTGGGGGATCGCTGCTTTCGGGATTTATTAGCAGCCACAATTTTTTAACGTTACTTTCGGGGGGTCGTTACTTTCGGAATTTTACCTAAATCTTATTACATTGAACTGAGTGCGCGACTCACAGCGGAGAAGAATCAGCGACTTTTTGTGTGGTCCTCTTGACCTCCAATTGACTCATAGTCTCCAAGACGTTATAAGGAAGCAAAAAGTGGCAATATGTTCTTTACTATTTTTTTTTAAAGAAAGTTCTTTGTTTTCTACTTTTCATCATCATACAATTGAAAGCAAGCATCTCATTTTTTTTTTACAAGCAACTGCTAATAATCAAAGTGCTCTATGAGCAAATCCGTCGATTTCCCAGTGGATGATGATTGACATGTGTGGCTTACGGGTTATTCTGGTTATACGAATATAATTACCATATTCACTTCTGGCTATACTTGTTATAACAACAGTCTTTCTTTCTTTTTTCTTTTTTTTTTTTAAAAAAAGAATAACTTTTCGTGCATACTACATGAAGCTCAAAAACTGGCAAACCTCCACTACATGAGCTGCATTGCTCCAATGGATTTACTCATTCTCGATTGAGCCACTCTGCCTTGTAAACTTTTCGTCGCCTTGCCCAACATATTTTCCTTCCCGCCTGAAGACGAAAGTGTAGTCTGCTGTACGTGAAAAAAAAGAAAAAAAGTACGCGACTCAGCGCCGTTAGATCGAAAGCGAATAGCTTGCGAATAAGATCGAAGCGACTCTGCTCGCAGGAGAGCTGCGAAAGATCTTCAGCGAAATCGAGTATTTTTTTATTATGAATTACAAACGCACAACATCTAAACCATCGGATAAAATTTGAGGTCGATTATGCGAAACAGCAAGGTCGCGTAAGGTCAAAAACGGTGTTCTTATCGGTTCCAAGCTTGAAATAAGTACATGTAGCCACTTGTGGATGTCCTTCACAAAAAAAGGGTTGAAAAAGAAAAGAAAAAGACAAGTGGCTTAAAAAAACAAACGAAAAAAAAAAAAAAGCCGACGAATCCCGGAAACCAATCAGGTCTACTAGACTGGAACGTGGGTGCTAACCAGGGTAATATATGAGAAACCTTGCTTCAAGGGGGAAAGATACAAAGTACTTCAGCCTTATCTCAGATTGGCTAGCAAATATGCGAATTAGGTAACAGATATGCGACATATAGTCTCTTAAACTGCAAACTTCTCGGAACCCGACGTTTTGTGTGGCTAGTACACAGGGAACAGAGGAGTCCTATTTGTCCTTTTCTTCACTTACATTTGCCGTACAATTGTAGCGCGAATCAAGTTTCAAACGAATAACAATGACTGAAGCCTTTTGTCAGTTGTCAGTAAATCTGACTACAAATGTCAGTTGTCAGTTACATTTTTGGGTATTTGTCATTTGTCAGTTAACCCCTTCCAGACCCTCTTTACTTTTGTCAACTACGAGCTCTGGACTTCAGATATGAGTTTTCGTCAGTTTTTCTGGCAAAATCTCGACCTTGCATCAAAGAAGGATGATTTAATTACGAGCATTGTAAGTCGAGCCGACTTTTTTTCAAGTTTACCCTCGATGCGGTGTGTTTAAAGTCCCGTCCACAATGCGCCCGAGAAATTTGAGCCCGCAACAATCAGCGGTCATTTTGGGTTTATCGCCATGTCATCGTTTTCAAAAAGCTTCGTTTTCAAAATATTGTCCGTCCACACTAAAACGCAAAGCCGACGTTTTCAAATTCCCCCGATCTCCAGAGCGTTTTCGTGTGGACGGTAGGCTTAACCGTAGAAATAAAGCTGCGTTTTCAAATTTATCCGACGGGGTCTTAATCCCCTCAAATTGTGCCCATCCATACCCCTTTGACTTCCCTGGGTTTCTTTCCCGGGGGGGGGGCACTGCCATATATGGGCTATATAGGTATGTGCTGCTGTGAAGGGTATGGCTTTCAAGCAGTTTACTCTAGGATAGGGTATATAAATCAGAGCGTTTGGGTCTAGAATAGGGTATCATTTTCCAAAAACTGACTTGTTGGTTGAAGATTTTACCTAGACTAAGGAAACCAGGAATTGCAACTCAAAAATATAAAAAAATCAAATCGGCAAGTTTAAATTTACGCAAATCAGCCTCAATAGTGTCGATAGATGGGGGGATTTGGGGAGTTTACTCTAGTATAGGGTAGCAAAATTCAGCTGAACTAGCTCTGGTATAGGCTAAGGGTTCCAGGGTCCCAGCGGCACATCTCCACCCAGAAATTCCCAAAGAACCCCCCCCGGTTTCTTTAGAGTTCTTCTACCTTTCTAAGCTGTTATTGTGGTATTACAGTGGACTCTATGACCAGCTATCTAGTAAGAGTTGAAATAATTACTTAAAATTGGGTTACCTGATCCGTGTAATCACATCGATGTCAACATTTGTTGTACGACAACGCGCTAATTCTCATCATAGACTACGAGTAGTCCCTCTTTTGCTTAGTCCGTCGTTGCGTAACGCGAAAGAAAACCGCGAGAAAAAAATGATTGCGCGAAATCCTGGGGGCGAGGAGTGCGCGAAAGGAGGGACTACCGCCTAAGCCCAAGAGCTTGCTCTTTCACGGCCGAGTGATTTTTCGGTGTAGGATTTCTAATCTTGACGTCCTCTCATTATCGCCTGTTGTTAATAACCCCGGGAGATATCCTGAATAAAATTGCTCTACGCTACTCTTTAAAAAGCCAGGCAAAAACATATGCCTTGCGAAGTATATCTTCGTTCAATATTCGTTCAGCGAAACCGCAAAGGAAGTTTTAAAAAGAAGACGGCGAATGAGACATCAGAAAACGATTTTCGCTGCGTCTGTAGGTGTAAATCTAAAAGTTCAAATGCAGTGTTTCAACCGAGAATTTACATTATGTCTTTGACAAAGGAGATCATCCAACTGCGGTGAAATGTTTGCCGATAGCAGCGGAAAGTTTCAGGTGAATGTCCGGTTTCAAGTGAAAGTCCGGTTCAATCTTTCAAATGGACGGCAGAAAGGCCAACCTCAGTGAATTCATATTCACGGACTTGGACGATGCTGTTGAGCGGCGTAATCAGAAACACGTTCGCAGTCGGGTTGAGGGCGGAAAGCTTTGTCAAACAAGACACTGGATAAATTTAAATCTTTCCAAAGCCTGTTGGCCGATTCGCAAGAACATTACGGGTTGCGAAGCGCGATTCCAACGCTTCAATTTGCTCTAGTACCGCTTCGCTCCGGTTCCAAAACATTCCTGCAAGACGTCACACGTATCTCGAATGTTGACAAGACGTCGTCAACGCTCCTAACATAAGCCAATCATATTTTTGCGTTGTGAGAGCAACGCATAATTCAAACTCTTGGGCTTAGGCGGTAGTCCCTCCTTTCGCGCGCTCCTCGCCTCCAGGATTTCGCGCGGCCATTTTTGTCTCGCGGTTTTCTTTCGCGTCACGCAACGACGGACTAAGCGAAAGAGGGACTACTCGTAGTCTATTCTCATCACTGAGTGCTGTACATTTCCGGTTATGATGGTTCGAAGAAATTATTAGTATAAAAAGGCATTATTCCTAATTTCATGATTGAAGCTCCAAAGCCGACTGTATAACAGATGTATAATCATGAGTTAATTTTGAGGGAGAAATTATTTAAGTCACACGCGAGGAATAATGATTATTATTTCATGGTGACACGGTGAGTTGTTACCAGTCTTTTGTGCACTTAGTTTCTGGATAACCAACTTATCTTTATCCAGCTACCCTGGCCTCTCTCTTCTCCCGCAAGGGTTCAACCCCTATACGGCAGAAAGGAAGTTTGACGGTCTGAACTACCTGTGAGGTAGCCTCCAGGCTAAAGGAGGCAACCGAAATAAGAACGAACGCCCGCTGTACTCGTCTCTGTGTCCTATCAAGTGGCGTCATGATTGTTGCGTGACGTTATTATGACCTATTATGATTACCTTTGTTTGAGCGTGGTGTCAGCAGTAAGCTTCCATAATCTGGAATAATCGTTCATCAGGGATATCATGGCTTCTCAAATCGTGCTGATCTCTGGTTGTTCTAGCGGCATAGGACTCGCTACAGCCGTGTTTCTCGCTAAAGATGCTGACAAACGCTTCAAGGTTTACGCCACCATGAGAAATCTGGCGAAGAAAGGACAACTGGAGGAAGAAGGAAAGGACTGTCTTGGAGACACATTGATTATCAAACAGATGGACGTGTGTAGCGATGAATCAGTCGAAAAAGCTGTAAAAGAAGTGCTGAACGCTGAAGGAAGGATTGATGTGTTGTGTAAGTAGTGTAAATCATGGTTTTCTCTATTTATTCTGAAAGAACCCACATCGAGCTTTGTCATCAATAGAGGTAGTTTACAATGTACTATTTGACCTCTATTTTTGACGCTATTGACAAATTTGTTATCTTGATATTATCCAAAATTGTCGTAAACGACATTAAAATCTGCTCTCCTTTTGATACCTATATATCAGCTTATAACAGTGGGTGAGAAATTACAATGTTACGATTCCGTGACCGTGTGTAGTAAGGACAATGTTGGTGAGGTCAGGCGTTATGTAACAGGTATAATAATCAATTTACATAAACACCAAAGCAGTTCTTCAAGCGAAACGTGATACAGAGCGGCGTGTTGAGTTTATTTGAACCGTTTGGTTAGAGAAGTTTACTCTAGTAATCTATATAGGACAGAATAGATCAAAAGTCAAAACAGTATATCAGTGGGGGCCATTGAGGTAAAAACCATTAAACTCTAATGCAAATTTTGATTTCAATTCAGAGTAAATTATTTTTGCCATATTAATTAGGACTAAATCCCAAAACTCTCACAAACCTTGTTTTTTCTTTGTTTGGTGACAGACAGGATAACAGTTAAAAATTACGTCTTATCTGTCCTTTAAAGTGAACGCAAAAGCAGATTTCGAGCATTTTGCCCACAAGAATAAGAATTTGTCACGTAGGTGTTGAAAAGTGCCTTTCAACTGCAATATCTGAAGCAGATCGATCGGCGTGAGGAACAATTAATCCAAGTTTTTGTAAGGAGTAACTCAATCTAAGAGTAGGTGAAAGGGATACCATTCTCTACGGAAGATATATGGCTGGGTGACTTTTTACCTCTCTAAAAAAGAAAAACTATATTAACGGGTAAGGTTTATATAATTAAACTCTGTTCAGCACGCGCCGGCAAGCTTAATGCCTCTGGGATACAACTCAAAGGTCGTTTACTTTCCTACAGGGAGATATTTTGCTCTTTTCATCTTTCAGTCAACAATGCCGGCAGTGGCTTTTTCGCGGCTTCAGAATTTGTCCCTATCAGTGTTGCTCAAGACATGTTCAACGTGAATTTCTTTGGTACTCTCCGCTTAATCAAGGCAGTGTTACCCAGCATGAAAGCGAGGCAAAGCGGGCACATCATCAACAACAGTTCTGTGTCGGGGATTATGGGTATCCCTTTTCTGGAAATTTATTCAGCGTCAAAGTTTGCTGTTGAAGGGTTGAGTGAATCATTGGCTCCGCGTCTACAACAGTTTAACATCAGGTAAAGGAGACATGACAAGTAGTTAACACATTTTCTTGAGGGGACACTATCGTTAGGGCGTTCGCGTCAAATTTCAAAGCAAAGCAAAGGCAGCCACGTTTGATTGTAACGAGATAAAGCGAGATTGAGAGTGGTAACTGTTTCAAAGTAGATTCTGTAACCTACCAAAAACGTGCGTTGTGATTTTCGTGAATTTAGTTTAAGAGTGCGAGATTCACATGAGAGAATCGCAGAGCAGGTGACTTTTTTGTGCCCTTCTGGACATCCAGTGGAATCCTTCTGGCCCGCAAGGATAAGTATTTTAGCGTAAAAGTCATATCGAAGCTGGACTCCGAATTGTATTACTGGCTGATACGGTTTTTTCACTGAGAAGCCTCATCCATTTGTGATAAAACCTGAACCACAAATAATCCAAAATGCACTGGAAGCCCAGTCAAAAATCCCTTGATTACGTTCAGCCCAGTTCCCGGGATGACGTCAATGTTGGCGGTCTTGAGCACTGAAATTACAAGTTTATTTACCAACCCATTGGCGCCTGTACCGCCCGTAACCGCCCGTGACGAGCGCTCGCCTTAGTTCCCTTTCTGACGTCATCACCTTTGATTAAAATTGGCATCACTTATACTCAAGTTCTGCAGGAGGAAAAGATCTTTCCAATGATACCCAGATCAGAGTGACTGGGTCAATTGAGCGTGAAATATGCACGAAAATGCTTAGAAATTTCAGTGAAAAACTCAGAGCAAAATTTCCCTCTACTACACCTGGCTACTCCGTGGTAAGAATTTCCCGTCTCGATGATGCTTTCTCGGAAATTCTTGAACTGAAAGCAAGCCCAGTAGTAGGTCAACAACTGCAGTACTAAGATAACAAAAGGAGAAAAAGGAAAAAGAGGCAAAAAATAAAAAATAAAAAAACGAAAAGCCTAAAGACGTAGGTCATTTTGATTTCTGCGCAAAAATGTCATAAAACGCGATGCTAGTGGAAAGAAAGGCATGCTGTGATGTTGCAAATGCCTTTGTGAGTAGGTTAGAGATAATTTAGCTCATATCCAGGCTAAAAATTTCCAAAGTGCCTAAAAATGCGTGTTTTTCTAAAAATCTCCGGGTGTTAATGGGCCGTAGGAACGTGAGAATTTTATCAAAGGAGATAATTTTTTTCGCTGAAGTTATTAGGGAAACTGGTAGAAGGAGAACAGTTTACAGTTTTTTTCTTAATAATGAATATAACTGACATGTTTTGTTTGTCTCCGTTCTACAGGTGTACGATAATTGAAATAGGTCCTGTGGACACCCAGATCGCACAAAATGCTCAAGACTGGACCAAAACCCTAGAGGAGCCTGATGAGAAAACGAAGGAGTTAAAGAAGATATGGGATGGAAATTTCGTGGCCTTGTGCAGTAAGAAGATGGACTGCTATGAAATAGCAGCCATAATCCAAGAGATAATTCTTGGCCAAAACACCAAATTCCGCTGTTACACACACGCCGAGTTTATGGCTGGTGCACTTGCCGCCAAGGTCAAAAATTCTGCCACGAATGAGCCTATTGAAATTATGACCAAACTGGTGTTTGGAAATGTACGCCAGTCCATTTACTATATATTATTTTACAAAAAATAGGATTTGAAATAATTTTGCATTGCGATTTACTCGAGATCAAACATACAGTATATTTTTATTCCGTGTGTTCTACTTTGTAGGCATCTCAAATTTTACACAGGGAAATAGGTTTCCACGAACTGCTCTTTTTGTCTTTCAGTCAACAATGCTGGCTTTGGCTTTTTCTCGGCTGTAGAGTGTGTTCCTATCAGTATGGCCCAAGACATGTTTGACGTGAATTTCTTTGGTACTCTCCGCTTAATCAAGGCAGTGTTACCGAATATGAAAGCGAGGCAAAGCGGACACATCATCAGCAACACTTCTATGGCAGGAATTGTGGGTCTGCCGTTTATGGACATTTATTCAGCGTCAAAATTTGCTGTTGTTGCTACGCTACTCACTATCTATCACAGAATAGATAGTGAGTAGCGTAGCCAATCAGAGATCGGCATTTGTGATAGAACGCTAGTATAGATTTATACTAAAACAGAATAGATAGTGAGTAGCATAGCCAATCAGCGAACGGCATTCGTCATAGATTTTTGCTAAAGCGAGATAGAGAGCAACTCACTGTTTCAAAGCAGATGCTGTAACCTACCTAAACCCCTCGTTATTTCACGTGAATTTAGTGATTCGGAAACGGATTGGATCAGTGAACCACCGTAAACTTCCGAAGGTAACGACCATTGTTACTTTCGGAATAAGCAGTCTTTGAATTTGGGGCTCGTCACTTTCGGTAGGTCGTTACTTTCGGGGAGCAGAAAACGTTATATATGGTTGGTACGACTGAACTATTTTAACGAAATAAAAGACGGAAATTATTAAAAAAAAAAAAAAAAACGTTCTTAAAACATGACATGAAATTCTTCGTTCCTGTCACGTGGGTGGGCTCTTAATGTCTATACCGTGTTGTCAGTGGTGGGCAGGGAAGCTTGTCAGATACCGTAAACTGTTTCTACTTCATGACACACTGCTATATTAGTCTGCTTTAATAATATCTTAGTACGCTGGTCGAGTTTTCAATTTAAATTTGAAGAAACGTTCTTAATACGTTCCTCTGTAGGGGCTGGGTGGGGGGGGGGGGCAGGGGTGGATTCGCTACTTTCGGAGGGCTTGCTACTTTTGGGGGATCGCTGCTTTCGGGATTTATTAGCAGCCACAATTTTTTAACGTTACTTTCGGGGGGTCGTTACTTTCGGAATTTTACCTAAATCTTATTACATTGAACTGAGTGCGCGATTCACAGCGGAGAAGAATCAGCGACTTTTTGTGTGGTCCTCTTGACCTCCAATTGACTCATAGTCTCCAAGACGTTATAAGGTAGCAAAAAGTGGCAATATGTTCGTTTACTATTTTTTTTAAAGAAAGTTCTTTGTTTTCTACTTTTCATCATCATACAATTGAAAGCAAGCATCTCATTTTGTTTTACAAGCAACTGCTAATAATCAAAGTGCTCTATGAGCAAACTCGTCGATTTCCCAGTGGATGATGATTGACATGTGTGGCTTACGGGTTATTCTGGTTATACGAATATAATTACCATATTGACTTCTGGCTATACTTGTTATAACAACAGTCTTTCTTTCTTTCTTTCTTTTTTTTTTTTTTTTAAAAAGAATAACTTTTCGTGCATACTACATGAAGCTCAAAAACTGGCAAACCTCCACTACATGAGCTGCATTGCTCCAATGGATTTACTCATTCTCGATTGAGCCACTCTGCCTTGTAAACTTTTCGTCGCCTTGCCCAACATATTTTCCTTCCCGCCTGAAGACGAAAGTGTAGTCTGCTGTACGTGAAAAAAAAAGAAAAAAAGTACGCGACTCAGCGCCGTTAGATCGAAAGCGAATAGCTTGCGAATAAGATCGAAGCGACTCTGCTCGCAGGAGAGCTGCGAAAGATCTTCAGAGAAATCGAGTTTTTTTTATTATGAATTACAAACGCACAACATCTAAACCATCGGATAAAATTTGAGGTCGATTATGCGAAACAGCAAGGTCGCGTAAGGTCAAAAACGGTGTTCTTATCGGTTCCAAGCTTGAAATAAGTACATGTAGCCAATTGTGGATGTCCTTCACAAAAAAAGGGTTGAAAAAGAAAAGAAAAAGACAAGTGGCTTAAAAAAACAAACGAAAAAAAAAAGCCGACGAATCCCGGAAACCAATCAGGTCTACTAGACTGGAACGTGGGTGCTAACCAGGGTAATATATGAGAAACCTTGCTTCAAGGGGGAAAGATACAAAGTACTTCAGCCTTATCTCAGATTGGCTAGCAAATATGCGAATTAGGTAACAGATATGCGACATATAGTCTCTTAAACTGCAAACTTCTCGGAACCCGACGTTTTGTGTGGCTAGTACACAGGGAACAGAGGAGTCCTATTTGTCCTTTTCTTCACTTACATTTGCCGTACAATTGTAGCGCGAATCAAGTTTCAAACGAATAACAATGACTGAAGCCTTTTGTCAGTTGTCAGTAAATCTGACTACAAATGTCAGTTGTCAGTTAAATTTTTGGGTATTTGTCATTTGTCAGTTAACCCCTTCCAGACCCTCTTTACTTTTGTCAACTACGAGCTCTGGGCTTCAGATATGAGTTTTCGTCAGTTTTTCTGGCAAAATCTGGACCTTGCATCAAAGAAGGATGATTTAATTACGAGCATTGTAAATAACCCTTTTTTGGACTGATTGACATAATTTTTTAAAAGTCGAGCCGACTTTTTTTCAAGTTTACCCTCGATGCGGTGTGTTTAAAGTCCTGTCCACAATGCGCCCGAGAAATTTGAGCCCGCAACAATCAGCGGTCATTTTGGGTTTGTGTTTGAGGAAAACATCACATGGTTATCGCCATGTCATCGTTTTCAAAAAGCTTCGTTTTCAAAATATTGTCCGTCCACACTAAAACGCAAAGCCGGCGTTTTCAAATTCCCCCGATCTCCAGAGCGTTTTCGTGTGGACGGTAGGCTTAACCGTAGAAATAAAGCTGCGTTTTCAAATTTATCCGACGGGGTCTTAATCCCCTCAAATTGTGCCCATCCATACCCCTTTGACTTCCCTGGGTTTCTTTCCCGGGGGGGGGGCACTGCCATATATGGGCTATATAGGTATGTGCCGCTGTGAAGGGTATGGTTTTCAAGCAGTTTACTCTAGGATAGGGTATATAAACCAGAGCGTTTGGGTCTAGAATAGGGTATCATTTTCCAAAAACTGACTTGTTGGTTGAAGATTTTACCTAGACTAAGGAAACCAGGAATTGCAACTCAAAAATATAAAAAAATCAAATCGGCAAGTTTAAATTTACGCAAATCAGCCTCAATAGTGTCGATAGATGGGGGGATTTGGGGAGTTTACTCTAGTATAGGGTAGCAAAATTCAGCTGAACTAGCTCTGGTATAGGCTAAGGGTTCCAGGGTCCCAGCGGCACATCCCCACCCAGAAATTCCCAAAGAACCCCCCCGGGTTCTTTAGAGTTCTTCTACCTTTCTAAGCTGTTATTGTGGTATTACAGTGGACTCTATGACCAGCTATCTAGTAAGAGTTGAAATAATTACTTAAAATTGGGTTACCTGATCCGTGTAATCACATCGCTGTCAACATTTGTTGTACGACAACGCGCTAATTCTCATCATAGACTACGAGTAGTCCCTCTTTTGCTTAGTCCGTCGTTGCGTAACGCGAAAGAAAACCGCGAGAAAAAAATGATTGCGCGAAATCCTGGGGGCGAGGAGTGCGCGAAAGGAGTGACTACCGCCTAAGCCCAAGAGTTTGCTCTTTCACGGCCGAGTGATTTTTCGGTGTAGGATTTCTAATCTTGACGTCCTCTCATTATCGCCTGTTGTCAATAACCCCGGGAGATATCCTGAATAAAATTGCTCTGCGCTACTCTTCAAAAGGCCAGGCAAAAACATATGCCTTGAGAAGTATATCTTCGTTCAATATTCGTTCAGCGAAACCGCAAAGGAAGTTTTAAAAAGAAGACGGCGAATGAGACATCAGAAAACGATTTTCGCTGCGTCTGTAGGTGTAAATCTAAAAGTTCAAATGCAGTGTTTCAACCGAGAATTTACATTATGTCTTTGACAAAGGAGATCATCCAACTGCGGTGAAATGTTTGCCGATAGCAGCGGAAAGTTTCAGGTGAATGTCCGGTTTCAAGTGAAAGTCCGGTTCAATCTTTCAAATGGACGGTAGAAAGGCCAACCTCAGTGAATTCATATTCACGGACTTGGACGATGCTGTTGAGCGGCGTAATCAGAAACACGCTCGCAGTCGGGTTGAGGGCGGAAAGCTTTGTCAAACAAGACACTGGATAAATTTAAATCTTTCCAAAGCCTGTTGGCCGATTCGCAAGAACATTACGGGTTGCGAAGCGCGATTCCAACGCTTCAATTTGCTCTGGTACCGCTTCGCTTTGCTCCGGTTTCAAAACATTCCTGCAAGACGTCACACGTATCTCGAATGTTGACAAGACGTCGTCAACGCTCCTAACATAAGCCAATCATATTTTTGCGTTGTGAGTGCAACGCATAATTCAAACTCTTGGGCTTAGGCGGTAGTCCCTCCTTTCGCGCGCTCCTCGCCTCCAAGATTTCGCGCGGCCATTTTTGTCTCGCGGTTTTCTTTCGCGTCACGCAACGACGGACTAAGCGAAAGAGGGACTACTCGTAGTCTATTCTCATCACTGAGTGCTGTACATTTCCGGTTATGATGGTTCGAAGAAATTATTAGTATAAAAAGGCATTATTCCTAATTTCATGATTGAAGCTCCAAAGCCGACTGCATAACAGATTTGTAATCATGAGTTAATTTTGAGGGAGAAATGATTTCAGTCACACGCGGGGAATAATGATTAATAATGACACGGTGAGTTGTTACCAGTCTTTTGTGCACTTAGTTTCTGGATAACCAACTTATATTTATCCAGCTACCCTGGCCTCTCTCTTCTCCCGCGAGGGTTCAACCCCTATACGGCAGAAAGGAAGTTTGACGGTCTGGACTACCTGTGAGGTAGCCTCCAGGCTAAAGGAGGCAACCGAAATAAGAACGAACGCCCGCTGTACTCGTCTCTATGTCCTATCAAGTGGCGTCATGATTGTTGCGTGACGTTATTATGACCTATTATGATTACCTTTGTTTGAGCGTGGTGTCAGCGGTAAGCTTGCATAATCTGGAATAATCGTTCATCAGGGATATCATGGCTTCTCAAATCGTGCTGATCTCTGGTTGTTCTAGCGGCATAGGACTCGCTACAGCCGTGTTTCTCGCTAAAGATGCTGACAAACGCTTCAAGGTTTACGCCACCATGAGAAATCTGGCGAAGAAAGGACAACTGGAGGAAGAAGGAAAGGACTGTCTTGGAGACACATTGATTATCAAACAGATGGACGTGTGTAGCGATGAATCAGTCGAAAAAGCTGTAAAAGAAGTGCTGAACGCTGAAGGAAGGATTGATGTGTTGTGTAAGTAGTGTAAATCATGGTTTTCTCTATTTATTCTGAAAGAACCCACATCGAGCTTTGTCATCAATAGAGGTAGTTTACAATGTACTATTTGACCTCTATTGCTGACGCTATTGACAAATTTGTTATCTTGATATTATCCAAAATTGTCGCAAACGACATTAAAATCTGCTCTCCTTTTGATACCTATATATCAACCTATAACAGTGGGTGAGAAATTACAATGTTACGATTCCGTGACCGTGTGTAGTAAGGACAATGTTGGTGAGGTCAGGCGTTATGTAACAGGTATAATAATCTATTTACATAAACACCAAAGCAGTTCTTCAACCGAAACGTGATACAGAGCGGCGTGTTGAGTTTATTTGAACCGTTTGGTTAGAGAAGTTTACTCTAGTAATCTATATAGGACAGAATAGATCAAAAGTCAAAACAGTATATCAGTGGGGGCCATTGAGGTAAAAACCATTAATCTCTAATGCAAATTTTGATTTCAATTCAGAGTAAATTATTTTTGCCATATTAATTAGGACGAAATCCCAAAACTCTCACAAACCTTGTTTTTTCTTTGTTTGGTGACAGACAAGATAACAGTTAAAAATTACGTCTTATCTGTCCTTTAAAGTGAACGCAAAAGCAGATTTCGAGCATTTTGCCCACAAGAATAAGAATTTGTCACGTAGGTGTTGAAAAGTGCCTTTCAACTGAAATATCTGAAGCAGATCGACCGGCGTGACGAACAATTAATCCAAGTTTTTGTAAGGAGTAACTCAATCTAAGAGTACGTGAAAGGGATACCATTGGAAGATATATAGCTGGGTGACTTTTTACCTCTCTAAAAAAGAAAAGCTATATTAACGGGTAAGGTTTATATAATTAAACTCTGTTCAGCACGCGCCGGCAAGCTTAATGCCTCTGGGATACAACTCAAAGGTCGTTTACTTTCCTACAGGGAGATATTTTAAGGGACTGCTCTTTTCATCTTTCAGTCA
Source organism: Orbicella franksi (assembly GCF_964199315.1). Lineage (NCBI taxonomy): Eukaryota > Metazoa > Cnidaria > Anthozoa > Scleractinia > Merulinidae > Orbicella > Orbicella franksi. The sequence continues at coordinate 3,732,236 of NC_138158.1, read as the reverse complement.
ACAATGCCGGCAGTGGCTTTTTCGCGGCTTCAGAATTTGTCCCTATCAGTGTTGCTCAAGACATGTTCAACGTGAATTTCTTTGGCACTCTCCGCTTAATCAAGGCAGTGTTACCCAGCATGAAAGCGAGGCAAAGCGGGCACATCATCAACAACAGTTCTGTGTCGGGGATTATGGGTATCCCTTTTCTGGAAATTTATTCAGCGTCAAAGTTTGCTGTTGAAGGGTTGAGTGAATCATTGGCTCCGCGTCTACAACAGTTTAACATCAGGTAAAGGAGACATGACAAGTAGTTAACACATTTTCTATGAAGGGACACTATCGTTAGGGCGTTCACGTCAAATTTCAAAGCAAAGCAAAGGCAGCCACGTTTGATTGTAACGAGATAAAGCGAGATTGAGAGTGGTAACTGTTTCAAAGTAGATTCTGTAACCTACCAAAAACGTGCGTTTTGATTTTCGTGAATTTAGTATAAGAGTGCGAGATTCACATGAGAGAATCGCAGAGTAGGTGACTTTTTTGTGCCCTTCTGGACATCCAGTGGAATCCTACTGGCCCGCAAGGATAAGTATTTTAGCGTAAAAGCCATATCGAAGCTGGACTCCGAATTGTATTACTGGCTGATACGGTTTTTTCACTGAGAAGCCTCATCCATTTGTGATAAAACCTGAACCACAAATAATCCAAAATGCACTGGAAGCCCAGTCAAAAATCCCTTGATTACGTTCAGCCCAGTTCCCGGGATGACGTCAATGTTGGCGGTCTTGAGCACTGAAATTACAAGTTTATTTACCAACCCATTGGCGCCTGTACCGTCCGTAACCGCCCGTGACGAGCGCTCGCCTTAGTTCCCTTTCTGACGTCATCACCTTTTATTAAAATTGGCATCACTTATACTCAAGTTCTGCAGGAGGAAAAGATCTTTCCAATGATACCCAGATCAGAGTGACTGGGTCAATTGAGCGTGAAATATGCACGAAAATGCTTAGAAATTTCAGTGAAAAACTCAGAGCAAAATTTCCCTCTACTACACCTGGCTACTCCGTGGTAAGAATTTCCCGTCTCGATGATGCTTTCTCGGAAATTCTTGAACTGAAAGCAAGCCCAGTAGTAGGTCAACAACTGCAGTACTAAGATAACAAAAGGAGAAAAAGGACAAAGAGGCAAAAAATAAAAAATAAAAAAACGAAAAGCCTAAAGACGTAGGTCATTTTGATTTCTGCGCAAAAATGTCATGAAACGCGATGCTAGTGGAAAGAAAGGCATGCTGTGATGTTGCAAATGCCTTTGTGAGTAGGTTAGAGATAATTTAGCTCATATCCAGGCTAAAAATTTCCAAAGTGCCTAAAAATGCGTTTTTTTCTAAAAATCTCCGGGTGTCAATGGGCCGTAGGAACGTGAGAATTTTATCAAAGGAGATAATTTTTTCGCTGAAGTTATTAGGGAAACTGGTAGAAGGAGAACAGTTTACAGTTTTTTTCTTAATAATGAATATAACTGACATGTTTTGTTTGTCTCCGTTCTACAGGTGTACGATAATTGAAATAGGTCCTGTGGACACCCAGATCGCACAAAATGCTCAAGACTGGACCAAAACCCTAGAGGAGCCTGATGAGAAAACGAAGAAGTTAAAGAAGATATGGGATGGAAATTTCGTGACCTTGTGCAGTAAGAAGATGGACTGCTATGAAATAGCAGCCATAATCCAAGAGATAATTCTTGGCCAAAACACCAAATTCCGCTGTTACACACACGCCGAGTTTATGGCTGGTGCACTTGCCGCCAAGGTCAAAGATTCTGCCACGAATGAGCCTATTGAAATTATGACCAAACTGGTGTTTGGAAAACGAGAGGATGAGAATTAAAAAGATGAACCTTTTCATTCCAAGATCGAAAGACTAATTTTTCTTTAATACAGATAGGTTTAGTTACAGTTTAAAGTGATTTATGCTCTTTCTTTCATAATAGGCCGTTTCCGAATTACCTTGTGCCTCTGTTTCAAAACGAGGCCTCGTGAAAAACCTTTCATATGAAAATGAGTTTGATTTCCATGAAAATAAACCTGTAGGACGAAAACATTTTTATATGACCTTGGCTCCTCTGCTTGATTGGTAATATGTAGAAGATGATTACTGATGATTACTGGTGGAAAGTTCAGCTGCATGTTGCAACTGAACTTTGCAACTCAGTTGCATGTGCAATTATTTAAACACTCAGGGTCTTTAAACAATTGAGGAGAAAGTGCTGCTTTTGTAATGACATCTGCAAATGGTTAGACTTTCTAGTCTTCTCGGATAAGGACGATAAACCGTAGGCCCCGTCTCACAACTCTTCATAATTAATTCTGTGGGACGTAAACGAACCCACACACTGATCGAAAAGAGTAGGGGACGCAGTTCCCGGTGTGGTGGGCTATCTCTCATCTGATGGTTAAATGCTCGGAGATATAAACTGCATAAGCTACTCTGTAATTCGAGGCTAAATAAAGTAATGTACGTTTGACCAACTTTGGGTCGATTTGCAGGACCTTGGGCGATATTTCCCAGCCCTAGGGACTCTAAACTAATTCCAGAAGACTTTGGTTTTCAGTCAAATGGACAGAGGAAAAATAATTGAACGCTTACTTTGGAGCAATCCAGCCGAAATATAGCCCCACTTAATTTTAAGACTGAAAAAGTAGCCGAAAGCGCCTTGCACGCAGCGTTGTTTTGACCAACTTTGGGTCGATTTGCAGGACCTTGGGCGATATTTCCCAGCCCTAGGGACTCTAAACTAATTCCACAAAACTTTGGTTTCCAGTCAAATGGACAGAGGAAAAATAATTGAACGCTTACTTTGGAGCAATCCGGCAGAAATATAGCCCCACTTAATTTTAAGACTGAAAAAGTAGCCGAAACCGCCTTGCGCGCAGCGTGATTTTGACCAACTTTGGGTCGATTTGCAGGACCTTGGGCGATATTTCCCAGCCCTAGGGACTCTAAACTAATTCCAGAAGACTTTGGTTTTCAGTCAAATGGACAGGGGAAAAATAATTGAACGCTTACTTTGGAGCAATCCGGCCGAAATATAGCCCCACTTAATTTTAAGACTGAAAGAGTAGCCGAAACCGCCTTGCGCGCAGCGTGATTTTGACAAACTTTGGGTCGATTTGCAGGACCTTGGGCGATATTTCCCAGCCCTAGGGACTCTAAACTAATTCCAGAAGACTTTGGTTCTCAGTCAAATGGACAGAGGAAAAATAATTGAACGCTTACTTTGGAGCAATTCGGCCGAAATATAGCTCCACTTAACTTTAAGACTGAAAAAGTAGCCGAAAGCGCCTTGGACGCAGCGTGAATTTAACCAACATTGGGTCGATTTGCGGGACCTTGGGCGATATTTCCCAGCCCTAGGGACTCTAAACTAATTCCAGAAGACTTTGGTTCTCAGTCAAATGGACAGAGGAAGAATAATTGAACGCTTACTTTGGAGGAATCCGGCCCAAATATAGCTCCACTTAATTTTAAGACTGAAAAAGTAGCCGAAAGCGCCTTGCACAAAGCGTGACTTTGACCAACTTTGGGTCGATTTGCAGGACCTTGGGCGATATTTCCCAGCCCTAGGGTCTGTAAACTAATTCCAGAAGACTTTGGTTCTCAGTCAAATGGACAGAGGAAAAATAATTGAACGCTTACTTTGGAGCAATTCGGCCGAAATATAGCTCCACTTAACTTTAAGACTGAAAAAGTAGCCGAAACCGCCTTGCACGCAGCGTGATTTTGACCAACTTTGGGTCGATTTGCAGGACCTTGGGCGATATTTCCCAGCCCTAGGGACTCTAAGCTAATTCCACAAGACTTTGGTTTTCAGTCAAATGGACAGAGGAAAAATAATTGAACGCTTACTTTGGAGCAATCTGGCCGAAATATAGCCCCACTTAATTTTAAGACTGAAAAAGTAGCCGAAAGCGCCTTCCGCGCAGCGTGATTTTGACCAACTTTGGGTCGATTTGCAGGACCTTGGGCGATATTTCCCAGCCCTAGGGACTCTAAGCTAATTCCACAAGACTTTGGTTTTCAGTCAAATGGACAGAGGAAAAATAATTGAACGCTTACTTTGGAGCAATCCGGCCGAAATATAGCTCTACTTAATTTTAAGACTGAAAAAGTAGCCGAAACCGCCTCTCACGCAGCGTGATTTTGGCCAACTTTGGGTCGATTTGCAGGACCTTGGGCGATATTTTCCAGCTCTAGGGACTCTAAGCTAATTCCACAAGACCTTGGTTCTCAGTCAAATGGACAGAGGAAAAATAATTGAACGCTTACTTTGCAGCAATCCGGCCGAAATATAGCTCCACTTAATTTTAAGACTGAAAAAGTAGCCGAAACCGCCTTGAACGCAGCGTGATTTTGACCACCTTTGGGTCGATTTGCAGGACCTTGGGCGATATTTCCCAGCTCTAGGGACTCTAAACTAATTCCAGAAGACTTTGATTTTCAGTCAAATGGACAGAGCAAAAATAATTAAACGCTTACTTTGGAGCAATCCGGTCGAAATATAGCTCCACTTAATTTTAAGACTGAAAAAGTAACCGAAACCGCCTTGAACGCAGCGTGATTTTGACCAACTTTGGGTCGATTTGCAGGACCTTGGGCGATATTTCCCAGCCCTAGGGACTCTAAGCTAATTCCACAAGACTTTGGTTCTCAGTCAAATGGACAAATGAAAAATAATTGAACGCTTACTTTAGAGGAATCCGGCCGAAATATAGCCCCACTTAATTTTAAGACTGAAAAAGTAACCGAAACCGCCTTGCGCGCAGCGTGATTTTGACCAACTTTGGGTCGATTTGCAGGACCTTGGGCGATATTTCCCAGCCCTAGGGACTCTAAACTAATTCCAGAAGACTTTGGTTTCCAGTCAAATGGATAGAGGAAAAATAATTGAACGCTTACTTTGGAGCAATCCGGCCGAAATATAGCTCCACTTAATTTGAAGACTGAAAAAGTAGGCGAAACCGCCTTGCGCGCAGTGTGATTTTGACCAACTTTGGGTCGATTTGCAGGACCTTGGGCGATATTTCCCAGCCCTAGGGACTCTAAGCTAATTCCACAAGACTTTGGTTTTCAGTCAAATGGACAGAGGAAAAATAATTGAACGCTTACTTTGGAGCAATTCGGCCGAAATATAGCTCCACTTAACTTTAAGACTGAAAAAGTAGCCGAAACCGCCTTGCACGCAGCGTGATTTTGACCAACTTTGGGTCGATTTGCAGGACCTTGGGCGATATTTCCCAGCCCTAGGGACTCTAAGCTAATTCCACAAGACTTTGGTTTTCAGTCAAATGGACAGAGGAAAAATAATTGAACGCTTACTTTGGAGCAATCTGGCCGAAATATAGCCCCACTTAATTTTAAGACTGAAAAAGTAGCCGAAAGCGCCTTGCACGCAGCGTGATTTTGACCAACTTTGGGTCGATTTGCAGGACCTTGGGCGATATTTCCCAGCCCTAGGGACTCTAAGCTAATTCCACAAGACTTTGGTTTTCAATCAAATGGACAGAGGAAAAATAATTGAACGCTTACTTTGGAGCAATCCGGCCGAAATATAGCCCCACTTAATTTTAAGACTGAAAAAGTAGCCGAAACCGCCTTGCGCGCAGCGTGATTTTCACCAACTTTGGGTCGATTTGCAGGACCTTGGGCGATATTTCCCAGCCCTAGGGACTCTAAACTAATTCCAGAAGACTTTGGTTTTCAGGCAAATGGACAGAGGAAAAATAATTGAACGCTTACTTTGGAGCAATCCGGCCGAGATATAGTTCCACTTAATTTTAAGACTGAAAAAGTAGCCGAAAGCGCCTTGCACGCAGCGTGATTTTGACCAACTTTGGGTCGATTTGCAGGACCTTGGGCGATATTTCCCAGCCCTAGGGACTCTAAACTAATTCCAGAAGACTTTGGTTCTCAGTCAAATGGACAGAGGAAAAATAATTGAACGCTTACTTTGGAGCAATCCGGCCGAAATATAGGCCCACTTAATTTTAAGACTGAAAAAGTAGCCGAAAGCGCCTTGCACGCAGCGTGATTTTGACCAACTTTGGGTCGATTTGCAGGACCTTGGGCGATATTTCCCAGCCCTAGGGACTCTAAACTAATTCCAGAAGACTTTGGTTCTCAGTCAAATGGACAGAGGAAAAATAATTGAACGTTTACTTTGGAGCAATCCGGCCGAAATATAGCCCTATTGAATTTTAAGACTGAAAAAGTAGCCGAAAGCGCCCTTCGCGCAGCGTGATTTTGACAAACTTTGGGTCGATTTGCAGGACCTTGGGCGATATTTCCCAGCCCTAGGGACTCTAAACTAATTCCAGAAGACTTTGGTTCTCAGTCAAATGGACAGAGGAAAAATAATTGAAGGCTTACTTTGGAGCAATCTGGCCGAAATATAGCCCCACTTAATTTTAAGACTGAAAAAGTAGCCGAAACCGCCGTGCGCGCAGCGTGATTTTGACCAACTTTGGGTCGATTTGCAGGACCTTGGGCGATATTTTCCAGCCCTAGGGACTCTAAACTAATCCCAGAAGACTTTGGTTCTCAGTCAAATGGACAGAGGAAAAATAATTGAACGCTTACTTTGGAGGAATCTGGCCGAAATATATGATGTATGTTTAGATTGTTGTCTGACGTCATGATGACACCGTCAATGAACCAACCAGAGCTTAATTACAGTTCGCAAGAGTGACCTTTTGATACTCCTGACTTACACTTGCGTAATCATGGCTTCCCAAATCGTGCTGATTTCTGGTTGTTCTAGCGGCATAGGACTTGCTACAGCGGTGTTGCCCGCTAAAGATGCTGACAAACGCTTCAAGGTTTACGCCACCATGAGAAATCTGGCGAAGAAAGGACAACTGGAGGAAGAAGGAAAGGACTGTCTTGGAGACACACTGATCATCAAACAGATGGACGTGTGTAGCGATGAATCAGTCGAGAAAGCTGTAAAAGAAGTGCTGGACGCTGAGGGAAGGATTGTTGTGTTGTGTAAGTTAAACGGAGTTAAATGGCTAAGTTTTATCCCTAAATAGCCTGCAGCTTCGTCCTTAATAGACGTAGATATAACATCAACGTCTTTATGATATCGATACTATTGCTAACGCTATTGGAAATATTGATCATCTCGACATTATCCACGAATCTGCTGTATTTTTGATAGCTATCAGTGGGTAACAAATTATGGTAAATGTTGAAAACATCGGTGTTACGATTCCGTGATTTTGAGTATCGAGAACAATGTTATGTGACAGGTAAAATAAAAAGATTATTTGTTTTTGTTTTACATAACTGCCTCAGTCAGCAGTCCTCTTTGAACGAAACGTGTTTAGGGGCGGATTTTTTAGGGGTTAATTCCACCATTTGCTTAGAGAAGTTTAATTTACACGGGATACAATAGATCAGAATAAATACTATTACGTATTGGTGGCTTTCTTTTGACGTAAAATGTAAAAAATGTTAATGTATACGATCTATTCTTCACTGACGTGTTTTTGACGGAAAATCCATTAATTTCCATGCACATTTTGTGTGTTAGAGGTGTATGAAATTGCAGGGATTTCACGAACTGAAGTACAGCAAAGATTTAAATGTTAAAGGGGTCTTTCAAAATATCTCCTGTAGATGAGCTGAGGACAAATTCATCGCAACGTTCACACAGGAAAAAGAATTTTCACAGATTACACTTTTTGTCTTTCAGTCAACAATGCTGGCTACGGTTTTTTCTCCGCATTAGAGTGTGTCCCTATCAGTATGGCACAAGACATGTTTAACGTGAATTTCTTTGGCACTCTCCGCTTAATCAAGGCAGTGTTACCGAGCATGAAAGCGAGGCAAAGTGGGCACATCATCAACCACAGCTCCGTGGGAGGGATAGTGGGGACACCGTTTGTTGATATTTACTGTGCATCAAAGTTTGCTGTTGAAGGGTTGAGTGAATCCTTGGCTCCACTCCTACGGCAGTTTGACATCAGGTAACGGTGACATGAGAAACAGTTTAGAAGGTACTGGACGGAGCCTAGCTATCTATTACGATGAAAGTAATAACCTAGGGAGCCTGGGGACAGGACGCCGTCGTTCCTAGATCCCTTCTTCAAAACAAAGGAAAGTTTTCGGGACGGCAACTTGGCTTTGAACAAGAGATCCCCCGGGTCGTACTGTTTCCAGAGATTGTGCGACTCTTTTGCATTTTACGTAATTTTCCCATGTGCTTCGCACGAGCCATAAGAACCCTGGTTGTGTCAGAGAGGGAGGCCTGGGTGTAGATACCATAGGTGACAGGGGAGCCTGTGCCCGTGAGCACATCTCGGGATTATTCTTCCTTTCTGGCTACACTCTCTCCTTGTTCCCCTCGGGTGATGCGGTTTTCGGTCTGCTGTTCCAATTGCTTCAGTTTGCAGGCCATCAAAAATCGCCGAAGAAGAGAAGAAGAATCAGTTGGTGACTTCTTGTGTTTTTTTCTGCCCGTCGCATTTCATTTCCTTAACCAGGGGGTTGGGGGTACCCCCTCATATGGGCTATATAGGTGTGTGGGGCCTGAAAGGGAATGGTTTTTCAGCCCTTTTGGTCATAAATAGGGTATTGATTTTAGCCATTTTGGTCATGAATAGGGTATGGTTTTTGTACTCTAGTCTTGAATTGGGTATGTTTTTTAGAAGAAGCTACTTTTTGATCATTATAGATAAGACCATCAACAAAAGCCCTTTAAAAATCATGTTTAGGGCAACCGTGTCAGCCACAACGGTCATAAATAGGGTGTCGAATTTTTGGTGTGGTCATAAATAGGGTAGGGAAAATCACGGAGTTTTCGTCATAAAGAGGGTAAGGGTTTTGGGAAGCGGGCTGCACACCCCCACCAAATTTTTCTGGGAGTACTCACCTCCCGGGAATGTTAACTGACTTGTGTTTTCTTCTGGACGTCCAAGGATAAAACCGCATCTCATTTCCTCATATATTCATTATAATGTTAATCTCTAAACAAATGAATATAAACTGGTATGTATTATTTTCTGTTTTGTTTTCCTAGGTGTACGATACTGGAGACGGGTCCCGTGCAGAGCCAGATTCATCAGACTGGAGTAGACTGGGGCAAAGCCATCGACCACGACACGGCGGATGAGAAAACCAAGAAATTAAAGGAGATATGGGGTGAAAATTTCCTGCAATTATGCAGTGAGAAAATGGAAACGAATGAAATGGCAGCCTTTATCAAAGGGATAATTCTTGGCCAAAACACCAACTTTCGTTGTTATTCACACTCTGATTTTCTTGCTGATCAAATTGCAGCCAAGTTCAAAGATCCTGCCACTAATGAACTGATTGAAATAACAAGCAAACAGCTGTTTGAAAAACGAGAGGATGGAAATAAATAGGAGAACCTTCTCGCTCAATGATTGAGGTGCTGGTAGCCACAGATTTCTTTGAATAATAAATGGAAGAATGTAAAGAATTTGTTCATATTATTGTGAATATGAAGTACTGTAAAAAATGACGAAACCGTTCCCAGTATTGGTGGAGCAGGGGTACTCCCTTATATGGGCTATATAGGTATGTGCGGCCCCAAAGGGTAGGGTTTCCAGCCATTTTGGTCATAAATAGGGTATGGTTTTTGCACTCTAGTCATGAACTGGGTATGTATTTTAGAAGAAGCTACTTTTTCAGGTCATAAATAGGGTAGGGAAAATCGCAGATTTTGGTCATAAGTAGGGTAAGGGTTTTGGGGGGCGGGCTACACACCCCCATCCAATTTTTGCGGGAGTATCCCGCCCGGAAGCAGGAACGACGATTTCGTACTTCATCATTGTACGTATTCGTATCAATATTGTATTGATCACTAGTGGAAATTAAAACTGTTTGTTGGTTGAGAGCAATTCCTCTCACACGCACCAACACCACTCATGAATCGCACTGTTTCGACCTTTGGCAAGAGTGTCCTTCACCATCTTTTACTGAAATGTTTGCCCTGTTGGCCGAATGCACACGACTTTTCATGATCAGCTCTTCAAAAGCAAGGATAAGTTTTTTTTTCTGAGTATTCATGTCTTTAAAGAATCTCGTCTCTTTGAAAGCTTGTACACGATCTCAGCGTAAATTAGAACAAGGGCAGAGGGACAGGGGCATGGAACAGATCTGTTCCTTGAAATATCTGTTCTCTGAGGTTTTTTGCTCACTGTAAACCTAACGCCATTTACCGCGTCATTATCGTAACCCTGAGTAGGATTGAAATTTAATTTTTTCGCTCGTGCACCGTTTTTGATGCAGGCAATATCCGAACATACAAAAGTGTCTTGCCGGCAAGGTCTCTGTTTGAGATTTTTCCGTAAAGACCTCACTCTCGGTTAATAAGTAGTTAGTATCGATCTGAAATGGGTACCACTTTCTATGGAAGGCAAGAACAAAAGGGTTTCCTTTTCATGGTATACAATATCAAGAGTTTGGACACCGGGCGGTAAACTTTGTTTTAAAAGTACCTGTAACCCCAGCCCCCTTCAGAGGGTAGATGCCAGGTTAACGACGACAGATCGTCTTTTCCACATCGACCAGAATGTTTTTTGATCGGAAAGATCCAGTTACTGTTTCAGCAGGTATGGTGCAAATACATAAACAATAGCCTCCATTTGCCGCGAAAATATACTCGGATATTTTATCCGCGGACATTATCTGTTCCAAGAAGCGAACAGATAATGTCCGCGGACAAATATCCGAGCATATTTTCAAAGTCAAATGAAGGCTATTGTGTTTATTATCCTTCAAATCTTTTTCGCAACACGCGCAGTTTTGAAAATTGAAGAATATACTCAGATATGTCATGGAAGGAAGAAGAATAACTTATAAGCATTCTAAATCATTTTGTATGTACAATTTAAACATTAATAAGAACAGCTTTGTTCCTTGAATAAACAAGCTTTGTTTTTAAAGAAGAACTTTCCAAGTTGGCATAGTAAATTTTAGCCTCTGAAAAAATTGCTTTTTTGAGCGCAGAAAGTAATATAAGAAACTTACGAAAATGCGATTTCTGAGCTTTTTGTTATCTGTCATTGCAAATTAAGCCTCTTTAAAATGAAACATTAATCCGGCAGTAACAAATTGTGAGTTATGTGAAAAATGCGCCTTTGAAGTGAAGATAAACTAGGAAAGTCGGTAACCAACAAACTAACGTAACTATTATCTACTATTAGGTGATCGAAATTATTTAGCAAGCGTTACATGGTGTCCTATATTAATAGTCTCACTTTTAATTACTTTCAGGTCGTGAAAGCTGTGAATTACCATAATCTGAAAATAATTTAAAATGTACCGTGATATCAAGAGGCAGTGGTGTGTTCGTGCCCATGTATTTATCTAAGAGCTTTGTATCTAAGTCAATATCAACATCGTACAAGTGCACTCACCAGTCATGATCATGGCCTCCCAAATCGTGCTGATTTCTGGTTGTTCTACCGGAATGGGACTCGCTACAGCGGTGTTTCTCGCTAAAGATGCTGACAAACGCTTCAAGGTTTACGCCACCATGAGAAATCTGGCGAAGAAAGGACAACTGGAGGAAGAAGGAAAGGACTGTCTTGGAGACACATTGATCATCAAACAGATGGACGTGTGTAGTGATGAATCAGTCGAGAAAGCTGTAAAAGAAGTGCTGGACGCTGAGGGAAGGATTGATGTGTTGTGTAAGTTTGTTCCGCGCTGATTCACAGCTACTCAGATATTTTGTTTTCGTATATTAAACGAGGACATTAGTCAACACCTGGACAGTCCGATGAATCAGTATTATATGTACTTTTAAAGCTGCTAAAAGAGAAACCAATCACATACTATTACACATATCAAATATAGCCTGTATCTCCTGGCTATCCATGCAATTAAAGAAGCGAGACTGTCGTCGAAGTCTGTCCGTGATAAAAGAATGGTTTTTTATCCTGACCGGTCATGCTCCGCTAATTTGTTTCAAAGTGATAATTCGCTTCTCTTAGCCCGTCATCTTGATGGTTTGTTATGTCGATATCTTGTTTCAAACCACAAGTTTACATAGTTTGTACAGATAACAGTAATACAGCTCAGCCATCACCTAAATCATGCAAGATGATATAAAATTTGAAAAAGAATCCTTACAGGGTTGAATTTATATTTTTAGATTTATGAAATATTTATGAAAATACGTATCATTAGCAATAATGAAATTTGTTATCATATAACTCTGCTCTGATTGGTTGTAGGTTCGTTATCAAAGACTTCTCTAAACAAAGTTATATAATGTTGTATATTGCACTCTATTGACTTTATTTTACTAATAAGTTGAATACAACTGACTCCTCAGTTTTAGATTGTCGGATCGATGAAACCTCTGAGTTTGAACTTTCAACTTCTGAAAATTTTAAACTTTTGAAATCCGCTGAATTTTCTCCGGAGTTTCATTCTGATATGCGCACAAGCACAACATTCTCATTTTTTAATTAACATATGTTTTCAAAGGAAAGAAGAACATTCAATCAAACGTTACTTAAAATAATTTTTTGTGGTGTAACAGATTAACTTCTGAAAGAATGAAACCTCGAAATGTAAAAACAAAAAGTAACAAGGATGCTGAGTTAAGCCTTAAGCTATCCCAGTCTTCCTCCGATCTTTAAAGATCGAGGAAGACTAAGACGGCCAGTCTTCCTCAATCAAGTAGATCACCTGGATTACTGGATTACATCCGGAAAACTCGAAAATCCTTTTCAGATTATGGCTGTGCTACTGACAGAAAAATAATCTTCTCATACCAGGCTACAGATCGACCATCACATTTATTATAATTTACTGCGAATATGCCACTTACAATGTTTATATACATAGTTATATACAGTGCTATACAGACCACTCCAAGCAGAATGCATGATGTTTGTCCGAAGAACCTGTTTCACGATAACTGCAGAAATTCTCGCGCGCGCATTGGCAAATTTTCATTGTCAATAAGCGGACAGGCACATGAATTTACAATTTATGCGATGTGTCAACGAGCGAGAGTGGACAATTTGACAATTTGTTATCGTAAAAAAAAAACAAATTGAAGTCAGTTTTTAATGCGTCTGTCCTGTTATTGAGAATGAATTTTGTCGTGGATCGCCTCGTGGATCCACAGCTACTTTGACGACGCATATGTTATGACGAAATTCATGATCAATAACAGGACAGACGCATGAAAAACTGACCTCAATTTGTTAATTTTAATGGCCTTAGCCAACTCAGTGGTAGAGTCTGGATAAGTAACCGGAAGGTCGTGAGTTCGTCTCTTCGAGTATGATGCTTGAGTCAGTGACACTGTCAGTCTTTGTATTTTGTGAGTTACACGATTTTACTTCGCCGTAGTCATGTTTCAATCGTTTATTATTTACAGTCAATAACGCCGGCATCAGTTTGTTGACCCCCATGGAATGTGTTCCCATGAAAATTGCCAAGGAAGTGTTTGACGTGAACTACTTTGGAGCTTTTCGCTTGATCCAGGCTGTGCTTCCTGGAATGAAAGCGAGGCAAAGCGGGCTTATTATCAACAACAGCAGCCATTTTGGAATTGTTGGAATACCTTTTGTGGAAGTTTACTGCTCGTCAAAGTTTGCCCTTGAAGGTCTGACCGAGAGTATGGCTCCGATACTTCGTCAGTTCAATATCAGGTGAAAATATATCTTAAGTTATTAGTGTTTTTCCCCGTGTAATCAAATGATATTCACGTCTTAGCACAGAGGCCTTTCTTTGAAATACACATGCATCATCGTGATTAAAACTTGAGTACATGCCAGACCTTGGCAAGTCATAATACTTTGCTATTTCTGTTGTACTTTACCACGACGTACAACAACAACCTTTTCGGTGATTCTTATATTAAACAATGTAAACCAAACACGTAAGTCCTGTGAGCTGAGAATTTAAAAAATAAATTGGGCAGTTGACACTGTCCTGGGATCCTGCATTGCTGCTTGGATTCAAGAAGGGACTGCCTTGGGAAAGTGTCTGATTCTGTATTGCAAATTGAGACCCTCTCTCAATTCAACAAGTTCAGAAACAGCTGTCCGTTGATACTAGTTTTACTTGTATGCTCCTAAGCTCTCCGCTAGTGATACTTATTAGTGAAATTGCGTACACAGCATTTTTCGGTCTCTCAGGGCTGACATCAAACCCCACCCCGGCAGGTGTGATTCTCCCCATTATACCCTTCAACGTGCACGCTTCAGATCGACGAATTAAACCTGTTTTTCAGGTTCAAACCGGTTAGACCCTGACCAGGGGCCCGTTTCTCGAAAGCCCCGGAAGCTTTTCGGGCCCGTAAAGCCAGTTTTAGTTCATCCGTATCTAGAAACGGAGAAGTGTATACGCCTAAAACTTCTTGTATGAAGGGAACCTCTCTTCACATTAAAAAATATGTGAATAAAACAGCTCTGTAATGGTAGGGTTCAAGATTTTGCTATGGCTTTCAGGGCCCGAAAAGTTTTCGGGACCTTCGAGAAACTGGCCCCAGCGCCCTTGTGTTATGTGCTTGCATGGGCAAGGTACTTTCCTCTTACAACGCGCACTTGTTTCCTCTGTGGCGAATTGTCGTGACAATCTGACTTAAAGCGCCACGATCATTAGACTACAATTTGGATAAAATTTCACTCGATCAAAACCATCGCGGGTTAGTCGGGCGTTCCACAGTCTGCTTTTCTGGTAGAGAGGTCCTGGTACGCAGTCGTGCGCTTACTTCTGAAGTTTTTTTGTTGTTGTTAGGTGCTGCTTGTTGGAACCAGGACCAGTGCAGACTCCTATATTTGAGAAAGCGAGCGACTGGATTCAAGAAAACCTGGACGCAACGACTATTGACCCCAAGACCAAAAGTCTGTTTGAAGCGGCGCAAGCAAATTTGGACCGCGCATTCAGCGACGCCATGCAGAACTGTGAAGAAGTTGCACAAATTGTAAAGGATATAATATTAGGGGAAAAGAAAGATCTGCGATGTCAAACAAACCAGAAATTTGAGCCAGAAGACATCCCTGCTAAATTAGCTGATGCTACGGGAAATAAATCAGTTGATGTTATAACTGAGCGTTTTTTTGGCGGGCAGTAATAATATGAAAAATCTGTAGCGGTTAGTTAGGTTTGTTATCAGTAAATGTACCAGAGTTCATGACCTGCCCAACGAGTCTGTTGAAAATTTACAGTTGGTGTGATATCTCACGATTTTTACCGACTTAACTAAGTGTGGATGTAGATATAGATGTAGAAAATATAATTATGTGTAGCAATGATCAGAGTAATGATGAATAAAGCGTTCTAAGAAACATAAATGAACAAAAATAGCTTGACCTTAAACCCCTTCAACCGTAAAGAATGATAATTAGTTCATCATACATTTATACCGACAAATAATCACTATTGATTTTGTCCCAATATTCAATGCCACCCTAAAGAAGAGCATTTTTAACGTTAGTTCCAACTCACAACATCCAGACTCTCGTTTTGTAGTTAGTTAGTTGTACAGTTAATACAACGAAAATGGAAATTAATGTTTTACACCCCGGCCGGGTCTCAGCATGAACTTGTGCCAAGAATGGATTGTTTATTTTTCGAGTTCGATTTTGTTTCATTTTCATGCAGAGAACAAAGCAATTCATCTAGAGGAAAAAAGATAATAAACTGGCGGGAGACAACGTAGGTGTTTAAGGGGAAGAATCCAAAACAAGAACCAGAGGCTACCTCAAATAGAATTGGGGTTCGTCCTGTGGCACACTGACTTATATGTGGGCATTTGCACCTTTCCTTGACAGGGATTCAAAGGTTTAAAATATTTCAATCTCGAGTGTGAAAGGATCGAGAATTACTTCTTACTTCCCCTCTTCCTCTCGCGCAAAAAAGGAACTTGAAGGTTCCTAAATCCGAACAAATGAAAACCAATCGAATTGTGCGTCTTAAATTGTTATTAAAATACCATTTGTTTAACGAGGGAAGCACATAACAGTCTTACGACTGACAACCAGTCGTTTGAGGTTTCCAGATAGAATTGGAATTTAGTAATTTTGTTCTTTTCCTTCGATCTGAAGATACTCAAATGACTTGAACAGGACAACAACACCATGGGTCTAAAGTTTTGGTTAAAAAAATTCCGTGAACATGGAAATCCCCCAAAGCATGCCCCCCCCGGTTCTGTCTACACGCCGTTATTTGAGTACTAAGTAAGTTAATACACCAGGTATAAAACAATATGTAATTCCCGCAGCTATTCGGGCCATTGTCCTATATGTCTGAGTAAACGTTTTGGCAGAAGGCAGCCGGGGTCGTACAAATCAGACTTGTTTTCTGTCGCAAAATCATTTGGTTGTTTGTGTCATCGCGTGTGAAGGCTTTCTCTGGACAATGAAGTTTAAAGGTTTGTTACCTTTCTTGGTTTCGTGAAACGAGTATTTTGTTTCATATGTTAACTAAATATGGAAAAGAAGGTACTATTCAACCTCAGTCTTTGTCACTGTTTCATTTTGGCAAGTGACCAACTGCTTACGAAAGGGCTGCGCATATAGTGTTCATAAGTTTAAAACTGAATATTTTTATCATCTCAGCTCGTTTCTGGTCACAAAATAAAAGTAGAGTTTTTTCGTGTGATCGCGAAGTAAACCACAATTCTGTCACTTGTAATGGCACGGAAGAGTGGTCATGACTGATACTGACATTACATAACTTATATTGACATTACATAAACACAAATTTAATTCAGTCTACACGCAAATCTTTCCAAGTGAGAGAGGAGTCATTTTCCCCTTATATGGAGCGTGCAGGAGCGTGGAAAACGGACCTGTTTATACTAGTCTGTTCAAAATTCAAAATATTAATTCTCCTTAATGATTACATACATTTCTTTACATTTTAGTTGTGAGAATTCTCACAAGACATTATTGATTTATAATTTTTTCCACTCTAAATCATCTTTTTGCTCGTGTATGTATTGATAAATGTGAGGAGGAACTCTTAAATGCTAACATGAAATGCTTTCATTGGTTAGAGTTCTTGTCATTGTGCCTTGTCATAGCAGCGTGGTGGACTGGCACTGAGTCACATCTCGCTTATGAAGGTACCGTATATTATTTCCATACATCATCGCGCTGTACAGTAGTCAAAATTGTCGGCATACCGAGCGAAGCATACGAAACGCCAAGTTTAAAATCATAGTTTTTTACGACATGCGTTGTTGGAAAGAAAGTGTTTACTTCAGTTATTCTTAATTAGAGTGATACAATGAATCATTTTGACATTTTCAGAGGATATTGATGACAATTTCGATATCGTGTTTCCTGAGAGACTTGATAAAGGGCGCATGAAGAGAGATTTAACCACAGGAACAAAGGTATTTAACCCTGAAACCTAAGTATAAATTCTAGTTATTGGTCTCTATATCATCCGCTAGTACATGTACTTGATTCTTATGACATGCAGCTTAATTTCTTTAAACGGATTTTTTTATGGAGAAATTATAGGTTGTTCCGCATCATCATCATCATCGTCATCATCATCGTCATCATCACCACCACCGCCACCAACACCATCATTATCATCAACATCATCACCACCACTACCACCACCCCTCCCTGCCGCCGCCGCCGCCATTACCATCACATCGTCGTCGTCGTCGTCGTTATCCTTATCATGCTGTCATCTTCGTCATCAACATTATCCTCCTCGTCATCATCATTATCTTAAGCATCATTCACAGCATCACCTCAAGAACCGCCACCAGACATAAACAAATCAATGTCTGACAATTTTAGTAAGTAGTCAATTCATCTTTTTATACCAGAATGGCCATGACGAGCAGGCGTCTTTTAAATTGAAAGCGTTTGGTAAAGAGGTTGTTGTCGACATTCATTTAAACAAGTAAGTACCTCAGCATGGTGTGATTTTTCATTTTACGTTAGACCAAAGTTTTAGATATCTTCTGTCAGTACGACAAGAACAGTTTCATTGATGACTGACGTCTCTGATGTACAGAACGTGATTAAAAGAAGAGTCTTGTGGAGACAGTTGCTAAGTTTTTAGAAATATGACAACCTTAGATGCAAGGTACCACTAACCAATTAAGAAAGTGTCATTTCATAACCATATGAAATGTTTTGAATTTTTTCTTGTCCAGTAGGTTACAGAATAATTTAACAGTTTGTTTGTCTACCAGGTTAGTTTCTACATCGAATTTTACACTTCGTTATTTTAATGAAGACGGAGAACTGGTCCAGCAACAGGTAAATTAAATCACTTTACCTCCCGCTATGAAATTACTAAGAGTGAAGTAAATTTTGATATTTTCATTATCAATTGTAATCATTACAACAGGAGGCCCCACCTAACTGCCAATATCAAGGTCACGTGAAAGGTCAAGAGGCGGAGTCAACTGTTATTATTGACCCCTGCCATGGACTCAGGTAATATTCAACGACACTTATCGCTAAAATAGCTTTTTGCGCACAATACGGATGTCGGAGGTTATTCAAGGCACAACTGAGGATCGGCTCCTACTGTAGAGATTTATAAACCATCTTATTTCTAGTTTGTTTTATTTCCAGCGGATTGATCGAAGACGAAGAAGGCCAAATGTACATCGAACCATATCCTACTAAGGTTTGCCTTGATTGTCACTCATTGAAGACAAAGTTCAGAAAATATCTCTAGGAGTGATTCTTTTACCATTATGCTTTAGGGCAAAGGAGCACACAAGATATTTAAAACAAAAGATGGCAAGTTGAAAAGATTTTCATGTGGTAAGCTGTTACTTATTAAATACAAACATGCATTATAGTAGGAAATTGACCCTCCCTACCTTTGACTGTACCATCTCATTTGTACTCTTGGTTTGCTCAACAGTTGGTGATTGTGGTCAAATTTTCAGTGTCTTATTGTTGTTTCTGTTTTTTTTTTCCCAAGGAACCATTCCAGGAGGAAATGCTACTGCAAGAGAACGTAGATATTCACAGACAACATCAAGGGTAAGTAATTAGCACTTTGAATATTGGATAGCGAAAGGTTTTCAGAGGAGAAAAACCACACAGGGCACCTTATACTTGAAATAGGTCCGCAGGGGGTACTTACACAATCATTGTAGTCGAGCACAGAGTGCTTGCGGTGTATCTATAACATCATGGACACAGCCCTCCATGATTTGCAGATCAAATTTCAGCTACATACTAAACATGGCATATCTTTCTTTTTTATATTTTGTGTTTTCTCATAAGAGTAAACGAGAAGCAGAAGGGGAAGTGTATAAGAAATACTTGAAAACAACAAAAACTCGATACACGGAGTTGATGCTTATCGTTGACAACGTCGTGGTAAGTAAACAGATTTCTTAAAACCTCCAATTAAATATACTTTAATGCATTTCTACTTATGAAAAAAGTCATCTGAAACCGCGACAATGCGCTAAAAGTGGTTCGGAGTGAGATAGTATATTGGGAAACACGCAGAAAGTTTCAAATCCTAATTTTATATAATTACAGACTGATATTTCCAAGTTGATTAGTTTTTTTCTTGTAACTTTTTTTTATGCTACTTCCGGCCAAATTCATTTGAATTCGCCACAGCAGTAGCACGAATATGCGCTTGTGGGGTAAAATGATACGAATTTAGTGTTCTTTCTACTTTTTCTGTAGTACAAGAAGTACAAGCAAGACATCGCTGACGTCAAACGAAGAGTTTTCACACTTGTAAACGCCGTTGACGCAGTAAGTTCTAATGAAAACCGGTTTTACCAGTTTCTTAGGACGACAAGGTAGAGGCGCGGTGGCCTCATGGTTAGTGCGCTCGTCTCCGGATCGAGCGGTCCGAGCTCGAGCTCTGACAGGTGCCACTGTGTTCTGTTCTTGGGCAAGACACTTTACTCTCACAGTGCCTCTCTCCACCCAGGTGTATAAATGTATAAACCGGTAAATTTAATGCTGGTGGTAACCCTGCCATGGACTAGCATCCTATCCAGGGGGGAGTAGAAATAGTCCTAGTGGCTTCATGCTACGGAAACCGGGATAAACTCCGGCCTCATAGGCCACTTGGCTCGTGTGCGGACTTAACCTACCTACCTTAGCACGACGAGACAAAGCAATCAAGCTGGCTAAGAGTTGTCAACAACAGGCTTCTCCGTCATCCATGAACAAGAACTCTCCAGCTCTAATTTAGTTGTTTATACTTTGTTTGTTCTCATTCGTGTTACAGATTTATCAGAAAATTAACATTCGAGTTGTGTTATCAGCATTGGAAATTTGGACGGACAAGGATCACATACCTTTCGTGAAGAAAGCCGGCGAAGATTTGAGGAACTTTGAGAATCATCGCTTAAGCAACCAAGCTGGTGTGGCATATGACAGTGTCCATCTTCTAAGGTGAGAAAAAGAGTGAAACCTCCCTCACTTTGTGTACGGTGAATCACGGGTCGACAGTGTCGGATCTGTAAGCGTAGGAACCAGGTAAAACTTTTTGGTCCTTACGTTACTAAGTGGTCTGGTTAAGCCATTAGGTATTTTACGCGAGACTTCACACTGACATTCGATTAAGACCACTTCACGCGGGAACAGTTTGGTTCATTCAGCCACCCTAAGTTTTTTACCCGTCTGCAATACCCGTGAAGCCAGTTGTTTATATCAGTTTCAATTTTTTTCAAAATCTTTAATATGTAGAGCCAACCGAGGTACGTCATTTCAGACCCAAAGAGAAAAAGATGAATACACTACCTTTTTAAAATGCTTGAAATTAACTGACTATTGCCATAACGACTAGTTGTTTTAGTATTATTTTCAGAGGTGAATATCTAGGACTACAAAATAACGGACTAAAACATAACGTATGCAGCCGTAGTTTTAATAATAAGCTTACATGTACATCGATTGTTAATCAACTTACTCATCGAGTTCGGCAGTAGAACAAACGAACGAAACACTACGAAAAATAAATTCGTCCGGTACCTTTGTTTTATCGTTGTTGACTTCATTCACAGTTGTCATTATCGCCTAAAAATGAGTAGCTTTAGTTTGAAGAAAAATAAATTTCGGTCAATCGATCTAACCTGTTGGCGATCGACGCAACCACTGCGTTTTCGATTCTTAAAAGCCTTGGATACGAGTTCTTGAAAAGAGTTTTGGTCCAAGGGAGACAGCAGTCATTTTAAAAATCCTCCATCCTTTCAAATATCCTGGCCTTGGAGTGATGTCTTTCGAATAAATGAAAACATCATTCAGCAACTGTCCGCCCTGTTTACTTGCCGTGATGGCAAAGATGGCGAGCTTAGTAGTCAAGCTCTAGCGGGGTGAATATAGCCTCATAAGATGAGCTTTTCGACCAATCAGAATGTCCAATTCTTATATTTACTTCTGGAAATTATACAAATGTCATATAAATTATTATGATGTTGTGAATTCATTTTACTTTCAGGGGTACAATGTGGGACGATTATGGAGGAATGGCATACAAAGGGGAAATATGCAAAAAAAGGTCGCTTGGAGTTGATGCGGTGAGCTGTCATCGAACATAACTGATTAGCATAATTAGCCTTCTCAACAAAACACTCACTACCATATTCAGTCAATATCACGCACAAAAGACGCCTACTCAAAAGCCATTGCGGGCAAAATTTTCATGTTTGTATAACAAGTAGCTTTCCAAAGGTAGCAGCGGCACAACGTGATTGCGTCAAAAACTGCACACGACGCGCACACTTTCTTATTGCCACTAGCCTCACTAAGAAAACTGCGAGACTTGAAGCGGTGAGAAAGTTACCTTAGGTAACAAAGGCTTTTACCGTATTATTCGTCCACTTTCCCTAATAATTTCCTGGAAAGCGCGTAAGAAACTTCGCAGTCACTTTGGATTTCTTAGAAGCGTAAGACAAGCTCCACGAGCGATTCGTGATTCATACGTGTCTGAAGTGTTCTCAGTTACGGGTGTCTTTCCTTTTAACCGCCTTGCACCTGAAAATTAGGGGGAAAAAGGTGGGTCCTAAAAGCTTGATTAACTAATCGATCGTTGTTGCATTAAGAGCAAACATTGTTTCCTTATTTTCTCGGCAGTGGAACTATTGGGGCTCGCTGGGTCCTTGGTTGGCTCTATCGCATGAGCTGGGACACAACTTTAACTTTGATCATGACAACAGTAAGTTTAAATTTAACCTCGTCTGCTGACAGAATGTATATTTACCTCATCTAGCTACTGGGTGTTATAATTCATCAATATTACAAATTTACCTACTTGCTTCTAAAGTCAGAGCAAAAAAAAAAACAAACGTTTTTATCCGAATTTTCAGTAAGAATGCTCTATGTAACTTATATAATTATACCAAGCAAAAAGAGATCATCGTCTCTTGCAAGAGACCGTGACCATGACTGCAAGCAAACGATATTTTTCTGCAATTGCAGTTTGGCCATCATGTAAATGCCTTTCTCCACGTGGATGTGTCATGGGATCTTTTAAGTGAGTTGTTTGAATTTTCCTTGTTTTTTTTTTAAATTTTATTCGCTGTTCGTTTCATTTTTCTTCCTGCTAATCTAATCCCGTACTTTCATTTTCCCCCATAGGACTCGAGTTCCCGGATTTTCCGACTGTAACTTACACAACATGACCTCGATTGACGACAGCTGTCTTTTCAACTTGCCAAAGAAGGTGCTCAGAATCGTTTAATTTTCTTATTGCCTTATATTTCTTTTGAAATCTATTCCGAAAATCCGGTGATGTATCAAATGGCTCCCCTATCAGCAGGCCACTTCCGAATTACCTTGTGCCTCTGTTTCAAAACGAGTCCCGGTGCAAAACCTTTCATATCAGAATGAGTTTGCTTTGTATGAAAATGAACATGTAGGCGAAACATATCTTCAAATGAATGATTTCGCGCGAAGACTCATTTTGACACAGAGACAAACGGCAACTGGCCTACTGTTCCTCTTTACCATTATTTGCTGGTCTGTAAGAAAATGTAAGCAGAAGTTGGCTGATCGTCACTTTTTGGAAGTTCTCGGCTGTATGAAACACAACTGAGATGACAGTTAACAAGAAAACCCTTTATATCATCAGTAACAACTACTCAAGTATGTCTCTTTGTTTTGCAGAACGTAAACCCCGAGTACAAGTGTGGGAATGGAATGCCAGAGCCTGGTGAAGAGTGCGACTGCGGGACGCCAGAGGTAAACAGTGTGCGCGCGTGCGCAAACATTTTCGCCTTATTAGAACTTAGAGGAGCTCAGTGACGTTATTTTGAGTTATTTTGACCGCGTTCAAATTACCTTTAAATTGAAGAAAGCCTGAAAATGATAGTTTACTAAGATAAGACAAAAAAAAAAAGAAGAAGAAGAAAGAGATAATAATGAACCATAGAGAAACAAGAATGGTTAAGAATGGGGAAGATAAACACGGATTACAAACGACGAACTTGAAAAATTTAGGCTGAACTTTCCAAGATGTACTAACCGTCGCTGACGAGCGATAGCAAACAATATCTACCTCTTTTCAGAAGATCGTCCCAGGCCTCTTTTTCCTCATTTGAACACCGAGTTTTTTGAGAGAAGATTGGGAAGAAAGCAATTTTGTTTCCAGAACTTGCCAAATATAGCTAGGCGTGACCTTCAAGATCGACATCTCAAACAGAACCCTAAATTTACCTGCCTAAACATGGCATCGAAGTTACGTTTTTATTTGGAAGATAATAAATCGTAAAAGTTTCTCCAAGATCTTGGTTCGATGGTTTGCTCATAGCCAAAGAAACCTCCTACCAATCGGTTGACACGTTACATGGGAAATTGAAAAATAGAACCGGCAGCAGCAAACTTTGTTAGAGGTAACTGTTGCTAATTCGAAGTTCTAATTTTCAATTAACTGCAGGAATGCAAAGTACGAGATCCGTGTTGTAACCCAAACAACTGTCGATTGAAGAAATCTTCTCAGTGTAGTGACGCACTTCATACGTGCTGTCAGAAGTGTCAGGTGCGTAGCTCAAAATATCAACTCTCCTCAGAGATCGCCATAAATCACTTTTAATGTTACTGATGAGAATTTGGTATTACATCAAGACATCTCCTGGTTGATGATTTTCTCAATTCTCATTACCTGTCTGCTTGGCAATGCATTGGTACTGTGAGGAGAAAATAGTTGTTGATCTTTCCAATGTCGACATTGATGGCTCTGCATGTGTTTTTACAGTTCTCTCCGCTTGGAACATTATGTCGTAAAAGCAGCGGAGAGTGTGATGTCGAAGAGTATTGCACTGGAAAATCTGCTCAGGTACGTACAAAATACTAGTTAAGAGATAAATATGATTATCTCTGCGTGTTTGTGTCTTTTTTCCGTTTTCACGCCGTTCGATTTCTTCCTTTGCGAAAGGAAAGCTTTTGTGATGACACAAAACTTTGAGTTTCGTATGTTTCTTTAAAAACAACCTCTTTAGAAGGCACTGTAACATAATTTCAGTAGTCATATCATGAGTGAAATTTAGGTAAGACTTTTTTCAATTCAAATTTAATTTAATTCTGATTATAGTGTCCTCCAGATGACTATATCAAAGACGGAAGTTCCTGTGAGGCGGAGCCAGAGGTACCGTAATGCTCAATTGTACAACTGGTAGCCTGGGGGTAATGTAGAATAATGAAACATCACAAATTTCTACCAACACTGTGACTCCGTGCCATAACATTTGCCTTTCATAAGATTTCCATCATGTGGCATTTTCTTGCTTAAGGACGTTCGCGCTAATTGTTTCTGGCATCCTTGCTGCGCACGCAAATTCACACGCCACGTCATGCATGAGAGCGCGCGCTAAGTAATAAAATGAAAAATGACAAGGCAGATGGCCATTGCTATAGCTTTGTCTGGATTTAACGATCTTGGACGTTCGGTGACCCCTATTTTTCTTTTGATGCATCATTTCCTCTACCGATTTTCTACGTTTAGCGAAAGAAGAAGAAAATCTATCGACTAGAAGTTTGAATTTTTTGCAAAATGCACAATCAAATTGCGTTCTTTTTAGCTCTTCGTTTATCTGTGCGGCGGTTTTAAATGTCTCTTGAAGGGTTAAGTTTTGTGAAAACGTTGGTAACATTTGGAATTATTTACGTAACAGACCCACTTCTATAGAATATGACTAACATCGTTTGCCTCCGTTGACTCACCTTCGATATTTTTAACTATAAACCGCTGTACACCATGCTGAATTACGTGCGCCAATTTTTCAAAATCAGGGTAGTTTTCCACACGCTTTATCTCTGAAACGAAGTCGGTGACCCTCAATTTTGTTTTCATTTCTGACACAAGTAACTCATTACCTGACTTGCAATAAAAATTAAAAAAATCTATCGACTGGAAAATTTTCGCGCGAACGTCCTTAAAACGGTCAGAAATATGTGTGCTTCAGCAACTTAAATGAAACCGGTGAAATTCGAAGTCGGCATTGTGGCAACGTGACTGTGAAGTATTAACCCAAACGTTAGACACATAACCTTTGTTACTGCCTCCTCTGATTTGGCGGATGAGCTACTCGATATTCACATTGATTTTTCTTACGTTACAATGCCATTTCAAGCTACTCCAGGGGAAGTACGTTGAAGATGGGAAGATGACGAAGCTGCCGCAGCCAATTATAGCACGACACGTCAGAATTGACCCGCAGTACTGGGAGAGGGGCCTGTGTATGAAAATGGACCTACTTGGTTGTGAAGCAAGAACTTCTGGTAATGCAAACAACTTACGAATAAATTCACAGGTATTCTTTAGGAATCCAAAGCACAGAGCAACCCGATAGTCATATAAACCAAAAATAAAGAGGATCACACCTTAAAATATGAGCTTTTTAAGAGATATTATTTTGTATCTGTGATCTCGTTTTGCTCTGTATGATGCTGCTACTGAAGATGCCAAACACCAGTTTTTGTACTGCCCAAGTTTTGCTGCTCTGCGTGAATCATTGTTTGCCTCCGCTGCACGCTTGTTGGAAGATAAATGGCTTTCCCCATCTGATAGGAGAAAAATTGACTGCCTTTTAAATCAAGTTCCTAGAATCAACTTCCAACTTAATGTAAACTTGTTTTATTCTGTACAGTCTTTAATCTCCCAATCAATCGCTTCGTAACTGCTTTTTTTTCTTTCTTTTCTTCATTTTTGTGCTTATTCTTGCTATTATTTTTCTCCACGAGCCTAATTTTGTTTTATAAAAAACTAAGTGCAAATGCCATACAGCTTTCGCGATAAGCAGCCTGTGCTATTAAATAAATGTCAAATAAAAAAATACTGTTTGCAAACAATGATGGGATCATATGCTCTTTTGACTGAAAAGATAACGCCGTGTATTGTGGTTGATACTATTTCAGTTTCTCGGAGAACTGCTACTACAATACAAGGCT
Source organism: Orbicella franksi (assembly GCF_964199315.1). Taxonomy (NCBI): domain Eukaryota; kingdom Metazoa; phylum Cnidaria; class Anthozoa; order Scleractinia; family Merulinidae; genus Orbicella; species Orbicella franksi. Next base: position 3,705,856 of record NC_138158.1, on the reverse strand, counting down.
TTGGTAATCTGTGCGTGAAGCCACAGGGTTTGTCATCCTGCCCTTCTGCAGATGGAACGGAGTTATTTTACAGAAAACCAGGACAATGTCAAGGGGCATCTACCAAGTTCCTTCTATCGCCAGATGGAGTGCTAAGTCATCATTGCAGCCGGAAGAAGATCTGTCCAAAAGGAGGGCAAGGCGGATATGGAGTTCCATTAGTCATCAGTGGAAATTGTGACAAAGAACAGTCCAAGTTTGAACGAACAACACGTAGGTTTAGTTTAAAAATTTTGATTGAAAGGCTGTCAGTCACTTCCGTCACTCACTCAGACACGGATTGAGCACTCACTTATTCCGTCTGTTTGCCTGTCTGTCTGTCTGTCTCTCTGTCTGTCCGTCTTTCAGTCAGTCAGTCCCTTTAGTCACTTACTCAGACACACACTGATCATACACTCACTTGGTCCGTGTCTGTTCATCAGTCCTTCAGATAGTAAGTCAGCCAGTCAGTCAGTGAGGACAGTGAGCCAATGTGTCAGTCAGTCAGGTAGTCAGTCAGTTGACCAGACAGACAGTCAGTCAGTCCGTTGATCGCTGTCATTCCGCCAGGCGGTAACTTAAACTGCCAACTAGAAAATTACTTTTACATGCCTCAAGTTGATTTATTAAAATGTAACACTTCATAATTTTCAGGAAAATCACTTCGTCATGTGGCTAGCGGATTTTGTGTGCATCCCAACGGCGGTGCAGCGAGTGACGGTGTCAAACTTATTTTATGGGCGGGCTGTGACGAAGAAAGACTCGCATTTCATTTCTTGGCACAGGGTAAGAATTCCACAAGAAAACAACACCAAATGAAGAAGGATTTCAGCACTAAAATGATTGTTTGTAATCTCTAATTAACAATTGGTGAGAGTTTCATGAATGGGGCTCATTATTGACTTTTCAAATAGTGGATATAACAACGCAACAACTAATAAATCAAGGATAATCTATGCTACAAGTAATTGGTTAATGTTATTACTGATTGTGGCCACACGTCAGGGCAATACATGCTGACTGTATCATCAAATAGTTGTGTGGGAAGAGCTTATCAGATTCAGGGATTTGTGGTAGAGCATGATGAATAAATATGTGACGATTACATGCATTTACAGATCAGGTAGGAACCGGTTTTTATGGCGTAACTAAAGATTTGTTTTTAAAACATCAGATTGCTTGCTTTCCTTGGGCGTGGCAGATAGCCAATCTGTCCCTGACAACCGCATCTCAGCATCCAGCAGCTTGCCAGGTTACCCAGCTAATGAGGCGAGGTTGAACAGCGCTAGAGGTTGGTGCGCAGCCAAAAAAGACAAAAACCAGTTTGTCCAGATTGACCTGGGGAAGGTACGAATGAATTTTACACATAGCCGAGTAGAAATATTTCCTAATCTAATTCTAGAAGAAAAGTTTGGATATGCTGATGGTAAACTCTCTTCTTTTAAACTGATTGAATTTCAGGCTAAAAAAGTATCAGCGATCCTTCAAAGAGGAACTGATACCGGTGATGTCACAGCTTTCTCTTTGCAGTACAGTCTGGATGGTCAGCGGTGGACTGTGTGGTCGAGTAAACCTCGAACTTCAGTGAGTGTTTATTACAGTGTTGTTCTTCAGAAGGCTGATATCCATAAGTTGTAGCTTGACTGTCTTTGTAGCGTTATGACTGTACAGATCCATCAATAAACAAACAAACAAACAAAAAAACAAACAAACAAAGCGGTCTAATTCTATGTTATATGGTCTTTTGCCTTCAAAGTTTTACATCAGCAAAATGTTCCGTAATCTCACTAGTCGACCACGTTATTTCCAATTACTGTTCAAATGTTACAGTGAAAGGTATTTGAAACCATTAACCATTTTAATACATTTCTTATTTTAACAAGTGTTGAAAAAACGTTTTTCCAAACTATTTATGTTTTCAGTTAGTTTGCTACCGTGGAAAGTGTGTACCGTCAGCTGATACACAATGCCGAGATTTGTGGGGACCAGGTAGGATAATAAGGAGGGTAATAAGTTCATGCGAGACTTGTATGTCGTTGTTTTTGACAATCATCATTTCTTTTTCGGGACAAATTTCAAACTGAACGAAATCCTCTCGAAGCAGTTCTTCTTGGAATTAACGTAAACTTGCATTGTACAAGCTAATACCAATAAAAAATCATCTAGATTTACAGCGTAAACTAAGCTTTTTCAACGAGTAAAAAAGGTCAAAGACACACAACCACCCAATGTTCATCAAGTGAGGAATCACAAACACCAAAAAATACTTTCTTCTGATCTTGAATTCTAGAACTTTTAAGGCATTGACGTGCTAATAGTGCGATAAAGCCGTATATGCAGTACATGGTATACAGTATTAACTAAAAAGTTATTGACGCCACAATGACCACCTTTTACAGTATACTTAGAGCGGTTTTTAATTGAGTGTCAAAGGTAATCAGGTTATTATATTGTTTTGGTTTGATTTTGGTTTTATTATGGTTTGAATGGCTGAGTAGTCTAGTACGTGAGTAACTTGTTTGGTTTTGGTTTTACGACACTTGAATACGTCAATAATGTTTAGTTTAAATGAAAATTAAAATTTATCAATCCTAGGTAATTAAGAAATATATTTCTCACATGCGTATTCCCTAGTATTTTTAAATGGTTTCGATTGATAAATTGTATCTTAAGTCATAAATGTATTTTACAGAAGCTTCAAATGCTCCCTCTGCTTGTTACGAAAAACTGAATGGTGATGCCCAGGGCTTTGGTAGCTGTAGTCCAAGGACAAATCTTCCATGTCGTGGTAGAGAGTGAGTAGCAGGATTTACTTATCTCAATAGAATTCCAAGGTCAACAAAACGCCGCGTAATTAACTTGTGTGTAAAAGATCTCCCAGTGACTTTAAAAGTAGTGAAAAACAATGCTAGCAAGCAAAAACCTCCTAAGTTTTGACGATGCATTCTTTCCTGGGAGACCTAATCCCCGAGGGGGGGGGGGTGGACTCCCATGTGAAAAGGTCGGGGATGCTAATCGGAAAATTTGAATTAAACCCCCAAAAGAGAACAATCTGGGCGTGGCCTGAAAACGGAAATAAGAATTTTTTTTTTTTAAATTATCATTTCTTCGAGTGCACCCAAAAAGATACTTTGACAGCTAAATATAGCGGCGTTTCGTCATGAACAGCCCAAGTGGGGCCAGGATCCGTGATTTATACCCCTAGGGGAGACGAGGAGCATCCCCGACCATTCCATATGGGAACCCCTCCCGGGGGGCCCAGTCCCTTTTCAATTTCTCCCGACCCCGCTGACTGCCCCCTAGGTCTCCGAGGATGACAATTTTCATGACTCATGAAACACTCTGCCAACGATTAAACTTAAACTGAATTTAACATTTCTGATATTATATTCTTCCACGCGTCACTCCATTTTATTTATTTACACCGAGGGTAACGAGACGAACTTATTACAGAATTTATCGCTTACATGTTGTTGTGAATCTGCAGAAATGCTAAATGCGGTCAGCTGCAGTGCTATTCAGCGACAAGAACGAGGCCCGTGGTGGACTATGGGAGTTACTACGAATTAAAAGTTTTACCTACTGGAGAGAAATGCAGGTATGAATAAAAGTTTCCCATTTCACAGTCAGCAAGAAATAGCTCCCTGTTAAAGTTCTGAAGCTAACAGAGTATCAACAAGCAGTTTCGAGTAACTAGCGCTTTAATTACGATTAAGTAATGTTCTTTGAGCAGTTCGCTTGTTTGTTTATCAGTCATGCTGTACTATACACATTTGTGACATTATCCCGTTTTGATTGCAGCGCGGCGTCTCGTAAAGGAGGTACTGGAAACGAACTTGTTGGTATGGTCAAAGATGGAACAGTGTGTGGAGTCAATAAGGTAACGAACTCAGTACACCCTAAAATTATAATTCCCAAAGCTAACCTTAAAGAATATCGTATTTGAACACCAACTATACCAAAACTAAACGTTAATTCATTGCCATGTCTTTAAGGATGTAGTATAACCTTGTTTGAAACGGTCATATACTATACTTGAGAATAAACATCACCATGTCTTTTGACTTACCATAGGTTTGTGTGGCAAATCGATGCACTAGTGTAGATGAACTGGTTTCTAAGCAGTGTCCAAAGGCCAGTAATGGTTTGGAATGCTCGGGAAAAGGGGTGAGAAGATGTGTTAATAGTTTGTAATTTTCAAATGTGCAAATTAACTTATTGGATGTGTTGACATACTGTAACTCATTCTGATTCTGATCATGGTAACGTACGATCTAGTCCTCTAACTGAGGCACTTAGGCCTCGTCCACACTACACCGGAGAAATTTGAAAACTCAGCATTGCCGTTCTAGGGAGAAAATTTTCGAAGTTTCCAGGGAGAGCTTTTCGAAAACGCTCTTCAAATCGGAGGAATTTGAAAACGTCAGCTTTGTGTTTAAGTGTGGATGGAAAACATTTTGAAAACGGAGCTTTTCGAAAACGATGACGATCTTTGCTCCCTCTCTACCGTCCATCCTCTAGACAGTTGACAAACTAAGAAAACGCCGCGATAGACTAGACTAGAGAGCTACTTATCGACTAACAACTCTCAAGGCTTTCGAGGCTCTAAAGTTTGAATTCGATTACCTCACTGGGCTACCAAAAAGTTCATTCATATGGTATGCGTTTATGAGATGATGCGGCCAGATTTAAAGATTAATAAAATATATGTGTCATTAAACCAGGTTTGTACAAGCAAGGGAAAATGCAAATGTCGAGGGAATTTGGACCCAGAGACTGCTTGCCAAACAGGTAAAACAAGAACAACACACGGGTTTTCAAATGGTCACAGGATAAACTAAATGTACTTGACAAAACTATGTTTAGCTTGATAGCTAACTGCAAGAATCGTAACCTATATTTGAACGGAAAAAATAAAGACATTTTTTCAATAGAAAAATGGACTGGATCTAGCATCATACAACCGTTTGTTTATAGCCTTCAGGTGAGGTACGATGTAATCATCACTTGATAACAGCCGGATTCTTGTCCGACTACGAATAACATGCCCGGGGTTCTTGTCCGACTAACGCTTGGTCATCTTATAACAGCTGCTAACAAGCAAAAGCGTTATAAGCCTACGAAAACTGCTACACTTCTATCTGTGAGGGCGGTGCATCGACCAAGCCACTGCCACCGTATCTTCTTCTCTTGAGTACTGACCATATGCAATCAACAATAAAATGTACAGCACATTATTGTAGTACGAAAAACACAACCGGACTAAAATAAAATCTTCTCAACCACTTTTTAGCAAAACAAGTTCGCAGTGGCCGATGGGGCGCATGGTCAAAATGGACCAAGTGTTTGAGAGTGTGTGGAGAAGAAAAAAAGACCAGACAGCGGTTCTGTGACAACCCAGCACCGGCATACGGAGGACGAGACTGTGATGGCGAAAGAATTCAAGAGGCACCATGTAACAATAAGAAATGTCCAGGTAAGCAACTGTAATATTGCAAAAGGATGGAAAGGGAAAGAAAGCAACCATGCTATCAAACAGAATCAAGAACGATACTGTACAATAGTTAAGCTCACATACTTTAAGGAGCTCTTGAAAAGTTCAGGCTAAATTCGTTGTTTGTAATCCATGTCAATCTTCTCCATCCTCAACCATCTTTGTTGCGTTGTGGTTTATTATTATCTCTTTGGTGTTTTTCTATCTTAGCCAACTATTATTTTCAGGTTTCCTTCAATTTATAGGTAATTTTTTACGTGGCCAAAATAGCTCAAAATACCGTGACCGAGCTCCTTTAACTGAGTTCTATTGTAATTTCTTGTTTCATAGCGTGCAGTGATCGAATCAGTTCATTTTGACGAAAGGAAAACCTCAGTTTTGTTCCCTACATCGAGATATGATCTTCGCTTCTCGATCTGCGAAAAAGCAAGAGGTCGAAAATCATTGCTTACACACATGACGTGTTTACAACAGCGACCTCAGTGCTACTCCTATTGAACTAAAATTCTTGCACAGCAAAAACTGCAATCGTGCAAGGTGAGCCATGGGACAAACTCGAGCAAATGTTTCCTACTATCCAGGTTCTGTTTTTGATGTTAAAAAAAATTCTAGGTACAAGCTATTGCCCACCTCCAAAGAAACATGCACAACCTAAAGGTGCGATAAAATTTTACGCGCCAGAAAATTGGCCCCCCTCCCCTCCTCAAAAAATAATTCTCCCTCCTTAACTCTTCCCTTCTTCCTGCTACAGAGGTTCATTCTTGTCACCACCTCCTCTCTCTGGGAAAAGAAACTGGCGTCCAGTTTCCGGATGGAATGTACACTATCAATCCTGACGGAAAGGGACCGGTGAACACTTACTGCGACATGTCACGTGACGGTGGAGGTTGGACACTATTGGTCACGAGCCACACAAATACGTGGACAGCCAAGAACGTCAGAAAGAGAAATGAGAATAAGCCAACTTTAAACGGAGATTTCTCCATTCTTTACAAAGCGGATTTCATCAAGGACTGTCTGAACGTGGGTGGAGATTGGTTTGAGTATCGAATAGAAGCCAACGAGAGAGGTAAGCGAGGACCTTGTTAGGCTAGTTCACACTAGTGACATAACGACATAAACATAACGACATAGCGACTTAAGAAGTACGTTATGTCGTTATGTCTGCAGTGTGAACATCCTCACATAATGACACGTATGAAAGCCTTAACCTTGCGTTGTTCTGTTATGAAGCATGTAAGGAAGGTGAGGTGAGCATGAAATGTCACGGAATAAGTGTAAAGAAAAAACCTCGCCTACGGCTCGAAGTTTTCTCTATTTTTAGAGGAGAGTGCCTGAGGGCGAAGAGTAGTTTTCTTTATACTTTCTCTGCCTTCTTCATGCACTCTAAATGAGCTGCATTAAAGTAATCAATACTAGTAAAACATGATCATAAAACTGAACCTCTCTTGGAAATACCACTGTGTACCGGTTGTTCATAACACAGCATAGGAACTCACTGTAGTCAGCGTAGCTGTCAATCAACTTTCCGTTACGGTCTAGCGACCTTCAGTCGCTCCTATTTCATTCTTGCTTGGTGTGTTGGTGTTATCGTTCATGTTGTTGTTTGTAATTCTTTATCATATTTCTGGCGGAGATGTAATGATGTATCCCTTGTGAGAATAGGCAAGTTTATATTGACAATGTGTAGCGTGACGTAAGTTTCTAAAAACTGCGGCATTTCTGTAATATTATTGAGGTCGTTGGGGTGGAATCTGGCGTGCTCCAAGAAGCTACTCGTTCGTAACAACTAACAACAAGCAGACAAATGTCGAATTGATGAAAGCATTTGACAAGTGGAAATACGACGATTATGGAATCGAAAAAAGAATGCCTTGGATATCCGACGCAAAACTAACCACTTCAAAGAACGCAACTGGGGATCGCCAGTGGGGAACCTTGATCGGTAAGGTTAAAGACGTAAAGAAATTTGATCAGTAAGGCTAATGATGCAAAGAACTTTGACTGTGATCGGTAAGTATAAGACACAACGATAAACATTAGTGTCAAAGTGGCTAAATTCTTAATCCCTTAACGGAGAAAGTGCTTTAAACAGAAAGAGATCTCCTCAGTGAAACAACTGTGGTCACGGTAGTTTTAAAGGAAGCCTAAAAAAAGTTCAGGCTTCAAATTGATTGAACACTCAGCATTTGATATCAGTTTGCAACACCGGTACAGACACTCCCAACAGTCACTGGGCTAAGAAACCCCTGGAAGCTGGTCAAGCCGGCTGAAATTGACGAAAGTTAACCATCAAACAGCAAATGAAAGTATTTTTCGACCGTTTTTGTTCACTTTTAACCGATCCTGGTCGCAATAGGTCTATGCAAGGCAGGGGTGACCACTCCCTGAGGTAGTGTAGGTACTACCTGCATACTTGTAATGGTTCCCATTTGGTCGTTAATCAAAATAATTACAACATGCTCTAATCTTATTGGTTGTCAGTTTGACCCAATTTGACCTCTTACAGTACAGTTAACCGGTTACGCCTGAGAAACTGGAGAGAGCGAGTTATCTGCGGGCGCTGAAGTAGTTTTAAAGATGAACGGACTGCATCTCAAAAACAACTTACCGACCACGGCTTTGATTCACCAGAACTCTAACTCAATGATTATTTCCTTATAGTTGACAAATCGGACTCCTTTGCTTTGTTGTCTTCCGATCCTGATAGCCACTCGCATGCGTAATTTCCGGGTGCGTTGGAGGGTATTGGCGGACGCGCTATCCCTCCCTGGGGCTGATAAAGGATTATGACCCGCGATTTACAACGGAGTTAGGCTCTACTTAGTTCTATTGATCCTGGTTACTGACTTATTTCACTCTATATCATTTGCGACAGCCAACTCCAAAATTTTCTTTCCCGCACCTTGGTTGGACGGCACCGACGTTGAACAGCACCCAGTAAACATATGGTACTGGATCAGAGAACAGAGCTTCACTGGCCTCCCTAGGTCCTGTGCTGAAATGCAGTTAAGAGCAACAGAGAATAAACCAGTAACAGGTATCATTGCACATTTTGAAAGCTAAGATTTGAATTGCTTGAGTAACTGTATATTAGTTCGACTGATATTTTGCTCCTTCACTAAGGCCTTCTCACTCTGTCTCCACGCTGTTCTGTCGATGGCAGTGGCCCGCACCTCTTTCCACGTCCTCCATCCGCCAGACTGATAGAGCGACGTCATATTTACGTGCAAGACAATGAAATTAACGCATGTGATAGTCTATGACTGTGTGCACAATACTTTGAATTATTAAATCCATGATTGCGATAACATGAAGACCTCTTATTATTTGTGTTATAATCCCGAGAAGATTGAAGTTGATGTTAAAAAAAATATCGGAATTTTACACCTGAGAGGGAAAATGTAAGAACCAGAAATATGCACACGTTCATCATTGTTTATTGGCATTGTTCTTTGGGATTTCTTGCTCTTACAGATGGCATCTACACTATCAAGCCTGGAGACCGTAAAATTCAAACCTTTTGTAAATTCAATGAGCATGGCGGCGGCTGGACGCTTGTGTTGACAAGCGCAACTGACAACGGATGGACACGAGATAACGTGAAATCGAGGAACACGGACAGTCCATCATTGACTGCTGATTTCTCTATATTAGAAATGGCTGACAAGATTACAAACATGAAACATTTTCAGGTAAAGACTTTACAGTTAGAGCAACGCGAGAGAACTGATTGTAAAATAAAGTAGATAGTGCGCGTTTTCTCGTGTCAGTTAACATTAAAACTTTATGCCAAGTTATTTGTCTTCCTCTTATTATTAAACCTTATCTCGAGTTCTTTAAAGATATTTCAAAACATTTTGCGTTACCATGGAGAAAAATAGAAGGTATAGAAAGGCAATCTGCCACGTATATGTAGAGTAACAAAAGTGGATTGATATAAGGCAACCAATCATAAAGCCGCGCGGCCTTAAAACTAGTCCGTTTCGTCACGTGTTTAAAATCTGGCTCTTTGATTGGTTATGTCCCGCGCCGTATCGACCCGCTTTACTGCTTAAATTGTTGAGTCTAAATCTTTCTAATTTCTAGTATCGTATCGAGGAAGATGGCGCGAAATCTTGGGAAGGCCTCTGGACAGCTAAGGCTGGTTGCACGATCACTTCCGGTCGATCATACAAAGCATGCGTGGATTTAGTTTCCCAGCAGGGACGCTGGGATGACAGTAAAGTTATGTCCACAGGAAAACTACCGTATTTGACCACTTCCGGTGATGCAATTTTGACGAGCGCTGAAAATGAAGCTGACTTGAGTGGTGCGATTGTGATGGATTCAACAAAGGGGATAAGTCGACAAAGAACTGGGGTGAAACGACTCTGGCTGCGCGAGGGAACCTGGTAAGGAAAACACCGAAGTGGGTCACGGAAAAGAAAATTTCAAGCGCGCTTTTTTATAGTGGATTGTAATCTTACCCAAAGTTAACAATCCTTGTGCCATCCTTTTGTTTTATTTTCTCTTTTTTGGTGTTTCTCTATCTTTGTTGCTATAAGTTTAAAGCTTGTAATCTCTTGTTTGAAGTAAATAAATTTTGTACACCAAAACAAAACACGGCAGCAAATCACAACTCATAGAACTAGAACCGCTTAACTCTAGAGTCCAAACAATGAAGCGACAACCAGTTTGCAACTCTCCCTGAAGAAGACACTGCAATGGTCACTTAACCGCAGTCTTATTGTTTTCGTAGGAGATCCTGCAATGAAATCAAAGTAAAAAATCATGGAAGCAAGACGTCATTGAGAGACGGACTTTACATGATTCGTAAGAACGCCCATGAGTACTTGCCGGTGTACTGCGATATGACATCAGAGCAAGGAGCTTACACCCTACTAGTTACCAGTGCTTCTAACGGTTGGAAAAAGGACGAGGTCAAACTAAAGAATCCCACAAGACCTTCGCTATCAAGGGATTACTCCATATTAGGCTACGCTGACCAGATTAAAGCTTTGAGTGGCGGCAAAACGTTCAAATACCGCTTGGAAGCTTACAAGAGAGGACACTGGGGCGGGGTTTGGACTGCTCCAATCAAATACAGGTATTAGTTTTCCGAGATAACTTTTTAGCAGCAGGTTTAAGAGTTTTGCAAAATATTCGGTCAAACCTTCTAGCAATATTTTCCGCTAGTATGAAAGGAACTGTATTACTTAAGCAATACTAATTTGAGTGATGAAAGGTAATCCGTTTTGCATCATCTACGCTACACGATTGGTTTAGAAAACTCGCGCCACTTTTTCATCCAATCAGAAGTAAAATCCAATCGAGACTCTTAGCTTTCGCAAACGTTTTCCCGCGCTTTACGTCAGTTACATGTCACTATTTCAAGTTTTGATTGGTTCACTGCATTGTCCGTGGCGTTTGTGATTGGCTAAAGTAATCACCTTGGTTTTGGTTATACGACACTCGATTTAAATCCGCTCTATCAGCAAGGATAAAACAGCAACATAACTCCAAGCGAGAAAGCTATTGACTTAGCCAAAGTAGAATTGAGCTTTTACTTAATACAGGAATAAATGAGATTTCATCCGTTTTTGTGTGCTATGTGATGTAAGTGTCATTTTATGGTTTGATAGCTTTGTCAGTCAAACCAACGAACAAACAGGTGTCACTTTGGTGAAACGTTTCAACCAATGGCGTTACAACTGGGAAGACTCGCTTGAAAAGCGCATGCCCTGGCTGGGTGCGAGGCAGAGCTTACTAACAACCTCCACTCACTCGGATTATTCCGACTGGGGATCGATTATCTCCGAGAAAAAATCGAATAATCCAGCGCCTTGGATCTACGGTGTCATGGCGAATCCTGGTGTGATCTGGTACTGGGTGAACGAAGATGACTGTGACCAGAGTCGTAACCCAGGTGAGTGTACTGATACCGCAAACAACCATTCATGGAACACAATTTACCTGTCAGCGTTCGACGCTGTTTTGATTCCTATTTAACAATTAGATCATGAGCCGGAGATTTCTATGAGGTGATAGTTGATGAGGCCGAAAGCCGAAACTATCACCTCATCATTTCTAAATGTAGCATTAAACGCCCTACTTTATTGAATTGTGATTTGAAACTTGCAGTTGTACACACACACTCATGGGTTCATTGAAAAATTTTGAAGTTTGAAAGTCGCCTAACGGTCAGTTTCCTTTCCTTTTGATGTAGAAAAAACGAATAACAACACTTCGGAGCAGAAATCCTTTAAAATACTATTTATGTTCTGTTTATCCTTTCCTTTTGCATGCAGTTAATGGAGGGTTATCAGAATGGACTCCCTGGTCAAGCTGCAGTAGAATGTGTGTCAGAGGTGTACAGACACGTGTCAGGCAATGTAATAATCCTGCTCCTAGATGTGGCGGGGAACCCTGTAGCAGTGGCGTGGTTACTAAGCAAGAGAAGGGGTGTATGGTCTGCCCAAGTAAGATAGTTTACGAAAGATAGTTTATAAACATCGTGCCGTTCACACGAAAACTTAAACGCGTTTAAAATTTGCTAAGTGAACCATGGATACTTTTTCTTGTGTATCAACGTTGCTCTCTGAGTTTATTGACGTAACAGTTAGAGTTGCCGTGACGGAAACCACAAAAGTCTGCATCAGGCCACTGTTTCTAATATCGCTTATCTTGGTTTTTGCAGTGTTAAGGGACTAGTAGTATTTCTACTTCCACGTAAATGGGATGTTAATCTATTGCAGTGTTCCGGGTTACCCTCCCCCTCAACCAGTGAGAGATTATAACTAACCTGAATGACGACTTATATATGAAAAGGCTAAAATCAACCATGATTTTACAGTGACGATGCTTTCTTAGTCCCTTCTTGGACATGAACTGTCTCTTAGTTATCTACCCTAACGCTTCGTTCTTTTGCAGAAAGTCCTATCAGATCTAGCGGGGGCAGTTTTTGTCTCCAACCTGAAAGTGGTAACTGCAATCCAGCAGATAATACGCGACTTGTTTACATGAAGGACACACCAGAGTGTTCTAAAGACTACATGGAGTTTACTTACTACAATGATATTCTCACTCATAAGTGTAGCGGAAAGAGAGTGTGTCCTCTGGGTCAGTATGCATTTGTTTGTTTGTTTGTTTTTAAAGGTCAATGACGTGATATGGCAGGATATGATCAGGACATCAGTGCATACTGCGTCTGATTGGCTAATTGCGAATCTGGGTGAAGTAAAAGGTGGTACCTGGATGGGGAACTGCACCGCAGGAGTAACAACACTGTTGGTCGATTCATGAAATAAAGGAGGAGGCAGCGTGGCCGAGTGGTTAGGGCGCAGGACTTGAAATCCGGAAATCGCAGGTTCAAGTCCCGCTCTGACCACTTAGCTGGAGTTGTTTCTCGGTAGATCATAGTTCAACTCCTCGGTCATGCTCGTAAATAGCCAACTGGTCTGCCTCCCACCGGTTGGGATTTTTAAACCTATTACGTTTAGTTGATGTATTTGTTTCCTTCATTTAAAGTGGCTTGCCTGTGAACTAGCTACGTGTAGCTAAACGTATTGACCACTATAAACAACAACAAAGTCTTGGTAGAAAATATCGACTCGCCATAAAATTTTCTCTATCCAATTAACCGTTGAATTTATGACCAGAACCTAACTATGCCATTAATTTCCTTCCCTAAATTTCAGACATTTGAATTGTATCTCTAACGCTCGCTAAAGCGATTCAATACAGCAGTCGTTATCTTCCCATGTAACATGACAACCAAGGGACTAATGGAGTGATTCCCTTGCTCTCCCTGCAGGCGGAACAGCTACCTGGGAAACGCCCCTTGTCGTATCCAGCACTTGCCCTCCGGAGGCGTCCAGGTTTCAAAGGTAACAAAACTTTGAAATTGAACTTCCTAAATTACCAAGTTTGATTTGAATGCAAGTGAAGCTTGCAGGCCACGATAATAAAGAAGTTGATAAATTAGGTCAAATTATCGTGATGTATCATTAAATTCCCCCAATTCCTTTTCAACAAATGCATGGAGTCTAGAAAGGAGTATTTCTAGGCTGATCATGAACAACTTGTGCGACGTACAAGGCAGCTACGTTTCCGAATCTGTAGCAACTCGGAATCTCGCTTTTCTGGTGGACCGAACGCGGAAGTCGCGAAATCGACAGTGCTGCGAATTTCACTGTTTCATCATTCACTGAACTATTTACATTACCTGCAAAAAATGTCGGACGTTTTTTTCGGAAGTTTAATTTTCGGACGCTTTTTGTCTCATTTAGGACAATAATTTCGGACACGTTGCTGAAACATAGTTAAAGTAAATTTACCCCTACAAAACACGAATTAGACTCAAACAACATCATAATTAAAGATGGTAGTTTTACTCCACCCTCAAGATTTTACGGATACAACGACGAGCAAAGAACACGAAGTAATATCAAGCCGTGACGCATGTGAAGCAGTGTCTCAACTAGAGTTCGCTCCATAAAGCTCGGCATAAAGGAAACTTAGGGCTTTGGAGCTACTCAAAGTGTTATACTGTACTATAAATATTTCGGACGCTTAAAAATTGCGGACGGTTTTATTTTCAGACACCGTCTTTGTCCGAAATTAAAATCGTCCGAATTTTTTTGCAAGTACTGCAAGTAAATTGCAAAGAGCGTTTCATAAGCTAGAATGACGTTAGTAACATGTCTATATCTGGTACCGTAGGACCTCTCATAAAACCTTAAGACACAAAGCATCTGGATTCTGTGTGCATCCATATCAAGGATGGCCAAAACAAGGAGTTTCTGCCATCATGTGGAAAGATGACTGTAGCGAGGAAAGACTTCAGTTGGATCTCTTCAAGCTAAGAGGTTAGTAAAAGGACAGGGTTTGTTACTGATTTTCAGTTCAAAGCTTATGGGCCTTTAACATCCCTAAAACCTTTTATAGGTCGAGAACATTTGAATCAAATCCCTAAAGGAGACTGACCTGGGCGTGGCGTCACGGTATTTTGAGTTATTTTGGCCACATACAAAATTACCTTTAAATGGTAGGAAACCTGAAAATAATAGTTTACTAAGATAGAAAAACACCAAAGATATAATGATAAACCATAAAGGAACAAGGATGGCTAAGGATGAAGAAGATTGACACGGATTACAAACGACGAACTTGAAAAATTGAGGCTAAACTTTTCAATATGCGCAAACCGTGACTGAGCTCATACCACTTCGGAATGGACATGCATGAATGACAAAATTTTTTTTTTTATTTCTTCGAGTGAAACTCTAAATGATACCTTGGCGGCTGAACAAAATGGCGTTTCGTCCTGAATACCTTAAGTGAGACCAAAAAAAGTCAATCCTATTGTACTTTCAAGCCTCTCTTCGCTCATGCGCAGAGCAGCCACCGATGTGCAGTCCGTGTCTATAGCAACAACAAGTTTCATTTTCCCTGGGTCTCAGAAATATTTCACAAAGTTATACAAGTTTAGGACGGTGCACGCACATACAAAACAGAACACATAGTGACCAGTAAGTAATAAGTAGTATACTAGAACATTTGGTGATGTTATAGAATATAAGGAATACAATAAACAAGTTATATGCGAGCTCTTTTATATACATAGGATAATATCTGTAAATGAATGGGACAAACTTCTGAGTAACGAACCCAATCTATAAGAATTCCGTTTACTTTACAGTGCTCACTAGGGGCTACTGGGATCTCAGGCTAGAAAATGATTCCCCTTTTCATGTTTTCGAATAATTTAACTGCTGTTTTTTTTGTTGTTGTTGTTTTTTGTTTGTTTGTTTGTCTTTTTTGCAGGGCCTGGGTAAAGCTGCACTGAACTCACTGACCTTCTGGCTGTGCGTAAACTGTTGGAAACAATTTTGACCTGTAGTATCATCGATCTTACATAACTTGTGAAAAACGTGCAGATTACATGCTTATATGTTAAAGTGTAGTCAAGATTTTGAAAAAAAAAATTGCTTGCTTTTTCGCACTTGCGGAAATGGAGTGGTTTCTTTTAATTGAGTGTTTAAACTAATCTGAATTATCTGAAGTTACTTTAGTTTTCCCCTACTCTGCTTAACGATTGGTTTAGAATTCCGCGGCACCAACTCAATCAATCAAAAACGACCGGTGGGGTGAATCAAATAACGAGTCGATGAACTAGGGGAGAACGATTATTAAATGTTGTATGCCCGTGTCAGTGACCGTCGTAACTTTTAAAGGAGCTCACGGTAAGACAGCACGGATTTCAAACGACAAACATGAAAAATTTAGGCTTAACTTTTCACGATGCGAAAACCGCCTTTAACTTGAAACTGGGGGATTTCGGAAATTTGAAACGTTAAGCGGTGTTTTTGGCGAGAAGGACGAAAAGAACGGCGCGCGCAGTGGACAGTCTTAAATGAATCCTCTAAGCAAGCGTCGGGTTGTTAAGCTCAAATTAATTACGTCATTGTGAGAAATATAACATGGACCTTCCCTCTTGAAGCCTTGAGTAGAAGGCGACAGTGTCAAGCTAAGGCAAGCGGGTGAAATGAGAAAACCTTACACTGTTGGTTATCATTACTTAAGTCAAAATCTTGCTTTCTCTTTGATCAGTTCGAGTTGACAGACAGTTTAGATTTTCTTTTCACAAACAAATGGGAGTACTTTTCCACAGCTAGTGTCGTCCCAAGCCCCCCTATCAACCGTCATTCTCACGCAGTCGTGGTTATCATTCTGGTTGTGTGATAGACTGGAAGCCCACTTAGTGTAGGTCACGTGAGTACCGTCAGGCCAAATGAATGTTCCTTCCGAAGTGACGTCATTCAGACCGATCCATACTCCCCCAAATGGATCTGTAAACGATTAATGCACATATTAAAGTGGACCTTACTACTTTCGAGTGGAAAAATAAGAATGAAAAAAAAAAAAACCCCTCTTTTCAGATACAGCGCAGTTCCGGCCCTCTCTGTCGCACAATGCTCTTGGCAGAGGGCCCCTCTCCCAAGAGCGTAGCGTTACGTGACAGAGAAGGGACCAGAATTGGACTAATTACGTCCGATGAAGCAAAAATGGAACTGAAAGACTAGGTCGTATGAATGAAGTAACTGTTTAACTGAGTTGAGAGAAAGACAGTTACCATTAAAACCAAAGGAAATCTCAACATAATCATTGATAGTTGCTTGCGTAAAAAAACCGACGCAGGAATTTTAAAATATAGTGGAAAACCATTAAAGAAGTAAGGCTGGGCCGAAAGTATCTAAAAATTTTAAGTTGATGACGTAGTTCTCAGCCTTTTTCAAATTCACTTAGTGTTAGTCTTGTATTTTAAATTGCCCATTTATTTAAGGTTAGTTATTCACCTGCCATATCAGCTAGCTCTTCACCAGTGAGATCTCTTCCAAAAATCATCAAGTCTCTCAAGTGTCCCCTTAATGATGTGTTGGCGATGTCCCTCTTTAGCCCAATATCATAAGACGAAGGGAAACTATCCTGGAATGTTATGTAGGTCGGCACAGTGGCCTGGTTCCCAACCAAGCGACCATCAATTAACAAGAAAACCGCTTTTGAGCTTTTTTTCCAGACCACAGCGGCATGAAACCACTTATCAATTGGAGGAAGCCTGTTAAAACATATGAATTATTGTTACTTTGCCTACAGAGTGTTTCACATGACGTCACAGCGGCTATGTTGGTGTTGAACTCTTTTTCATTCCTTCAAAACTTTGGAAAAACGAAAACACGTCGCCATTTCCTAGACGACTCTGGCCACTGCACAGTAATCCCTGATAGTGTACAATCACACAGCCAATCACATTGCAGCATTTGCATTATTGTTCAATTAGAATTCTACTAATGATATGCCTAGCACTGCACAGTGCTAACTGGAGACACTAAATGAAGAAAGGAATATTGTAAATAGACCTGAAAACTTTGTTCTAATGTTGGTTCTTGGAGAGAAATCAGCAACATTCATACAGGAGTGGTTTTTCGTTTTATTTATAGCTTGCACAAAAATGATCTGTCAAAGAGTTGAATCTTCTATATCTCACCCTGCATTAAGAGATGGTTCGATTGTTCCTTGGTTATTTTCTACCATGAAACGAAGTTTTCCATCGGCATGGGCATCGAAAAGGAAATGAGCTTCGGCAGGACCCCAATAGCCGTAAATAGTTGATGGATGAGTGGGTGGATCCTGCAGTTTTACCCAGCTGGCGATGGTGAAACTTTCTATGGCATTAAAGTCCACAGCAGGGGTTGTAGCGTGTGAACCTGAGCCATTCAAGTACAAGGACTTCACACCATCTTCCTCTTCATACCTCGCTCCATCAATGAGACTGTTTAAAGAACAAAGAAAAGCTTCTTAGTTTGTAGGAATTCCGAGGACTGTGAGACAAACAGCCTGTTTCATTCATGATGTCTCTACATGCGCTTTACATTGCAGTAAAGGTGGCAAGTCCAAATGAACGAGTCCATCTCAAGTTAATTAGACCACGCTAATAAAAAAACTGTTGTTTAGTCACTACAGGATATTATAATATACATTGACTTATGAAAACAGTTCAAGCACTCACTCTCATCTAGATAGTTTAATTGTCCTCTTGTCTTGCCAATACAAGACAATAATTGCTATATTACTCAGGTAAATTCTCTCTATATTGCGCCTACAGGATTAAGAAAAACCATGATCTACTAGCAATTACAATGATGTAATACAGTGGGCCCAGTGAGTGGAGAAAATTAAATTAGTACATGTAAGAAAAAACAACCTTGATGGGTAAGGGGAGTTGATCAATCACGGAACTTTTGAACAGAAAAACTAACATCAAGCAATCTTTATAATGAACAATTAACTTTAATTTGCAAATGGCATTCAAATGCAGTTCTGCTCACCTAACATCAGAATCAGTTCCATCCAGAATCCAATGATTAACAACGCCTGCCGGGCCATTACCTTAATTTTTTTTAAAAAAAATTAAACATCGGTTAAAAATGTCAACTGACCACAGCCAATTTTTTCATTTTACAGTCATAGTAGTAGTAGTAGTGGTAATCTTTAATGAGGATACCAACATCACAGTAGAGTGGTTTACAGAAGGGTGCTCGAAAGAATTACCTAGATAAAAATAACAGCAACATTCAAATGCAGTTCAGTTGTTCATGTAAGACGGGATGGGTCCTCTGATCATGATTTGTTGTCAAACTATTGACACACAGGGGGGCAGTAGGAAAAATTTTGTTGGCTTATCCCTCGTAATAACGAGTAAATACATACCAGTAGTTCACAATCACTTTAGTCACCACACTTAATTCTTCATGGATTTGTAAATTTAGGTCTCTGTCTTTTCGCTAATTAAGGAGGTCGTAACAACCTTTGTGAGTTATATTTAAGTTCTATTACCCAAGGAATTAGTTAAATAACAGCAAATTAAACGTTATTATATAATTATTCTTGCTAATATAAGCAGCTGATTGGATGAAACTTTTTGAGTTCAGTGTTATTTTACAGACACAGTATCTCATACTAACTTGCTATGTTTGCTTGAACTTGGTCAAGTAAATGAAAGATAAACTCATTTTCATCTTCGTTGTTGATTGACACCAGTTCTCCACCAATTGACTGACAAGATAATGTGGCACCATTCCAAGTCTTTCCCCCAAGAACCAATTTAAGGAGTTTGGAACCAAATCTATACCAGCCATCAGGTAGAGCTGCATAAACATCCAACAAATGAATAAACCTAAGTTTTTTAATGTCATGTAATAATTCTAATTTGTGTATTGCATAGAGCACTTTTCATTTGAGCATCGTAAAACCAAAACCAAACCAAATACTTACCAATCAGACTAGTTACTCAGCCAATCTCAAACCGTAGTAAAACCAAAACCAAAACCAAAGTAATTGCCTGATTACTTTTGATACTCGATTGAAAACTGTTCATTTAATTCTAAATCAATTATACGTTATTTAGCCTCACAGGTTTGTAGTTTAGTGACAAATTGGAAGCCAATGTCAAAGGTAACAAATTAGAAATTTCTGTTCCAAGGCTTTCTGGGGAGCTTGGGAACACAATTTGTAGTATACATCGAGATATGAGGATGAGTAATAAGAAAACTTAGTGTATTATAAAAAAGTAACTTCAGTGCGAATGTTTTCTTAATAATATGGAAGTATGATGATCCTAGTTGAAGATCCCACCAAGTACATGTAGGAGTGAAAAGGGTGAGAAAACATACATACAGGACTTACATACAGGACTTTATTCAGGGTTTTAAAAAAATATATATATGTGTATAAAATCATCGTGAAGAGATCAGAATTTAAACAGGTGGACCCTAGTAAAAAAAACTCCCTAAAACAATTCAACTTGTGTAAAGCAAATCAAAGCAATGCATCAGAAAAGGCAATCTTGCCAAGATCATAAACATAAGCTGAAGTACAATTGAGTTGTTAGTGTTTTTAGATTTCTGCTGCAAAATGATTTCCCCATCATATGCACATACAAAAGTCCTTTTAGTGTCACAGTAACATGTAAACACCTTACCATCTTTGTAGATACACTTCTCCGCTGTACAATGTTCAACCTCCTGAAGTCAAAGCAAACAATCAAAATGGTCAATGATTTTCGAGAAGAACATTATATTGTTATCAATTTAACTAGGTTTAAATCTTAAGGTGCGTTCCTTTAGGTCCTTTAGTGTTTGGATTTGAAGGCACGACACAAGACGCCATGCTTGTTTTGAGGTACATGCAACAGGCAGTCGCCCCGGGGGAGGTACTTTGGGAATTTCTGGGTGGGGATGTGCCGCTGGGACCCTAGAACCCTTAGCCTATACCAGAGCTAGTTCAGCTGAATTTTGCTACCCTATACTAGAGTAAACTCCCCAAATCCCCCATCTATCGACACTGTTGAGGCTGATTTGCGTAAATTTAAACCTGCTGATTTGAGTTTTTTATATTTTTGAGTGGCAATTCCTGGCTTCCTTTGTCTAGATAAAATCTTCAACCAACTAGTCAGTTTTGTGAAAAATGATACCCTATTCGAGACCCAAACGCTCTGATTTATATACCCTATTCTAGAGTAAACTGCTTGAAAACCATACCCTTCACAGCGGCACATACCTATATAGCCCATATATGGCAGTGCCCCCCCCCCCCGGGGTAGTCGCGTCCCCAGTGCTACTCGTTTATGATAGGACGAATGCTGCCCCACCCACCCCTACAGGGCGCTAGCACTACCCACTGCACTAGAATCGTATTTATCCCCGTAATTTTAAAGGGTCTTTAATGTGCTTATATTGAGAATTAAGGTCTTGAGAATTACGTACAGTAAGTCATCATCAAATAGTGGACAACCACATTGTCTAGATATAAACCTCTCAGTTTTCATAACTAATGTACAAGGCAGAGTTACGTGACTAACATAAGACTGTTTCCCTCACCGCCATTTGATGATACTGAGATCCCGCGCTTTGTATCAAATCTTGTGGGTCAGCGGTTTTGCTAGAATTGTTGAGCTCACACGTGATTCGTCCTGATTCTCCCAGTTTTCGCACGTTCACAGAGAAACAGCGAGGTGTGTCCACGCAATCCCAGCGACATTTTATCGGGTCAGCAGCTGTTACGGTTGCTATCACGTGATTCTCTAATGCCACACCTTCCTCTTTAACAAACTTAGCCATTTTACATCCAGTAACGAAAGGAAGCCAAACTATCACTATCCACTGCATTCTGGAAAAAAAAAAATAACAAGTAAATGAAATCATTAACGAACATGGCCAAATCTTATCCCTGAATCTCCTTTCCTGGGAAACAACACTATCTCACCGGAGAGCTATACGCATTTGTGTTCAAAACTTGGACGAAACTAAGGTATGGGAATGAGTAAACAAATCATAAGCGGCTTTCTTTCTTTCTCTTTCCCAAGAATTTTTTCAGTGTTACGGATTTTGAGCACGCATACTGACTTCGTCAGTTTTCTTTTTAGGCCCTCGAGCTTGACAACTTCTTCATATCAGTGTTTTGAAAACACTTTCGCTGAAGCGAGCTCAATTAATACGAAATCCTCTAACAACGACAAATGATAACTGATAAAGAAAAAACACGCAACAACAGAACAACATGCATTTCATACCTTTCGGCTTTTAACGTTGGATAAACATTCTTGCTGTACGTTTAACCCTCTCAGGCAAGGAAATCGGATTTATGAAGCCCAGTATTCCTCTGTACCGAGTCTTCCCAAAAATACAGGTGTGTGCACGATTCTTTGCAACGATATAGCCCAAGCTGTGCTAATACAGTACCCTTAATTAACATCACATTAGCTTTCATGGGAACCAACAGCTGTCCGGGTTCCCATATCTAAGGATGGCCGACTGTTTAGTTAAAAAGTTAAGAAAAAACAACTTCTATCTCGTATTTGTCTTGCTATTTTCGATTATTAGTAAACAAAAGTATTATTTATTGTTAATTAACCTTCGAAATGTCATAACTCCAAAGAAAGGCTAGTTTTTTACTTTTTCATCCCAACCTGAGGAGTTTCATCATTCATTCTACTTCATTCAGTCACTTCGTTCAATAAAATTAAGGAAACAAAACTGAAAACCCATCAACATGAACGAACTCCTCAGTAGAGTTCGATTAAAATTGCTCGCACACACTTGGGGTTGACCCAGTATATATTACTCGACATAATTTAAAACAACACATTGGTCTTGTTAATTGCCACCCTTTCATACCCAAGGAGGGCCTAGAAACGATCAATTTACAGTACTTAAATGATTGTTATTTTCATCAGTTATTTCACTGGATCAATAACACACTTAAATTACGTTCAAGCTAAAATCACCTGACACACCACAAGGTACAGAACAACGTAACATTTCAGTTACATAAAATCATACGCTTGATTTTTAATTACACACTCAAAACAGCACCATTTCAAAGTAAAGCTCTAACAGCTATGGTGTTAAAACCGCACCGACGGGGATTTTATTCTAAATCCAGGATATTTTGAGTGTTACTATGAAGATATCAGCAAAAAAGCGCATGCTTTCAATTGCTTTAAACTTTGAGTCAATATCTATTTTCTAGACGAAAGATATACTGTTCTTCCATAAAAAAATTCAATGAACTGTTTTGTTTTTGGTTTAAACAGCGGGCGTAAACTTTTGGAAACAACTTTTTGACCCATGGTATTATTGGATTCGAAACGATGCTGGGTTCAAAGGTCTGGCTTTATACGTATTTCAGCCCTGGTGATTAGGTTTTACTTGTGCTATTAATACCGCCATCAACAATTTCTGCGACCTTTCGCTTTAACGAAAGCAACCGTCTGGAGTGTTAAATTCCAATCCTGAAAAGATTTTATGAACAAACAAGAACCTTAGGTACTACATCTTTTGAAAAATTCCCTTAACATTTGAGCTATCGAAACACTCATCTTGACAGGTGTAATAGCATTGTTACAGATAACTTAGATTAATAAAATACATGCAGGAGGAACTGATTAAGGAAAGAAATGAATCGCATGTTATTGTACCGGTCACCAGAAGCATATCACCTAGTTCTAGGTGATATGCTTCTGCAGTCACCTATATTTCAACTGTATGCAATCACTTGTCTTGTTTCTTTAAAAAACCACGCTATTGAACTTAACAAACCAGGGACGGTTACAGGATTTTTCAAGGAGGGGGGGAGTGGTTGGTACCTTGGGGTTCCAGAATCAATGGGGCATGCCCAAAAGATGTTGCGATTTGAGAATTGGAACATAACTGAAAACTGTTACACCAGAAAAACTAGCAATACCACAAAGAAGAAATTACACAGAGGTGCCTGTCCAGAGTGTTTGCCTTTATTTCTGCCATAATATTCTCAATCTTTTTCATTTTTGCTTCTCCAAATGGGGGTGACTAACTACCCAATTCACCCTTCCCCCAAAACTCGCCCCAGCAAATCTGCCTGCAAAACATCCATCGTCAATTATGGAAATAATGAAAAATGTACAGATTACATAAAATGCTTATATGTTCAAGTGGAGTCCTTAAAACTTTCGCTTGGTGCAGAAGTGAAGCGGTTTTTTTATTGAGTGTCGAAAACTTATCTCAAAATATCTATTTTTTCCCTTACTGTGCCTATCGGTGGTGTTGGCGGGAACGACCAAGAGAGCCTCACGTGCAGTGAGGGCCTCCCAGAGGGGGTAACACGTTCCCTTGATCCCTTGGACATTTTTTTCTCTCTTGTTTCCTATTAATAAATTCCGTTGTTCCCGAGAATTTTTCGTCAAATTTTCCCAATAGAAGAGATATCCCTGGTTCCCTCAAATTAAACCCCAAAATATCTCTTGTTCCCTCGAAATAAATGATCGTGTTCCCTTGTTTCTCAAAGCCCCTGGGAGGCCTTCTGCAGTGGCTTTTAAATGAATCCTATGAGCAAGCTAGTCGGGTTGTTGGGGTCAAAGAAATTACATCATTACAAGAAATATAACATATATAAGCCGTCACTCTAGCCCTTGAACTCTTGATGGCAACAGTGCCGTTACTATAGTGATAACTACACACAAGAGTAGGATCATAATTTCTTGCTACACAGCAGCGGCTATAGCTAAGCGAGCAGATGAAATTACTACAACCAAGTCGATGTCTATTTTCTACATTTACAAAAAGTTACACTGTTGGTTATAATTGCATAAGTTAAAATCTTGCCCTCCCTCTTCGATCAGTTCAAGTTGACAGACAGTTTAGCCTTTCTTTTCACAAACAAAAGGGAGTGCTTTCTCACAACTAGTGTCGTCCCAGGCCCCCTTGTTAGCCGTCATTCTCACACAGTCGTGGTTTTCATTCTGGTTGTCTGGTTGATTGGAGGCCCACTTAGTGTACGTCACGTGATTACCATCTGGCCAATGAAAAGTTCCTTCTGAGGTGATGTCATTTAGACCGATCCATACTCCACCAAATGGATCTGAAAACGATTAATACAAACATTAAAATGGCTGTAGTTACTTTTGCATGGAAAACCTTTGAATAAAAAAAAAAACCTTTTACGATGACGCCGAAATGGAACTAGAAAAGCTACGTCAGATGTATAAAGTAATTGTTCGAGAGTTGAGAAAGTTATCATTAAAATCAAGGAATACCTCAACACAGTTGCTTGCGTGAAAAGAATCAAAGTAGGAAAATTAAAGAAGAAATAGTGGAAAAACCCCAAATAATAACACCCCAAAAACAACTGAGTTAGAGGATTCCACAGCAATGGCGCAGCAACGGCAAAAAAAACGCCCACCATAAGTTTTAAGATCATAGGTTGGATTCCAAAGCAAGTTTTTAGCAGATGAACGAAGTAATCTCGAGGGATCATAACGAGTAAGTAAGTCGATTAGATACGTAGGAGCTTGGTAAAGAAGCTAGAAGCTTAAAGAGTAAGGTTGGGCCTACCAAGATATTGAAATTGATAATATAGTTCTTAAACTGCTTTTTACTTTAACTAAGTGTTAGTTTTGTATTTTAAATTGCTCATCTATAAGGTTAGCAATTTTTCACCTTCCATATTAGTTAACTCTTCACCAGTGAGATGCCTTCCAATAATCATCAAGTCTCTCAAATGTCCAATTAATGAGTGACCGCCGTCCCTCTTTAGCCCAATATCAAAAGTAGAAGGGAAATCTTCCTTGAATTTTACGTAGCTCGGCACACCAGACTCGGTCCCAACCTTCTGACCATCGATGAACAAGAAAACCTCTTTTGAGTTTTTTTTCCAGACTGCAGCGGCATGAAACCACTTATCAACTGGAGGAGCCCTGTAAAAATTTGTAAACTGAGGTCTAATTCTTACTTCGCCTATATAAATATATAGCTCATGCTCATTTCTTTCTGTGGTCAAGTAGGAAAATAAGGAAGGAGGTGTGAATGAGGCTGTGACAAACCGGCACACCAAATGAAATGATATTTTGGCAAGAAAAATGCATCCCACCGCAAACCCACCCTTCACTGGCCCATTAAATGTAAAAAGGTAAAGTCTACATATGAGCCAAGTGGCCCATCAGGCCGGAGATTATCCCGGTTTCCGTAGCATGAAGCGACTAGGAGTATTTCTACTCCCCCCTGGATTAGATGGGATGCTAGTCCATCGTAGGCTTACTCCAGCATTAAATTCGCCGGTACCCATTTATGCACCTGGCGGGGAGAGAGGCACTGTGAGAGTAAAGTGTCTTGCTCAAGAACACAACACAATGTCCCGGTCAGGGCTCTAACCCGGACCGCTCGATTTCAAAGAGAAGCGCATTAACCATGAGGCCACCGCGCCACCCTTTGCCAGCACATTAGGCCAACTTTATTAATTTTTTTAGCATAGGATTGATTAATTACCAGTAATAAAATTAAGTTTGTCCTTGTTAGTTCCTGGAGAGAAATCATTTTGTATTTCATGTGGTTGAAAGAATTTCATTAAAACACATAACCCTGAAATATCTCACCCTTCGTTAAGAGATGGTTGGTTTTCGTCTCTGCTATTTTTAACCTGGAAACGAAGCTTTCCATTTGCCCAGGCATCAAAAAGAAAATGAGGAGGAGCCCAATAGCCGTAAATAGTTGATGGATGAATGGGTGGATCCCGCAGTTTTACCCAGCTGGCGATGGTGAAACTTCCTATGGCATTGAAGTCCACGGCAGGGGTTGTAGCATGTGCACCCGAGCCATTCAGGTACAAGGACCTCACACCATCTTCTTCTACATATCTCGCTCCATCTACGAGACTGTTTAAACAACAAAGAACAGCACTTACTTTGCAAGAATTCTGCGGACTGTGAAACAATCAACCTGCTTCATTCCGAGGATGTCTCTACATGCTTTGCATTGCCGTGAAGGGGATGAACAAGTCAAAATGAAGGAGTCGACCAAAAAGTGCTGTAGTTCACAAACAGGGTTTATTTATATTCCAACAGTTCAAAGCTTTCAATTGCAACTACAGTTTGCAATTGCAGCTTTTCGTTTTCTCTTACCAATACAAGACAACTGGTAATATTAACTATGATCACTGTATTATGATGACTTACGATAAATTTACACTTTCTGCTCACCTAACATCAGAATCAGTTCCATCCAGAGCCCAGTGATTAACAATGTCTGCTGCAAGGCTATTCCCTTTTTTAATTTATTTTTTTAAAAAATAATAATTAGGAAGTCTGTTAATAACGTCAACTGATGAGAGCCAAACTTATCATTAATTTTTTAGTTCATTTAAAACTATTTAATTTAACGCTTGTTTGTCCCAGTCTTAAAGGTTGAGGTCCCTTGCAATTTTTATACTGTTAAAAACTAATATGAATTGACATGTGGCTCGGGTTCGATTCCGGCCCAATACCATACATGTATGTGGGTTGAGTTTGTTGTTGGTTCCCGCCTTGCTCCGAGGGTTTTTCTCCAGGTTCGCTCTGATCTGGTTTTCCTCCCTCCACAACCAAAACTCCAAATTCCAATTCGACCAGGACAGAGGACCGGCATGAAAACCAGCTATAAGGCTGATGTGACTTCCTCTCTAACTATTGTAAATATATTTTTAGAAAACAGTCCTGAGAAAATACTCGCGCTAATTGGTTGAAAATAGTGTTTCTATTAAGCAATATTAGATTATGAGGGCGAGATTTCTTTCGCGTGTCAACTATCACGCATTGAGAAATCGAGAACAAATAATCTAATAGTTTTAGTATAAATCTACTAGTCGTTCAAAAATTTATCTAAAGCTTCCTCAAAGACACTTTGAAAACGCCAAGAAGCGGCCGTCATTTTGTTAACAAGCGCACACTGCTGTGCTCCTCACTATCTATCACAGAATAGATAGTGAGTAGCGTAGCCAATCAGGGAACGGCATTCGTGATAGAACGTTAGTAGATTTATACTAAAACTCGATAGAAACACGGTACATGTTTTCTATTTCTTAATTATAGTTATTCTTGTTAAAAGCAGCTGACTGGATGATCCTTGTTGTAGTGAGTTTAAAGTTACAGTCTTATCCTATTTTATAGACATGGTATCACATCCTAACCTGCTGTGTTAGGTTTTATTTGGCCAATTAAATGAGAAATAAATTCATTTTCATCTTCATTGTTGATTGACACCAGCTCTCCACCAATTGACTGACAAGATAATTCTGCTTTATCCCAGGCTTTCCCGTCAGGAAACAATTTAAGGAGTTTGGAACCAAATCTATACCAGCCATCAGGAAGAGCTGAAAAACATCCAAATAATTTAAATTTCTTTTTGTCATGTAAATTGTTGATTCTAATAATTAGAATTATTTCTTTCTCGCATAATTGCTTTGCCTCACAGGCATGTAGTTTTAATTAACTGAAAGCCAAGATCAAAGGTAACAAATGAATAAGAAATTTTACACGTTTAACACTGTCTATAGTAAATTGCACACGTATCAGAAAAGAAAATCTTGCCAAGATCATAAACATTAACTGAAGCAGTGAAGCTGGTATCATTTTTAGGTTTCTGCTTCAAAATCATTTCCCTTTCATTGTGAGCATGGGAGACCTTTAGTGTCACACATCTTACCATCTTTGTGGATACATTGCTCCGTAGTACAATGTTCAATTTCCTGAAATTGAAACAAGCAATCAGATCAAGAATTTTTTCATCCATGGCTTTGATAAACATTATAAGTAAGCTGTATAGACACGAGAGAAGAGTAAGAAAACATGGAGGCGTTCATAGCCTCTTCGCATGGAAAACTTCAACACTACTGATGAAAGATTTTAAGTAGCTTTTAATGACAAACTTGCAATAAGAAAGAACCCTTCATCCACAGTCGGTTAGACCAAACCTTTCCGCTTGTTTATTAATTAGGATAAATTTAACGTACTCTACGAAAAAATACAATTGACAAACTGGGGATACGTGGATTACAAACTAGAATACAGTTTAACTTAAAGTAATGGACACCAGTGGCGGATCTAGGGGAGGGGCCCGGGGGGCCTGCCCCCCCCCCTTATATTGGGTAAAAAAGAAAAAGAATCGCAGACGAAAGAAAAGCCAGCAGGGCAAGCACCCCCCCCCCACCCCCTCCTCCTTAGTTCAAGGTCTAGATCCCCCAATGGACAACTCCTTCCAAAACGCTTAGTGACCTTAGTCATACAGTTCCAGTCACAGACAGAAATTACGCTACGGCAGACAGACGTTACGGGAAAATCTCAAACCGAGACAAATTGCCGTATTCACTGAGCAAAGGTTTTGCTTTGTTTTTTCAAGGTCGTAATCGTCCTGTGGGTATAATGGGAGAATAAAGTAGATGTTTGGCTATGAAAACACAAATGCTTATAACACCAAAAACATTTTTCTGGAAGAGAACCTTATACAACGAGTCTTTTATTTAACTGGTTTTTTATCCCATGTCCTGGACTCGCGGCCATTAGTACCCGCTTTTTCATCTTTTGAGAATCTTGCTGCTCATTTCTTTTGAAGTCTTTTAAGGTGTGTTTTGGCTAAAAGAACGAAATTTTACAGTCTTAAAAACACGACATAAAACGTCATGTTCTGAATTGAATGGAAAAATACCTTTCTACTACCCCCTAGAATACAGAATAGCGCCAAATAAAACCTCTAGGGGTAGGCAGCCACAATTCCGCCTCTTCCACCCCTTCACGGAATGACTCAACAAAACAAAACACCAGGAGCAAAACACCGACTAATCTCATTAAAATTGTATTTCTCCCGGTTATATGAATGAGGCTTTAAGAATTAAGAAAATCCTCATCAACCTCTCAGTTGTACAAAATGACTGTTTCCCTCACCGCCATTTGATGATACTGACTTTCCGCGCTTGCTATCAAATCTTGTGGGTCAGCAGTTTTGCTAGAATTGTTTAGCTCACACGTGACCCGTCCTGTCGCTCCCGTTTTTCTCACGTTCACAGAGAAACAGAAAGGCGTGTCCACGCACTCCATGCGACATTTTACCGCGGCAGAAGCAGTTACGGTTTCTATCACGTGATTCTCTAATGCCACACCTTCCTCTTTAACAAACTTAGCCATTTTACATCCAGTAACGAAAGGAAACCAAAATATCACTATCCACTTCATTCTACCAAGAAAAAAATAATTGATAGTATAAATCTACTAGCGTTCTATCACGAATGCAGTTTTCGAATTGGCTCGGCTTCTCGTTATCACTATCCATTCTGTTGTAGATAGTGAGTATAGCCTAGCAGTGTGGGCTTGTTAACAAACTGGCGGCCGCTTCTTTGCGTTTTCGAAGTGTATTTGAAGAGGATTTAGATTAAAGTTTTGAACGACGTACTAGCAGATTTGTACCAAGACAATAAGATTATTCGCTCTCGATTTCTATGCGTGATCCCTGACTCGGGCTGCGCTATCGTCAACTATCAAGCGACAGAAATCTCGAGCTCATAATCAAATTGTTCAGTAGATGAAATCATTACCGACCATAGCCAGACCCATCCCTGGACCTCTCTATCTGGCAACCAACGCTATCTCACCGGATAACTATTCGTATTTGTTTTCGAAAACTTGGAAATACCTTGAAGAGATTCAGGCGCGTTTTGGGAGTAAGCGCGAAATCATAAGCAGCTTTCCCTTTTCCTCTTTCCCTGGAGTGTTCGTCAGTATTGCTTATAGGCTCTCGGGCTTGCCAATTTCTACGCGTCAGTATTTTCGAAACATTTTCGCCGGAGTGAGTTCTAAAGGAAGTCTCCTAGAAAAAACAAGTCATAAAGTAAAAGAAACGATAAACATGCATTCCATACCTTTCAGCTCTTAGCTTTGGATAAGTATTTCTTGATTTAAGTTTGAACTTCTCAAGAAAGGTAATCAAAGTTATGGAGCTTAATGTTCCTGTGTAACGAGTCTGCCTAAAATACAGGCGTATGGATGCACAAATATGACCGAAGCTGTGCTGATACATCCCCTCATTAACATCACATTAGCTTACGTGGGAACCACAGCTGTCTTAGTTAGCTTGATCCCACATCTAATGATGGCCGACTGTTTGGTGAAAAAAATATAAACAATTTCTTTCTCGTAATGGCCTGAAAGTTTAACCAATACGAATTAAAAACAAGCAACGGGGGCCGGAGCAAAAAAAAAAAAAAATGTATGGCGTTGTTATTTCCGATTGTCAGTAAAAAAAAGTATTTTGCGTTCAATATATTTAGCTTTGATTAGCTAAATTCACTTTAAATTTAACGAAGCCCAAACATCACTGCCATCTTTCTCGCTGACCGTTGATTGAACATTGTAGTTTTTTTAAGCAAGAGTGAGTACAAATAAAGAGTGATTATTTGATTGATTGATCTATTCTTAACATTCGAAATGACATGTTTCTAAAGGGAAGCTTTTTTTTTTTCACTTTTTCATCCCAGTCCGGATCCGAGGAGTTTCATTGTATATTCTACTTCATTCAATTACTTCGTTACAAAACAAAAATGAATAGATAACTTAACGAACGGCCCAACAATAACGAACTCCTCAGTAGATTTCAGTTTAAATTACTGGCACACACTAGGGTTGACCCAGTATATTATTCTACGTTATTAGAAACAACTCATTAGCCTCGTCAACTGCCACCCTTGCACTCCCAAGGAGGGTCTAAAAACGATTAGTTTACAGCACTTGATGGTTTGTATTTTTGTCAGTTGGAACAATTACACACTTAACTTACGTTCAAGCTAAACTCACCTGACCCACCGCATTGTACAAAACAAAGTAAAACATCGTGTTTTAGCGTGAATTATTAAAAGGCATACCCAGAGCTTTATTTACAGGCTCAAAACAGCATAATTTCAAAGTACTGCTTCAATAGCTATGACGATAAAACACGGAGATTTTAACGCAAATCCAGTTTGATATTTGGATTGTGTTACTTTAGTGATATCAGCGAGAAAGTGGATGCTCTTAATTGCTTCATGATCAGAAGTCAAATATATATTTTACAAACTAAAAAACTAACAGAGAGCTCGACTTAAAGTTGTATATAATAAAGTGGAAATTTTGGCTCTCCACTTGCTCGGTTCAAGTCATGACAGTATAGGTTTTCTTTTCGCAAATAAAAGGAAGTTCTTTTCCACAGCTCGTGTCATCCCAGGCCCCCTTATCAACCGTCATTCTCACGCAGTCGTGGTTATCATTCTGGTTGCGGGATAGACTGGAAGCCCACTTAGTGTAAGTCACGTGGGTACCGTCCGGCCAACGGAAATTCCCTTCCGAGGTGACGTCACACAGGCCGATCCATGCTCCACCAAATGGATCTGTAAACGATTAATTCACATATGAGGGGGAGTTAAAACATTTAAGGATGAATAAGCCACTGAAAACCGAACTTGAGGAGCAATGTGGAGTGATCAAGTAATTGTTTGGCACTCAAATTTTTACTCAACCTCGTTCTCAAAGCTCTTCCCTTGAAATTTGGAAGGGGAAAGACGAAAAAGAGGAAATAACCAACCAATCAAATAAATTTGAAAGCGTGATACGTTTTTATTTTTCACTGAACCATTGCTAATTATTTTAAATATAATATATTGATTGCACTTGAGAATTGATAAACCGCTGAGCACAACCGTCGTACCCAGGGTTTTAGCCTTTCAATTATTGTACTGAGCATGAAAGTGGAATCAAGTACCTTGATTCCAGAGTAGCTGAAAAGCATGTTGTACAAAGTTAACTTTGTAGTCGGTTCATTGAAACCTAGTGACTCGGAAACGATATAGGAAAAATGAAAGAACTTAGAATGGGTCCACTAAGTGGTGTATCAGAAATAACTTTGACAGCAAAAAAGATCTGCAAGAAGAAACATTCGATTTACCTTCTATGTTTAATAGCTCTTCACCGGTGACAGCTCTTCCAATAACCATCAGGTCTCTCAGGTGTCCTTTCAGTACAGTACCAGAGTCTCGTTTCAATCCAATATCATAAACGGAATGGGAATTATCCCTGGGGTATGAGCCGCTTGTCAAAGACTGGGATCCAAACCTGACGCTATCCAGGAACAAGTGTGCCTTGTTTAAGTTTCCGTCCCAGACCGCCGCGACATGAGACCACTTGTCAATTGTTAGAGACCTAGGCGAAATTTGAAACAATTATTTTTTTTTCACTGCGTTGTAATCCATCGTAGGGATGTTGTTGCAATTTATACGTTTCTTAAACGACTCTCGAGGAGGAAACGTATGCAAAGTCTGACTTGTCTATTTACTCGTGCTTCCAGACCTCATCCGCGTCCCCTAAAAGGTGAATTGCGGTTTATTTAAAGACATTAAGTCCTATCAAGAGCAGAGGATAACAGTCTCTCACGGCAGAAACGACCTCGAGTTTTCAACGCCGCTATGATCTCCCCTCCATCCCTCCTTTTAGGTAGAGTTAATACAGTGTCCCCAGTTAGCCCACATGGGCTAAATACATTGACACTTAAACAAAGTTCTTACTTTCCTTATTGTAGACGAATTATACTCTCAAATACATTTTTTGACTGGACCTGATAAAGGCGACTGAAATTCTTAATTTCCAGATATACGATGCCTAACTCCTAGAAGACCAGATAAGACAGTGATATCGTCTTCAAAAAAAAACAAACAAACAAACCACGACAAAAGGGACATGTTTTTCTAGGCTACTTTAATAAGTAAAGGACTTTAATAGGTAAAGGACTAGGCCGGTTGCCTAAGAGACAAGTAATGTTTCCATGACAAGAAATTCGTGACCAAGGAACCTTTTACTTCCTGTTTAAGCACACAAGGAAAAACTCTTCATCATGTCATATACTCCTTGCCCAAACAAGCTAGTTATCCAATGTAACTGGGATTTATTTCAAGTTATGTGCCCATTGAACTGCCAGTACTGCATGTATACCAATTTAATTAAAACTTCTTCCACAAAACGTTTGACAACCATTCCAGTTATATTGGTTAAGTTTCCCAGGCAAAGCAGTACAACTACAAATCAATATTTTGGGAGAGTGCCGTGCTTTCCTGCTTGCCGAATCATTAACACTGAGCTGAAGAAAACCTGAAGTGGAATGGAAGTGTTTTGAAGCTTGACCAGTCCTCCTCACGTAACTCAGATAACCCTTCCCTTAGAAAAGAACAGACAAATAGCTCGGCTTACCCAGCGCCAAACCAAGGCCGATAATGACCTTCGTTATTAACCGCTCCAAAGAACACCGATCCAGACGAGTAGCCATAAACAATAAATTTTACAGGATCTGACCAGTCGGCGTAGATGGGCGAGTCAACATTCACGGGGCTCTGAAGTTTAACCCAGCTGGTGATGGTAAAACTTGTTTGACTTACGTCCACTGCTGGGGTTGTAGCGTAAGCCCCTGATCCGTCCAGGTACAAGGATTTCACACCGTCCTCCTCTTCGTATCTAGCTCCATTTACGAGACTATTGAAGAAGCAAAGAGCAGTAGTCACTTTATTTTAAGTGAATAGGAGACGTGAGAAGCAAGGTGATAGACAGGGAGAGCGATTAAAGAACGTGGAGTCCGATCTGTTGACGGTTCTGTATGTGTTACTGTTGTTTCGTTTTCTCTTAAGTTCTGTTTTCAAGATATGTTTGCTCATAGATTGAGGAAAATGAATCCTCTCCACATCAAATTCGACCAAGAGAGTGGAAATACAAATTTTTTGCTTTCCAACATTTTCTTTCTTTTGTTTTTTTTGCCAAACTTAATCCATTTCATTTTTTTAAAAAAATACTACTAGCTTCCATGAAGACAAACTTTTTTTTCTAGAAAGTACTTTTTTTGCTCTTTTAAATGAGATATAGTAGATTAGCCTCCTGTAAATATTTATTGCGATATCACAGAAACAAATTATACGACATATGTTTTTCGAGCCTTTTGTTTGAGACTAAAGAGGGTTAAAGATTTTAAGGAATCTACTCGGTCACGTCACTCTATGGATTGTCAAAACGGTCTACGATACAACGAAACACTGAGAATATCGATGAGAGAAATAAATATAGGTAATCCTGTGAATGCTGTTGCAATTAAGGAAGAACACTTCGAGTGATATTTGAAAATTCTCTGACTGAAAGTTGCACGAGCCTTTTAGGCGAGTGCCATTTGAAAGAATATTCAGTTATCAAGAGTAGCGTGAATCCTTAATTGCTCGAGCTTTCATAAGGTTACCCGAATATTAGATGGCTGAGAAAATTACAAACGCGGGCGCTTATTTTGGTTGCAGTGCTTGTGGATGAGCAAAAGTCATCCGTGTTGTTTTTGTGAATCATCTCAGATAAAGAAATGAACCACAGAAGTCTAAGCAAAATCTTTGCCATTAGTAGGATTTAAAACGACGTCGAAAATGAAGATCATATGCCGAAGATGTACTCTGTTTTCTTTAGCCGCGGTTTGAGGTAATACCCACCTGACGTCAGAATCAGATCCATCTAGAATCCAGTGTGCTATGGTCTGGTTTGGGTCTTTACCTGTAACAGTGAATGACCATTTTCTTTTTTAAATCTACGTTCAGCTGAGGTACAATTCTAGTCAACTTATAGTTGATTGGAACTGTTCGTTTTAATTGGACGATCCAGAAATCCTGCCACCAATCAAAGTAGTGCACGCGCCAACGTGGTTGCCACAGACATCAATTTTCAAACGTCCCTGACTTTCCCCTGACTTTTCCTTGTTAAAAACAAGTTTCCCTGACCAAATGACTACAAAATTGTCAGATCTAGTAGCGGCTTCTGGCCTCAACTTACAACCATCCGTTCTACTCGTTTATTAAGGTTAATAAGTCTTCAACAAATCTTCTTCATTAGGGAAAAACATCGTTAAGATCACAGTGACCCCAAATATTCCTTCCAGTTTTCAATGATATTAAATCAGCCGTGTTAAATTATTTCAATTTTCCCTGACTTTTTCCTAACCTTGAAGATTTTGTTCCCTGATTATTTCCTGACCTGTGGCAACCCTCGCCGAGCTTGAAAAAAACGGCTGGCACTAAAATGAAGTTTACGATCATGACATCTGGATTAGCGTTGCAATGATCAACTAATAGAGGAGCAAGGTTGTGAGTTCTTAAGTTCCAAGAAAGAGATAGTGATTTGTAACATTTTAACGGGGACATACTTTAGTAAGAAATCATACCTTTTCCCCTAATAACTCACCACGTACGACTGGAAAACCTGCAGCAATTCAACCTGCAGGGTTTATTTTTATTTTAAATAAAAAAATTGATATAACGATCACCTGCAGCGTCTGTTTTAATCTGGTTAAGCAAATGAGATATAAATTCATTTTCGTCCTTGTTGTTGACTGACACCAGTTCTCCACCAATCGATTCACAGAACTGTTGAGCTTGCTCCCAGGTCCTTCTCTCTGGAAACAACTTGATAAGCTTGAAACCGAATCTATACCAGCCGTCAGGAAGAGCTGGGAACATAGAAATGAAACCATTCCCATATTAATGATGGTGTTAGCCCTATCTCGGTCTATTATCGAAGCCAACATCCTCTGTGGGAGGGTAGGCATTACGATTAAAAAATGCCAGAGTACCAACAGTGTGACACTAATTGTACACATCTTGACCGAGCAAACTAGGTCCAAAATTAAAAGAATCTACTATATGTATGACATCCTTGCATACGGCTGGTGCGTCTGAAATTTGAATTGACCAATCAGGATTCAGCAAGCGGGAAAACCTGTACTGTCCTGACGTCAACGTATGTTAACAGCGAAAGCATTTGAAGTCGGGCAACTTTTCTCACTGGAGATGGCACTGGATATATCGTGAAAAGGAATTTTTAATTGCAAAAACCACAACAGATTGTAATAAGTTAAAAATATCATTTTTTGTCTCCAAGCTTTTATTTAGTGGTAAAACTGGATCTCCCGCGTCCGGCAACTCACCCGTTGCTCGTCGTTAGTTGAGTGTCAGCTGGTAGAATATAATAACAGTTGTGTCATTTTAAACAAAATATGTTGTTGTTCGTCAAATTAAACCCAGAATTTTCGAGTTAAGTATTAAAAGAGGCCAAAACAACTTAAGCGTTGTCTTTATTTTTGTAAGCTGCGAGGAAGAAAAAGACCATTATCGTGTCCCTCTTTTCAGAAGAACAGTTAAGTTTTGACTGCCGCTTGTACTGCGAGCGCAGCCACCGTATGCAACGATACAGATCACCATTTTCAGGCGGGATACAGCGGGCAAACCCGAGAGTCAAAATAGTTGAGATGGCTTTATCTTGCCCACTCACGGAGCTAACCATAGATTAAAATGGAGTCTTACCATCCTTATAGTCACATTTTTCCAATGTACAACGTTCCACCTCCTGAAGAAGGAAGAGACACAGCTTCAATCAAATGTATTCATTTCACTTTTGAAAAGAAACAAGCCTGTTTGAATCGCTAGCCTGTTCCAGGTTTATGGTTAGCTGGGGAGAAGCGCGAAGAACGAGATAAACACGGAGAAAGGTAGAAGGAAAGAAAGGCTAAGGGTTTGCCGCATCTCAACGACTAAAGGCTCCTTTTCGCTCGCCCTTCTTCGTGTTTGCGCTGCTCGCGAACTAACCAAAAGCTTGTACGGAACAGGTTACTGGATGTTGGAACAGGTCCAGTTACTGCAAATATCACATGAAAAAATATTTTCCGACCTAACCAAGAAATCTGGAAAAAATGAGTTATTATACAAATGCAAAGATGCATAGAAACCCAAGAAAGTAGCCGAGAAAGCATTTTTAATTTACCGCCATTTGATGATACTGAGTTCCCGCGCTTGGTAACAAATCTTGTGGGTCAGCGGTTTTGCTAGAATTGTTAAGCTCACACGTGACTCGTCCTGTTTCTCCCAGGTTTCGCACGTTCACAGAGAAACAGAGAGGAGTGTCCACGCAATCCCAGCGACATTTTATCGGGTCAGCAGCTGTTACGGTTGCTATCACGTGATTCTCTAATGCTACATCTTCCTCTTTAACAAACTTAGCCATTCTACATCCAGTGACGAAAGGAAACCAAAATAACGCTATCCACTTCATTCTGCAAATAAAATTGCACAACATTTGAGTGGTGAGAATTTTTGATCGTTGACTAGATTTTCTGGAAGAAAATTTCAGTTCCTTGTAATGTTCGCGAGTCCATGTAGCGGAGTACTTTCCGTAGTTCAATGAAATACCAATAAAACGTTGACCTTCCGTAGGTAGATATTACCAAGTAATAAATGTCATTGAAAATAATAGACTTAGTGAAGAGTGAGGATGACTTAGGCTCAGATTTAGCTGCGCCATTTATGACGTACTCTTTTTTAATCTGGAACGTCTTCTTTTGTGCCACGAACTATCTTTAATTTTCCGGGTTTGACGCAGTTTTCACTATGACTGGTGCGTCATCCGTATGCGTCCGTTCTCTCACAATGAGCAGGCTAGCTAATGGGAAATATAACGGTCGAAAAAGTCCAAGAGCGGAGCGACTTAAGGGCGATCTGATGAGAAGCCTGCTATCTCTTCCTCCCTAGATCCCAGTCAGTAGCTTTTAAGTCCTTATATCGCCGTTTTCTTCTAATGGCAATGTTTATTCTAAAATTGATCGATAGAATTGGATCAAATTCTCAGCAAACAAACCTCTTGCATGGCTGAAAGTTCTACTTTGGTTACGTAACTACTGGCTGAAAGCAGTTAAAACTTTTTGCCTAGATTTTCTCTATATTTTCCTTCGGTAAAAGCCTGTACAATTTGGCAGAGAGATAAAATATGTATTTTCTCCACTACAGGACTCATATCTTGGGAAATAGGTAAGACCATAGCCTACCAGGCCCAGCGGTGGTAATTAAAACCTAAATTTGCACAAAAATGAGAAACTACCTTTATAACCTTTGTAACTCCTACTGTTTTCGCCTATAAAATCCTTATCTGCATGGCCGGCTTCTGTGTGCTGTGACAATCGTGGAAGACATCGCCAAAGGAAATTGAAGAAAATTACACCAAACCGCGAAAAACCCTTGGTTTAGGCATTAGAAGTATAGAATAGAAGCCATTACTTTAGTTGGCACGATTTTTTTGCACTCTTTCATCAATGCCAACCCTAATTTTTTCATTATTGTTATAGGCTTAGGCATAGTCAATAGAGGGGACTGGTTACGAAGCCCAGTAAACATCAAAGGAGCTAACAAAGATGTCAAGATTTATATTGGAAGGTCCAAGACCGTGCACAATCTCTTGTTTTGCGCTCATACACTATGCATGAATTACGTTCCCAACACGTTTTTTGTGCACGTCGAGGCCAAAAAAGCGAACAACTATTGTGTTTTGTGCACGGTCAAGGCCAAAAAAGCGAACAAAAACATAAAACAAAGAACTTTGTCGGGTTTCATAACCATTCGGATCCCCTCTATTAACTATGGTTTAAGCAAGAGAATGAGGTAGAATGGTTTGGGTGAACTGATAGTATCAAATAAAAGCAAAAATCTTTGTGTTTATCATTGTGTTTATCATTAGCTTCCGAAGCTTTTCATTTTCTTTGCAAAGATAGACACTCTGCAGGGGAGAAATACAAAGATAACAACGACCATACCTTGTCTCACTGACGCTGCTTAACACATCTGTATGAATGTTTTTTGGGAGAAGCCTAGTTTCAAATGATATAAAGAAAGACTTTTGATGTCCTCGATACAGTGTTGATGAGATAAAACAATTCACGATTTCTCAAACACTATGTTCATGAGCGAGTTTTGACGCAACAAGGAATGACGCGCCAAACAGGCTGCTGTTTCCTTCAGCCATTTTTATTTTGTCCATTTTTTCAGTGGTTAATTATTCTTTACAATGAAAAAGTGAATTAATTATTTTTCCTGCATGATTCGGCTGGTTATTGGTCACCTTTAGTGGTAACATTACAGGAGTTCTTTTGTGATCCGTACCTGCAGGTTTTGTTAAGTATCAATTGCAGTTCTGTAATTAGCATGCATATGCGAATTATAAACTTAAAATTTTAGTTTTGGTAATCGTGTGAATGCGAGTGCAATTAAGGACTTTCGGTAAGAGTGATATTTGAAAATTCTCTCAAAATTGTACGAGCCTTTGGGCCAGTGAAATTTGAAAGAATTTTCAAATATAACGAGTAGTTTAAACCCTTAATGGCTCGAGCATTTATATTATTACTCATTTATAATATGACTGAGAAAATTACGAACGCGCACACGTTAATTTGCACTGCAGCTAGTGCAAATGAAGCCAATCACAGTGAAGTAATTTTCGCCGTCAAATAATGAATTTAGTAGTGGTTTTAATACCTGGCTCAACATGCGACATTCTTGACTGTTAAAATCATTCAGTTTCAGTAGTGTATCTATACTAAGTTGAATGTGATTTTTCTCATTTCAGGAAAGTTAAATACGAGTATCTTTGCTTTGGAACAGCCAAACACTATGGGGACGGCGCGCGTTAGTCCCGCAGACAACACTTTATATAAAAACAAAACAATCATTTTTTTCCATAGTCATGCAAATAGCCCTGAACATGTAAAAACATTTCAAACAGCCTTTGACAACAAGGTCGTTGTTTCCACAGTCTTTCTTGAATCAAGCCTTCCTCTCATGCAGTTGGACGGTATCTTCAACCGTTAATTAGCCGAAGCACACGATCAGTGCGCACCACGCGGGTTTTAAAGCTTTATCTACGAAGTATGTTCGGTTTAGCCTACAAATTTACAGAATTTGCATTGCTAAAAGCATGCTGCCTGTGGTAAAAGATCGTAAGAGAAGCGTAATGTTTTTAAGAGTCCCTGTCCATAAAAATGGAAAATAACACGGCAAGGGTCGAAAATTCGATTTCGCTCATATTTTTATGGTAGATAGGCTAGGGCATGACAAAAACTACTGCATAGTTTTTTTGACAAAATATCCTTTTATTTCAAAGAAATATGCAAATTACCAAATTCCGTTAAAATCGTCATTTGACGCACCATTTTATTAAACAAGTTTGAGAGCCTCGCATGCAAAACCACATCATTCTTCCGTTTTTAAAACACTCAAATATTTTTGTGCAATGTTTAAATGTGTACTGGGTTGATTTTAGGGAATGTGGCGTTGTCTTTTTGGGTGCACAATAATTAAATTTCGAAGACATGTATTTCATTCACTTAAAAGTACTTCGTGAATATAATTAATTTTCACCATGTGCTAAACCTTCAAATGGACCAAGCTTCTGGTGGTTGAATCGCAGAAGGATGGTCTACAGATTCCTGTAAAAATTTCTTTGGGCAAATGATTGTGAGCGACGCGAGAGCTTTTCAAAGTACGTCAAAAATGCAAATATTTGACCATCAGTCGTCAAATTTCAATTTACGAGTTAGACGTATATTTTAGCATGCGCCACATGACTTGACCTATGTTAAGCTGAAATAGACACAGAGCTGATAATTTCGAAATGTTCTAACCTTATTTGATGTAAAAGGCAGGTCCAAAGCCGATTTGACGTGTTTCTAGTCGATCTCTCACCATTCGTCGCACGTAAAGCAGATGTTTGCTTTTGTCTACACGAGGTTAACGTCCGATGTACGTCGCCTACTGTCGACCTATTATTGGTCGAATACTATGAATCTGTGACCATCTTTCTGCGCATATGAACACCACTGCATCTAGGTCTAAAACGGCTGAGTCATTTGTAGATAGTTGCTTGCTTTGCGCTGCGCCAAAATATTGTGTTTGATCGATTGCTGATCATTGCTGATAAGCGTGTCGGCGCAGCACAATCTTGCAGCCGTTATTGTTCGTCACGCAATGCTGTCACGGCATATGCTGCACATTTTGATCTATTTTGTATAGAGTACTCTCAGGATAAGTGAAACAATTTAATCATCGTTCATCTGTTTTTTCATATATGTAAGAAAATATGTGTATATTTATATAATCATATTCTATAGTGTACGTGGCCTCGGTCCAAATCACGTTTGTTGTACGTTCTGATGTTTCAGACAACAGCTGATAAAGCTAGTACCTGTACTCAATAGAATTGTAAGAAAATCGCCATAAAAAAAATTATAGATTAATGAAGCAAGAACTAGCTGAAATAAAAATAGGAAATCACAACGTGTCTAATTCGTGAGAAAAACAGACTAAATTTAATTAGTAATTACGTGAGTAAATAGCCCTGGCCATGCCATTTTATTTGGCGTATTTTGTTTGCTCAGTGGCGAGGCATTGGTATGTAACAGAAAATAGAGGACTGTTTTCAATACAGTCCAAAATTATCGTCAGTGAAATATTGTAAATAAAACACCTATTGACCGGTTACCTCCGCGGCCATCATTTGGTCATTCCGACAAGGGTTTCATTATTGTCTTTACCCCTATTAAGCAGCCACCCAAAATTTAAGAACTTTGTTTTGGAAAGGGCGATGGCAGATAAGAGTCTGAAATTGAAGGTGCATGACGAGTGATAATTCAAACACACGTCTATCATGATTGTATTGAATTGGCTCCATGTTCACCAAGAAATTTATAGCCCGATAGTGCCAAATTAAATATTCAAGGTACACCAACCTCTATTTAAGCGGCTAGCCCCATTAAGCGGTCGCCACCCATTTTCCCGAGGGTAGCCCACTGTGTTACATGTAAACCAAAAATAATTGCATAGCGCGAAAAGACCTAGGTATGAGTTTAACGTTACTGTATTACGCAGGGGCATGGTAGGTAGCGGTGGTCGAGTAAAAGATAACAACAGGGGCAATGGTAAATTATTAATTCTTTTCATTTCTTAATTTAATCTCTTCCTACTCAACACGATTGTGTGCTCCCAGTGATTCCAAGCCTTACGGAGCCTTACGTATTAGGATAGAAATTGTCCCACCCCTACCCCCTAAAATGGGATGACAGAATTGCGTGACGAACAAGGAACCGCTGCAAACAAGGATTCAAGCCATCAAACCATGATGATCAAACGTAATATTTTGGTGTAGTGCAAAGCAAGCAACTATCTACGAATGACTTAGCCGTTTTTGACTTAGATGCAGTGGTGATCATATGTGTCGAACGAGGGTCACAGATTCATCGTATTCGACCGTTAAATAAGTTGACAGTTGGCGATGTACATCGGACGTTATGTAAACAAAAGCAAACTTCTGCTTTTTGTGCGACGAATGGTGAGAGAAACACGTCAAATCGGCTTTGGACCTGCCTTTTAGAGCAAATAAGGTTAGAACATTTCGAAATTATCAGCTCTGTGTCTATTTCAGCTTAACATAGGTCAAGTCATGTGGCGCATGCTCAAATATACGTCTAACTCGTAAATTGAAATTTGACGACTGATGGTCAAATATTTGCATTTTTGACGTACTTTGAAAAGCTCTCGCGTCGCTCACAATCATTTGCCCAAAGAAATTTTTACAGGAATCTGTAGACCATCCTTCTGCGATTCAACCACCAGAAGCTTGGTCCATTTGAAGGTTTCGCACATGGTGAAAATTAATTATATTCACGAAGTACTTTTAAGTGAATGAAATACATGTCTTCGAAATTTAATTATTGTGCACCCAAAAAGACAACGCCACATTCCCTAAAATCAACCCAGTACACATTTAAACATTGCACAAAAATATGTGAATGTTTTAAAGACGGAAGAATGATGTGGTTTTGCATGCGAGGCTCTCAAACTTGTTTAATAAAATGGTGCGTCAAATGACGATTTTAACGGAATTTGGTAATTTGCATATTTCTTTGAAATAAAAGGATATTTTGCCAAAAAAACTACCCAGCAGTTTTTGCCATTCCCTAGCCTATCTACCATAAAAATATGAGCGAAATCGAATTTTCGACCCTTGCCGCGAAATTAAGAATTTGTCTGATTTTTACAGGCAGGCACTCTTAATTTTTTGAATAAAATCCAGGGAAACGGGCGACGTGGACCATTGTGCGATGTACAGAATACATGGAACAGTCAACGGCCGAGGCATCGTTGAGTTTTCAAGTGTCAATTTCTCGTATCGAACGTTTGGCTTGCCTGTCTAATTCTCAGACCAGTTCTGACCAAGGTATCAGTTAAACTTCATCCAGAATCTTAAATGAAGAAAGCACGACTCCTTGGTGAGTGTTTTCTTCATTCTCAAGCGTTCTTAAACGACAGGGTGTTGTATTCATTTTAGCTCATTTTAGCCAAAAGAGCCTGCATTTCTGCGGTTTCAGTTCAATAAATCACAGGTGGGATGTTGGTAGAACACGAATTATGCATGTTATAAAGAGAGCTTACAAAAAGCCAAGGCCAAATGTCATACTGTCTTAGACAAGGTGATGATTAGTCAGTATACTGCTAATGATTATTTCACTACTAAACCACGTGCAAATTATAGAAAAAAAACAAACAAACATTTTTATTTCTTGGGATTTTGGAATAAAACTAGAAATTGTCAGTGATGAGCAAGATTTCTGGTTTTCTCCCACGTCCCGCTTTGGTTGATCACACCGATGCAGTATATAACAATCTTATAAATTCGTTAAATAATGCCTAAATGATTCAAATTTCTCTACTTGTGAATATTTTGAAACTGTATTTGTTTACTTATTTACAGTGTCCCTAATTAGCACAACAGTGCTAAGTACATTATTTGACACTTAAATCAAGTTATTTATTTCTTTTAGTTA
The DNA here is from genome assembly GCF_964199315.1 of Orbicella franksi. NCBI lineage: Eukaryota > Metazoa > Cnidaria > Anthozoa > Scleractinia > Merulinidae > Orbicella > Orbicella franksi. The sequence continues at coordinate 3,661,795 of NC_138158.1, read as the reverse complement.
TTATTTTATACCGCTAATGGCCAAACGCAAAAGAAACTTAGACATATGACCAAGAAAGTTGCAATCTGCCCATCAGTCCAAAATGACAGCACTGTTTAATTAAAGTAAAGTTCAGACAAACTTTATCGCGACATGTAGGGAGCTTAAGCAAACCGCGACGGTAATGGCAACGAGAAAGGTTTAATGAGCAGCTGTGCACGTGCGTTATAAACTTTTGTAGCTGTCCTCTGCAATACAACAACGTGACCAAGATCTCCGCATTTCGGAGAACATGGGCTGCTAATTTTTCGTAATTCCTTTTGGAATTGATCACTGACATTAGATATTATTTGGGTAGGTATTTTAGACAGATCTTCGTTCTGAACAGATGTAGACAATTGCGAAATTCGAAGGTAAAATATATATCCATTTTTAACTGGGCGTAGTCTTTAGCGTCGACGTCGGTATAATGCTTAAACTTCCTAACCTCAAAACAGAACAGATTGTCTAAAAGCAGCAGCTACATGAGTTTTTCCTTGTCGTTTATTGTATTAATTCTTGTGATTCCCGCGTTGGGTAGCAGTTTACAATACCCTGCGTATGATTATAAATTCGCACCTGTCAAAGCTTGAAAACTTTCTAATTACACAGATTATAAACACATGATGGGCAATAACAATTCTCGTTCGTTGTAATCTTGAACTCTCAAATATCTCCACTAGGATATCCTCCTCAGTCTTGGAAATTCTCCAGTACTAGAAAATCCATTTTAAGAAAACAAATTGTGCAACGGATGAATATTCAAAAGTGGGGGATTTTACATTGACTTGTGGATTATTTTGACAATTACAAGTCTGACGACGTATTTAATTTGTTTTTCTACCGTTTCGTTTTAATTTCATTAAAAGTAAATTTGCATCGGACGTTTCGCCCGCAAACCAAATTTAAACAAGAATCGTTTGCTATTGTACAAATCATGGCTGTTAATGATTTGTCATAAGAGATAATATTTTTTTTGTGTCTTTACTTTTTACTTCGTCAAGGCGTTTCATGATATTTAGATCAAAATATTAAGTACCAAACTAGGAGCACTTTAGTGCATTTAATTTGTGCAAACATGTTTAAAATTTCACCATTAATGCATTGCTTAATGTATGTAATGTGGTTATAAGGTTTTATTGCGGGAATAAACATATTGGTTTTCAAATCGTGTGAAATGCTAACTTATAAACTGATCTATAAAGGCTGTTTTTTGAGTATTGCTTCCCTTTTCGTTCGTAGTCTTCGTTGAACGAAGAAGGGATAATTCAGCTCAGAATACTGAAACATAAAACAGTCATGGAGTACGAGAAGTTCAAAGCGATGCATAAAGTAACGAGTTGACTCTAAAGTTGGGCGACCGTCGTTCAGTGTTTGGTGGCATAAATTGGATATTAAAATGATGTCTGAGCCAGAAGTCAGGTGAGCCTTATCTGTTTATTTAAGGTAAAGCCCGGTAACATTATCTTTAGTTTGTTTCGAACAGAATGTAGAAGAATTTAAACCGTGTAGAACTGAGCTGGTTTGTTGAGATCGTATACTGTAGCTTTAGCGGTCTGCACAACCAGTACCATTAGTAACCACATTAGGAATTGTTGCTATTTCACTCAAAGGTGTCAATTTGAATATTTAATAAGGTTTCGTTGGAACAATTTTCAATAAAACTGAAGCTATCCATTGAAAACTCGAGCTTATGTCAATGGAAACCCGAATTTGCTTTCTGTCTAGACAAAGTTTTGACTGCATCCGGGTAAGGTATAGACAGGAGCCAGAGAATGCCCGGATGGTCGGTCTGAGATGACGAAATGTGGTATTCCACCAAAAACTATAATCACACCGTGCTCGACTTTAGTTGATAAACATTCTCACCTATAGCTTGGAATCTAGACTAGCACTGAGTGATTTATAAAACTAGGAAAAAAACGGCGATTAATTTAAAATTTAACTATAATTTTTTTCATCTTGAGTCCGAGCTAGTTTTGCTTGAAAACCGAAAACAAGTGCTTGAGAGCTTGCTTTACCATGGTGTTATTATAGGAGTGAAAATATTCATACGCATGTCGCGGTGATGTGTTTGAATGATTTATTAAACATAGTCTGGAGTTCTTTAGAGATTAAAGTTAAGACCCGGCTTTGTGCGCTCTCTATTGTCCGAGACGTCATTTGCTGAGAGCGGAAACTCGATACAATTCTGATTCAGGAGATCCTGTTCATAGCTACCTTTGTATCACGAGGCCGGCCGTTCATTACAATATATCAACAGCGCCGAAACAGACCATGGACCTGCACGGACATCGGAGATTACCATAAGGTATGTAACTACAAACACACCGAATCAGTCAAAGTGTGAAACGAGTATATAACTTGACAGTTTATGATCACATCAATTAAGACACAACTCGACCATTATTTTTATTGTGCCAGTAACATAACCTATCTTTCATTATCTTATGCGCTCAGGGGATTCGATTCAATCTCCGTGGCCTCAGTAACGCCGGTATAATGGAATCATACTCGGAATTACCAGTATAAAATATGCGCACCGGCTTTATGTGAACTTGTTTTAATGCTTTCCGCGAAAAGACCGTAAAACGCTTACCTCAATGCTTCAAAAGAGAGCAGTTTAGCCCGTTTGAGCCACGCGAAGCCTCTTTTATTGACTTCATTGTTATTGCATCTGGTATTTATTGGCTTAAGTTATTGATTTGAATGAATGATGCAGTGATGAAATACTCGGTCAGGGTCTAGCGTCAAGAGCCCCCTCCCTACCTACCCCCCTAACAAAAAAACAAGTCCGCGCAAAAAGAAGGTAATAACTGCCAAGAGTTAATTCATTGACTATCATTCGAGCGTCGCCAATACACGAGAGTTGACAACACTTGTGCGGTGCGAGAGCGAAAACTCTCGTCGACTGTTATGAAGTTTAAGCATGTTTAAATTCGACGACAGAAGTAGAGAGTTTATGAGCGAGAGTGACGAGTTTGAGATGAAATAAGGGTTAGAAGCAAACGAGTTTAAACTTTTGGCTTCTCTTGCTAAAGTTTGGAACTGCCAGTCAAGCTCCGCCCCAAATAATCCCAGTATTTGCGTTTGAAGCCGTCATTTTTCGCCACGAAAACGGATAAAATATTTTCCATCCTCACTTTTCTCTCGGCTTTGCTTTCTGTCCGCACTGAAAACAGCCCCAAAACAGAAGCGACATTAGCGTTGTCAGAAATTCGATTGTAACGTATTTCCGTTTCCGAAAAAGCTATGTTTTGGTGGTGGAAAACGTCGTTTTGTGTGAGCTATAGGTCAAGCTAGCCGACGGAAAAAAATTGCGTTTTTGAATTCAAATTTATCCAGGCTAGTGCGGACTTGAAAACAGGTGAGATTATTAATCAGCACAACGGTGCGAAAACAAGTAAATGAGCTCACTTAATTGCTCTATTATACCGCAGTAAGTTAACATTTGAAGCAGGAGAACTAAACCCGAATTTTTTTTGCTGTTCATATTACCAAACCTAAAAACTCTGTTTAGTTTGTTCATGAAGTATTCCTTGCATGTTTCATTTTGTAGGTCTTCATGGTGAAAACAGAAAAAGAGTCTTTGCAAGCTAACGGTAGGAAGTACTGTATATTAACTCCAGAAAAGACATGTCCGACTATAGTGAAAAAGATAAACAGAAAAATTCAGAGGAGAATGTACAAGAAAGCATGAATGGTGCTGCAGAGCAACTCAAGATTGTTTCACCGAGAGCCATAGAGTTAGTACCTCCTGAAAGATATCTTTTACCTCAGTATGAGCTATCGGATTGCCCAGAGCGAACCACAGAACCCTCAAGAAGGAAACTTCTGTCCCACTCTGAACTTCCGGAATGGCTACGCGGGAACGAGTTTTTATCTCACTTCCACAGACCGCCCATGCCATCCTTTACATCCTGCTTCAAGAGCATTTTTAAAATTCACAGTGAAACTGGAAATATATGGACTCACTTGATTGGTTTTATTATCTTTGTTTGCATTACAAGTTACATGCTTTTACGACCAATCACTGCTTACCCCCCATTTCCTAAAGACTGGCAGGAGAAGCTTATATTTGGTTGTTTCTTTGCCGGTGCAATCTTGTGTTTGGGTATTTCGTGGATTTTTCACACCGTCTACTGTCACTCTAAGGTGGTTTCCAAGATATTTCGCAGGTAAGGTTTAAACGTAGATTAGAATCAGTCATTCATTCAGTTACTCAATCAGGTAGTCAGTCAGTCAATCAGTCCGTCCGTCCATCAGCCAGCCAGCCAGTCGGTCTCGGTCGGTCCGTCTCGCCGTCCGTCAGTCAGTTATTCAGCCAGCCAGCCAGCCAGCCAGTCAGTCAGTCAGCAAGCTAGCCAGTCAGTCAGTCAGTCAGTCCGTCCGTCAGTCACTCAATCAGTCAGTCAGTCAGTCGTCAGTCTAGATCTGCAGTAAGTCAGTCATTTAGCCAGCCAGAGAGTCAAAATATTTTTGCTGTAGTAAAAGTTACAGTTACCTCACTGTTATTAGTTTATGTAAATGTATGAAAATGTAAATCTTATTTATAGTGGTCATGCACTTAGCTATACAAGCACTAAGCTTTGATAGTTTATCATTAAAATGCTTCGATGTAAAGTTTCTGTTTTCCATGTTCATACTTTTCATTACTTGGAAAGTGACTGACATTTTGTACTATTGTTTTTTAAGACTTGACTACTCAGGCATTGCTATCTTCATTATGGGATCTTTCATCCCTCCTCTTTATTATGGATTCTATTGTTCAAGAGTTCTCAAGGTCGTTTACATTTGTCTGATCTGTTCTCTTGGTATCATTTGCATCATCGTTTCTTTGTGGGACAAGTTCAACGCTCCTGAGTACCGACTGTTGAGAGCAGGTAAGGTTTTTATATATTTTTTTAGAGCATTTGTGGGTAGCGTTTTCTTAGACGTCGTATTACGATGCTTTTGCAGCGTGTCTTCTTTAGAAAGCAGAATGTCTCGTCAAGGATGTAATTCCCTCAGGTAGAATATACTTCTCATGCGGATGCTTCTAAGACATGCGTAGTCACTCAGACATATGAGGTGAATTCGATCGCTCGCGAGTAGAACAACAATTGAAACAACTTTCACATACTCAGACATTTTGCTTCCTGTGAAAGTGGAGATTAGCAATAAATGAATCGATCTTTTGAAAGAAAAAACGAGGATCACCAGACATCTAAGAGAGGCAAATCCGAGGCAAAGCTATTTCAGCGTCTAAAACTCTATAACTTGTCCAGTTTGTTACTCTGGCACTTAAAGCGTGATGTAGCAACATGAAATCCGTTCCCAGTAAAGGTGCGCACAAAACCCAGGCGCTGGACTTGAATGCAATGCACGATCTAGTATGGCCTACAGAACACGTAGTTTAGCGGAGCAAAGGCGAGAATGATTCTCGAGAGCGAAGTGCGAAGGCGGAGTGCGAAAAAAAAGCGCTTGTTGTCGAGCTCCCAGCCCGTGTATCACGTTCGCGCTATGCCCAGCTAAGCAGGCTATGTACGATCAGTAACCTTACAATCATGTGTTTTACAGGTCTAGTAATTTCTTTTGGATATTCTGGATTTATTCCCGCCATTCACCTGATAGCTGAGTACGGTTTGACGCTAGCTTATCGACAGGCGGCCGGTGGATGGGTATCTCTCATGTGCCTCTTGTACACTGCCAGTGCTGTCATGTATGCTACAAGGATTCCTGAGAGATTTTTTCCCGGCAAATGTGACATCTGGGTGAGCAGATAACTTTCATATTCTAGTGTCTCTCTTTTCGTTGCTTCAGTTTGTATAAGCCAAGAGAATTGGCTCCCCCGTTCCACTCACTCCATTTGGCGAGTAATTTTCAGCGGGGCGCTAACTTCCAACGAACAGGGTCGCTGCATGCGCGTGTAACCCAGAGGTGACCTTGCTCGCAGGCCAGCGGATACCATCAGCCACAATCAAACAACGAGTTCCTGCCGACATACTGGAAACTAAAACTCAAAAGAAGTTTTTGCTTAACAGACCTTTGAAAAGTCTGTTAAGCAAAAACTTTTATCGCCTACCGATTTATCCTTTTGTCACATTTAAAGTATCGTTTCTATCTTCTTTAGTTCCAGAGCCATCAGATCTTCCATTTACTTGTTCTGGCTGCAGCGTTTGTTCATCTGTACGGAATCTGTCAAATGGCACAATACAGGTTTGAGCAGGGAGCTGTATGCGAAAAATGAGTTTCATTGAATATACTGCGAATTTTTTTTTCTATCAAGCTTAACAAGTGGATTCAGAAAACGACAGATGCTATCAGGACAGCTGCGAAAGCCGAGTACCGTACGGAAAAAAATGGCCAGATGCTCCTCTGAAGGAATACAATTCAGTTCAATTTAAATATTATGGAGAAAGACTAGAAACTTATTGTAAAAGAAATGATTGAGTAGTGAAAAACTGATAATATACGGACCTATCTTTAAGTCTGCTGGAAAGACGTTTCGTATTCTTCAACATACATCCTCAATTCAATTTAAATGCTACGGAGAAAGACTGGAACCTAATTGCCTGTACATTATCAGTATTTTTTTTATTGATTTTTTGGAAGTCTAGGGATGACACTATGAGGATAAAACGTGTCTTACTAGACATTTGAATGTGCGTATCACCGAACATTTCTACTTGTTATTTGAACTCTGATTCGCCCTAAGGGCTCGCCGAAGTACTGCAGCCAAACTTTTAACCCGTGTTTTGCGTTGCGCTATAGATATTTACTATAGTGCACAAATAGTATTAAATTTACAAATGCAAGGCATTCCCAAATACAGCTTTTAGAAATTTTCAAAAAGAAAACCAATTTCAACATTTTCTTGGAAAATTTTTCAACATATTTGGTCTCAAAATACAAATTTCCGCGATTTAAAAAACCTTTGAATTTAATTGCTTACTTGGATAATTTATACCCTTTGCTATTCGTTAACTTCAAATTTGTATTATCTGTCTTTGATTGAGGTGTATACTGAGTATATAAAATGCTGGTACAAATTTATTTTACTCTTGTCAGTGAAATAAAATAACATGAAGCAACAGCAACTATTGCCATTTTGAAGTAAATTTAGTAAAATTATCTTTATACCGTCTTTTTAATAACGTCAAGTTCAGAAATCCTAATACGTAGTACATCTGCACGAAAATCTGCGTACATGACCTTAACTTGATATGACTAATCCAGTCAGGCATCGCGCGGGACTTTCGCGCGCGATTCATCCCTGGTGATACAAACATCTCAGTTTTTTTCGCCTTGAGTCCTTTTGTACTGAGTGACATCGCGCGCGTAACTTGACTAATTTTCTTCTGTAGTAAGTGGCATCACGCGCGTTGTTTCACTTGATTCTTGATTCCTTCTGTAGTGAGTGGCATCCCGCGCGTAATTTCACTTGATTCCTTCTGCAGTCGGTGTAATCACACGCGTTATTGACCTTGATTCCTGCTATAGTCAGTGTCATCGCGTGCCTAATTTCACTTCATTCTTACACTGTAATCAGTGGCATCGCGCGCGTAATTTCACATGATTCCTTCTGTAGTCAGTGGCAGGGCGCACGTAATTTCACTTGATTCTTACTGTAGTGGCAGTGGCACAGTTGATTCCTTCTGTAGTCAGTGACATTACGTGCATAATTTCACTCGATTCCTTCTGCTAGTTAGTGGCATCCCGAGCGTAATTTCACTTGATTCCTTCTATATTCGGCGTTATGTTGAGCTTGATTCCTTCTGTAGTCAGTGGCAGCGCGTGCGTAATTTCACTTGATTCCTGCTGTAGTCAGTGGCACATTTGATTTCTTCTGTAGTCAATGACATCACGTGCGTAATTTCACTCGATTTCTTCTACTAATCAGTGACATCTCGCGCGTAATTTCACTTGATTTCTTCTATAGTCGGCGTCATCGCGCGTGTTATATTGAGTTTGATTCCTTCTGTAGTCAGTGGCATCACGCGCTTAATTTCACTTGATTCCTGCTGTGGTCAGTGGCATCACGCGCTTAATTTTGTTTGATTTCTTCTGTAGTCAGTGGCATCACGCGTGTAATTTCACATGATTCCTTCCGTAGTCAGTGGCATCGCGCGCGTGATTCCAATTGATTTCTTCTATTATTACACATTGAACTTACTATCTCTTTTCTGATTGGCCGAAAGCGTACAATGAATTTTCGAAATCAGCGCCTGTGACGTCATCTAGCTGCAGATTATACAATAATCATTTCAAGGCCACTCAAGGTCACGGGTAATCATGTCCTGTGTAACCGCGGTGCATGATTTTTAAAGGCCGGTCCTCACTGGCGACGCAAGCATAAGTATAAACATAAGCAGTAAGAAGCTCATATGCTAGTGAGGACAGCCGCGACTTAAGCATAGCATAAGCTTTCTTCTTATGCTTAGGCTTATGCTCACTGAGGACATGTTGACATAAGCATAAAGTGCTCGCTGATTGGCTGATAGTCTTACGCTTATGCTTATGTTTATGCTTATGCCAACATGTCCTGACTGGACGCAATAGCGACATAGGCATAAGCATAAGCATAACAAGAACGCAAGGTTTTAATATTCTTATGCTTATGCTTATGCTTATGTCGTGGCTGTCCTCACTAACGCATAAGCTTCTTTTATCCTTATGCTTATGCTTATGTTTGCGTCGTTAGTTAGGACCAGGGATAAGGGTAATACACGTTATTCCAACATGGCCGCCATTTTAGTATTCTTTTGTTTACTTGAAAATGAGCCCTTGTTGCCTCGTTTAAGGAAAAATATTCTTTTGAATTTCGAGTTTAAGAACGAGGCAAAAAGGGCTAATTTGCAAGTAAACAAAAGAATACTTAAATGGCGGCCATTTTGGAATAACGTGTATCATGTCAAGCTCGCGCGCTTTGTGTTTGTGTTTGTGTGCTTGCCGTCAGTGAAGAAGCAAAAACATAACTTCCATTTTTTTTCGTTCAATATATAATAAAACAATTGTAAGGGTTATCAGCCTTAGCCTTCGACTGGTAACTCCTACCTTGGTTGACCTTGATTATTCTGGATATCACAAAACCTTATCCAATAATTGTTTAAAGACAGTGGCATCGCGCGCGTAATTTCACTTGATTTCTTCTGTAGTCGGTGGAATCGCGCGCGTAATTTTACTTAGTAGTCAGTGGAACTGCACGTGATTTTATTTGACACCTGTAGTCATCTGCAACACGCGCGTAACTTGACTTGATTCCCTCTGTAGTCAGTAGCATCACCCGGGCAATTTCACTTGACTCTTTTTGTAACAAGTGGCATCGCGCGCGTAACTTGACTTGATTCGTTCATTAGTCTAAACTCGTCATGTGACTGAATGTGCCCCAGCTAAAGCTAGGGAATATCCGGGTGATATTCGCCAGTTTTCAAAACTGCGCGTGCGCATATTTGAAGGATAATAAACACAATAGCCTCCATCTGGCGCGAAAATATGTAAATAACAGCCTTCATTTGGCGCAAAAATACCCTCGGATATTTGTTCGGGACATTGTCTGTTCCGAGAAGCAAACAGTTTTCCGAGAGGGTAGCTCGAGGAAAAACTGTGAGCTTCGAGGAACAGATAATGTCCAAGGACGATTTCGCGCCCTAATGGAGGCTATAGCTGGTTTTCACATGACGTCACTAGAATTCGAACTACAAAACTATTGATCTTCCTGAGATTTTACTTAAATGATGTATAAGAGCAGCTGAAAACTAATACTCATACAAATTTTCGCTCCGAATGGGTTTTTGGTTTTGTGATACACTACGCTTGAATTTCTAAACTTTTGCGTGACGTGGCATTTACGTGACGGCCTAGATTCGGGGAACTTGGCTATCTGAACAGTTCATGTCTTAGAAAAAGTATTATTTTTATGTTTTAGAGTTTCTCGAGGGATAAATTCACGTTTTTGTAGCAAAACTCAGTGACAGATGTTTCTGTTGGTTTCCGGCCGCCATGTTGGTGCCCATACGGATGGGCACCAGCATGGCGTCTCCATACAAATCTCCATAAATTTGGGTAAAAAATTTCTCCGCATATCTCGCATAAGAAAAATTGCTGTGACCAGAATTTTGGCGAGAGTCTTTGCATATTTACTTTCTTTCATTTCCCAGATTCTGGACTATCTATTGACCAGTTTTGACTTTTATTTTGATCTACTTTGAATTGCGTGACACTGAAAACCAAGCATTGTTTTCATTACGATTTGCTGTGCGGCCGCGCGACCCGCTATTTGCCCCGGCCCCAACTTTCGCGCGGCCGAACTGAGCACAAACGTTGATCGCTCCACTCGCCACAGGCAAGAGTTTAGCATGATTTCACTAGGCGATTTCACTATTCCTTTGCTTCAAGATAGGTTTGTTATTTGTGTACACTGATATCGCAGCTTATGATCACAGGTAAGCATAACTTGTTTGATTTCAACAAAAGCGGCATAAATTCGTAAAGCTAAGTGAACGTAGCTTGCAATTATTTCTTCACCAAGGTTTTGCCGGTAAGATTATTTTCTGTGATTGATTCACAAATAAGTTTGCTACAATAATGGAAGTTATGCTCGCCTTTTGATCGATTTCGGCTTGTCTCGTGTGATTTCAATAGCTCAAAAATTTGTTATTTCTTAAACAGTCCCTACCATTCTACTCCTGAAGAAAGTAAAAACCGAGCTCACTAGTTTGGCTCCAAGTCCAACCAATTAGTACGCAGGCAGCGGGTGCGTTCCTTTGGGGTGATCTGGATCAGGACCAGTGATCCAAGATCACTCGGATCGTGTTGCGTCAAAGGAGCCGATGAATCCGTGACCTGAGTGGATTCATCGGCTCCCTTGATGCACCATGATCCGAGTGATCTTGGATTACTGATCCTGATCCAGATCACCTCAAAGGAACGCACCCTTAAATAAAATATACATGTAACAGTAGCTACAGTGTACCTCTGTGTAGATTGTGTGCACAAAAATGGGTCAGTCTTGCTTGCTCGAAAAACTTTTGAATGTATAAACAGAACTAAAACAATAGTACATGGATGTCATATGATTATTTTATTGATTTATAATCCTAAATTCATTTTCGTTGATTTAAAAAAAAGTAGCAAGGGTGACTAACAACTTGCTACAAGTAAAGTGTAAACTATTCTGGCTTATGTTATGCGAATTGAAAATTGGTGAAATTATGAAAGTGTTGAATATGCGGAAGCACTACAGTGGTGAAAAGCCAGATGCAAAAAACCAGTAAGAACTCAATCAGAGAAAAACTGGAAACATCAAACCACTTTGAACACCTCACTGGAAACTCTGGAGTTTAATTTATGGTCAAAAGAGCTATGATCCTAGGTGAAACGCAGTGTAATCAGAAAAATACAACTACGCAATATTGTAGTGGTGAAATGCCAGATGCAAAAAACCAGAAAAAACTCAATCTGAGGAAAACTGGAAACATTCTCCAAACCACTACACCTCACCAGGAACCTCTGGAGTTTAAAGGTCAAAAAAGCTATGATTAATAATCCTAAGTGAAACACCTTGTAATTAATTAATACTGCCATCTACACAAATATATAAATAGTGGTGAAATGCCGGATGCGAAAACCAGTAAAACTCCTCACCCGGAGAAAAACTGGAAACATATTCTCCAAACCACTGCACCTCACCTAAACCTCTGGAGTTTAAAGGTTAAGAAAATTCTAACATGTACTTGTACTTGTTTAATCACTGTCAAAAATAAATGAATGAAACTAAGACCTATTGTAAGTAATAACAAAATAATCCCAAGTAATGCACAGAACTGGTCAGCATCAAGTGAAGAATAATTATCTCTCGAGGATACCTGGTATAAATGATAATTTACACATGTTCTGTAACATCATGCCTAGCATATCAAAGATTCATGTAACTTGCTGCAAAAACTTGAGTGAGATTGTGAGAACTTCAACCCACATACCCTAACCCTCACCCAAATCCCCAATTGTTCACCCCGACCCAAACCCTAATCCCTCACCCTAACCGTCAAGTCCCAAGTTCCCAAATGGTCCCCAACCCCCCAACCCAAACCCTTGCCCTTAACCCCCACCCGAGCCCAATTCCTGGCCCAAACCTTAGCCCTTATCCCTAACCAAAATCCATCTCCCTTGGCACCCTAAACCCCCAATCCATCCCAAATCCCAAACTTTTAAGTTCTCACAAACTAACTTCCACGTTTGTAGCAGGCTAGTCACATAAAAATGCATCATGGTGGATTCTATTTCTTTACCAAAAACAATAACGACTTCTCTTAAATGACAAAAGTAACTTGCTTAACATTGCAAAAAGCCTAGGGCCTAACAGCTGACCAGAACATGTACTTTACATTGGCTAGTTAACATAAAAGTTTCTTTTCAGCAAAGCAATTTTTAATTTAAGTAGCAGCTAGACTTGAATTTTAAAGGAGATTTGAATCATGCAAAAAGGCTTTTAATTTAATTTTTTTTTCCAGTCTAAACTGGAACATGTAGAACTCTCCATGAGTTATAAGAGCATTAGTTGTTGTTCAGGGTTAATTGTTATGATCAGCTTAGCTTTGAAAGTTAATCATGAAGAGTTCATGATGTCCAGATGTTTCCTGGCTATTGAATTTCCAATGATTAATCTGGTGATTTAAAATTCAAGCCTGGCTTCAATGGTCTTGATATTCACAGACTGACAGAAATCAAGTTATTGAATATGTAATCAGTAAATGGTGTCCAATTTTGCCAACAAGCTTAATTGTCATGTCAGTATCTTTCTCTTCAGAGGACAAATCTAATCACATACAGACACGAGTCTTGACATCAAATGAAATTCTAATTTGTAAGAACTCTGAAGCTATTCTTATATCAAAAAGAATAACTTTCCAGAATCCATTTTAAAAATTATAGCTTCCTGTAAGCTATAATTTTTGAATAGAAAAAATTCATCAAGCTATTATTTTGAAATAATTGCATTCAAAGCTATCATTTCTTTAATGATAGCATCAGGCAACTATTTCTTAATAATGCTTGACTGTTGTTTTTAAATAATAGCATTTTAAGCTATTTATAAGTCTTTAAATAAATAGCTTTGTTGCTATTATTTGTAGTAAATAGGGATATTTTATTAGAATTTTCATTTGATGCACGACACAAATCTGTATGTGACTATGCTGTCCACTGAAAAGAAGTACCATGACAAACATAATGTTACTAGATAAATAATTTATTAATTAAATATAAACTTGTCCTCCTGAACACTTTGCATTGTCTTGATTATCATGGTCTCCTGACATCTTCCGTGATTCATCAAGTTGCTTGTCCTTTGTGTGATCCAGTGATTTGCCTTTCTCCTCTCCAGCATGAATCATCCACGATTGTCGGCTGAAAATAACCAAAAAATATCACACTATAATAACTGCACACCAAACTTTTGCAAGTTAATAAATGTTTCTCAGACTCATTACTTGGACATACACACTGTAGATGTAAAATTGTGTCACTAGGACTGCCTTTAACACATACAATGTTTCTGCATAGGAATAAATTTCTTCCCTTGCTTGAGAAATATTAGATTTATGGTTCTGTAGATTCTAAAGATTTTAACAAATCATCTGTGTACAAAATTGCATAAACTTTAGAAATTAATTTAAAGTAAACTATGTTCATGACTTGAAGAGTAAATAATAATTATAAATTATAATTTTCAATTTTTATTTTTCACTGAGTACTTAATACAATGTAGGTGGGAAACAAAACCAGGTGCCACTGGCCATGTAAAGTGGCTGGTTATCATTAACAACATAACAGTCTTAGGGAAAATATAAAAAAACAAACACAAACTTACTCTTCATATGTTGTTGAATCTCCATCACGAGTCCTATGATTTGCATTAGGTCCAGCTCATGTAAATTTTGATGTTTAACCATGGCCTAAGAAGAAAGAGAGTGTCGTTATACTTGATGTTGCTGCCATCCTCTCTAGCTTATGCTTGTGCTTGTGTACACATTTATTTATTGATTACTGATGGTTAGTTTTGAAGGGGACCTGTTTTTGTCAAGAAAAATATACTAACTAAAGGGCTTCAACTGTACATGAAAAAGAGTGCAGCCTTTAAAAAAGGAAAGAGCAATTAGCAACATGGTTGACAAAGTTTGGGGTCACTGATATTCAAGGGGAAAATTATTTTTATGGCACTTTGAATCTTTTAACTATTTTCAGGATTTCTATTTTAAAAGTTGATCCATAGTAACTGGAGATCAAGGTCTTGCTCTGTAACAACTTTATTATTAATAACAGTTCTTGGCACTTCTGTCAACACTGACATAGTTTGTCAGAGTATTAGTCAGAAAGGTCGGTCAATTAGCTACATGTACATGTATATCTGAGTGATTTCAAGGTTTTCACCTGGATTCAGGCTAAGCTAGTGACCTTAAACCCAAGGGGGGGGGGGGGGGGGCTCTTTTAAGGCCAGGCTGGGCACATGGCCCAGGTGCTGGCCTATCTCCTGGTGGTCTGCTGGCGGCCAGCTGTCAAAGGCAGCGGGGAGGGGAGGGTGTCTTGTACTGACATCCTCTGCTAGCCAGACCTAGTGTTCATTGTGAAATAACCTTGATATTGACCGTGTTTCTGCCATTTTACTCAGTTGTTTAACCTCTTTTGAGGCTTCTGTTTTGACATGGCCCTGCTGGAGTGGTCCATGCCACGTGCATGCACGAAGGGCCAATCCCTTAGTCAGGGGGGAGGGGTTGGTGGTCAGAGGACTTCTGGCCGGTGGGACTGTCTTTGAGCCAATGCGGGCATGTTTTTTCTCATTTGGTCAGATATAATTACATATTTCTTACCTTCAAGACCAGAGTTAAGCTGGAGCTTTTTGTTCATCAATTCCTTTCAGGTTGATCTGACTGGGCTGCTGTGTTCTTTCACCTCTTATGACTTTGGCATCATGATCAGCTACATATTGACAGGTACACAAAATGAAAGTCCTTTTATAAGCAGGCATCTCAGACAACTTTTTACATGGTTGATCTAAAATGTGGAAGAAAAGCAATCAGAAATTAATGTCATTTTCTATATCTCTTTGACTGTCAATAAATACTGGACAGGTATTCATTAGTCAAGTCTGATCATTTATAATCTACTGTAGTTCTAGTCTACAGATGACAATATTGTACAACACTTTTAGAGTGAATCAAAATATTTCAATTCAGAGCACCGAGTTTGGGCAAAGTGTTTTTTGCCACTAACTTTTATGATTATGCTCCTCCTTTTTGATGTTGAGGCCAACTTGTTTTATTGTTTTGACATTTAGAAGAAATAAATAATTGACCAGGAACATTATTTACTTCTAAGACATGCATTTTGTTTACATGTACATGGAGAGGAACAAGTTTTGCCTTTTGGGTAGTGGTACTACCTTATACTTGTGTAATATAAAGTGATTACTGACCATTATAACTCGATGTAGCATTCTTGACTACATATACACTGTACCTGACTTGACTGGCTTTCAAACTTGAGCTCTGTGGTCCTAGTTGGTCCCGACTGCTCTGTATAGACAGACCCACCTTCCTGGTTGGTCCTGATGGTCTGACTTGACTGCTCTGTATGGGCTGACAGATCCACTGTCCTGGTTGGTCCTGATGGTCTGACTTGACTGCTCTGTATGGGCTGACAGATCCACTGCCCAATCCACTGTCCTGGTTGATCCTGATGATGGTCTGACTTGACTGCTCTCTATGGACTCACAGATCCACTGTTCTGGTTGGTGCTGATGGTCTGACTTGATTGCTTTGTATGGGCTTATGGTTGACATTTTCTGCTGCACATGGTTGCTGAGGACTGTAACTCTATAGCACACATCACTTTTCATGATAGTACAATTATATGAAATAAATCATACAATCATGTGAACTGTAGCATGACTGAAATTCAGGCCTGCAATGAATTTCAACCACCAAGTTCATGTGCACATCCTAGGATTTATTTCATTGATAATAATTTATTATGTAGTCATCTTTTCATGGCCTGAATAATTGTACAAAGACATGCTCCCAGCAGCTTTGTAGCTCTGATTGAGCAGTAGAACTGCAGTCCTATTTCATGGGTTTGAATCCCATTGTAGCCTCAATGTTGTTTTGTTTTTCCTTTTTTAAGAACTCACCAACTTTTGTTACATACTAAGTTCAAAGAATTTGCTTGACCTTTCCTTTCGCATAATTCTTTTGGTGTCAGAATTAAACAGTCATTGCATAAAAACCAGAGGACTTGAACATCAGTTCCTTTTTACGATTTCAAAAATCAAGTATATCTGGTAATTGACCTGCTCCTGAAGTGGCTTACGATGTAATTAAATTTGCCCTTGGAGGTGTACAAGACTGCAGTCTAATATGAGTTTGAATCCCATTCAAGCCTGAATTTTCAATTGAAAATACATGTGTGTTCACTTCTGCTAAACACGTTGCTGGCTGACCTGTCTTTACATACAAACCTACTTCAGTTCCAAACCTGGAGAAAATTATGAACAGCATTAACTTTGTGACTCAGACAATTTTCATCTTATACACCTGTAAGACAATTGCTGGTGTAAGTCACCTCAAACACTCCCAGTGGATCCTTCAGCTCAGCACTCAGTGGAGCATTTTGATCAGCAATTTAAACGTTATAGGTTTGAATCCCATTGTTGGCTTGCATGAATACATTTTGTTACTTACTTCCTCAAATGGCATATTGTTTTAATTTGAACTTATATTGTTAAAATGGGAGAAGAATGATTTTTCACGAGACATGCAGACAACTGTTGAGAATAAATTAATTAGTATAGTGCAGCAGGTGGGGTTTGAGTAATAGAAGGCAGAAAACTCCTGTCAGAGAGAGAACTGTGTAGAGTATACACAAGCAACAACAGCCTAAATCACTGTGAAGAGAGAAAGGACATGTACATGTAAAGACGCTGTTGGAAGACAACAAACCAAAACCAGACCTCAGGTCAAGAAGGCCATCTTGTTCCAGTCTGTTGGAAAAAGTATGCCTTGCATTTTGAAGTTCTCAGCAGCATCAAGCGCTAGTGAGGCCTTATATGACACCTGGTCATGAAAGAGACACATATAGGTGAGGTGAAGCAAAGCCCTAGAAAGCAAGGAAATAAAGCTGGAGAAAATCTGTGTGCTCTTTGAAAGCTAAAATATGTGAAGTGAAACTCCAGGACAATTATTGTGCATGTTGTAAAGCACTAATTTGCAGGAGGATGTTTAATTTTAAGCATCCTGAAAGGTAACAAAACCGTAGACCTGTTCTTTGTGAGGTTGAACAGTGAGAGTTAAATCCTGTAAGAATGAAATAATCATCAATTCTTGATATGTCAGGGGCAGGTGAGCGTTCTGTCTTTTAATTAATGGTGTTAAGCCTGATATACTGTTGAGAGGAGAAAAGCTAATATTGGTGAACACTGTTTAAACCAGTGTTGGAATAAATTATTACAAGTCAGTGCAGGCAAGGCTTTAAAAGGGCAGATCCAAGTTGCAAGTCCACAGGAGCAAGCAATTGAAATTCTCTCTTGTGTGCAGATCAGTCATGGCAGGCATTTAAAGCAGACATCGAATAAGAGCAGAATTGTACAATCTAGTTGGGGGTAGAGTTTATTCCATATTTTTTGAAGTTGGTTTTTCAATAGAGGAAGGTGTCATAGAGTAGAGAAAGGTTTCATGAGATGATTCCACTGAAGATTACTTGATGTGTTGTTCTAACATGAAGTCCAAATTGTATCCAGGTGTAGATTGTAAAATGTGATGTCACAGCAATATTGCTTGATTGACTTTAACTGGTAAACCAGGAATTGTGTACAGTATAAAGTTATGAAGAAAATGGTCACCACATGACTTCAAGCAAAGTCAGCTTGGAGGGTGGAACCAGTGAAGAAAGATCTGCAGCCTTGACGAAAAAGGCTTCTGATCCAGGATATATCACTGATGCCCTTTAATATTTCAGAGACAGATAATTAAGATACAGAACTGAAAGCAAAATCCTACATGTGATTTCGGTACATTGTGATTGGTTGAGTCTTCATCGCGAGAGGAGATGATCAAGCAGTGCCAATGCTGCAATCAATGATGATGAGGATAACAAGTGAACTAGAAGGAACCACTTTTTACTTCTGCAAGTTGGTGCTCCATGTTAGCCTCTTAAAGCAATGCAGACTGGGAGTCAATAGTAAGAATTACTGTAAGTTGGAAGCTCTGGAGGAAACAAAAGATCCCACTCCTTGATTCACAACTTTGCAATCACCAGGAAGAAAACTTAAGATTTTACCGGGGCATAATTAGGAACCCAGTTATCGTGGGTCAAGCTGAGCACTTTCCTATCACAGTAGCAGGGTAGTGTCCATTACAGGGTGCCCAGGTCTTTTGTCTCTCTGACACAAAAGACTAATGATAGCTTTTAGCCTAGCCATGAAGCTAGACAGCGATGAACAACTACCAAGCATTCAGACATTTTGAATTCAAACCAGTTTATGACGGCGATGTTTCAGTGGTTAGAGAGTTCACTGCCATTTGATTAAGCAGATCCAGTGTCTATCTTGCCTTTTTTTTTCTTCCAAAGTTCCTTTCTCAGTGATCTTTCCACCCAGGAAATGTGCAGGATGTTGTGAGTAAGCTGTAAGTTTGCTATTTATTGGTTGCAAAACACAAATGTCTTCCAGGTCACTGAGACACACGAGCACCATTTTGAATTTGCAGGCTGGTTTCTTTTTTAGATGTGCAACTTGATCTTTGTAATTAACTTGCAGTGACGTTAGATCTCCTCACAGGTCTAAGATAATCTTCTGATCCACCATCAGGTCCATTGTTTACAGTAGCTCCACCACCTTAAGAATAGGTTTTGGTGACACACATTTGGTTAATGTTAAAGGATGTGACATCTCCAGCAAGCTCCTTGCCATCTTGAATGAGATCTCTGATGTCCTCCGGTAGTGCCACTTTTGCAGAAACATGAGTCAGAGCTGTTCCACTTTTGAGTGCTCATTGCAATCTAGGGTTGCCATGGTGTAATGGTCAGGGCCAGAGTCAGTCAGAGCAATGTAATCTGGAAAATCATGCATTGTCCAAGTTGTCTTAATTAAACTGAACTATAGCAAACACGAAAAGTAACAAGGGGAAGTGGCTTTAAATAAGCTTCGTGCTTCATAAGCCATACCTATACACCCTGTAGTTGAGTGTCAGCACAAAACTCTCTGGTTCAGAGGTAGCTGCATTGTGAATTGTTGGTAGTCTTTGAGAAAAGGCTTTGAATCAAACAGTGGTCAGGAGCTCATTTAAGTATGGAGAAATATTTGACTTTCCATCGCAGAGCACAAGCTATTTGGTTGCATTATTATAGCCTGGTATCCACATAATTTTTGGAAGATTTCATCACAATGAAGCACTCATTGAAAGCATCAGCAAAGCAAATACAAATTTGCAAGTGAATAATAACATAGGGAGACCAAGTTCTACAATCTGTTAGAAAGAATTAGGGACCATGTGAAGCTTCAGATCAGCAGTTGCACATAGTTGTTTTGTGAAATGATTGGATGTGGACTAAATATTATTATAAGCTTTTGCAGTCTGTTGTAGAAATGTGAATGATCACGCTGTTTTTTTTCCGAGTAGTCTCTATTCAAGCAGAGATCTGTGGTCAGTCAATAACAACTCCTTTAAAGTGGTAGAGCATAGAGCGCAAGCCAGGGTTGTCATAAAGGTTTGAAGTAGGTAGATTTATCGTTGGAGTCTTGGTTGGAATCCTCTTTGCCCCTCAAGAAGCACGCACTTGAACCATAGCTCTCCACCAGACTCTGTTGCTTCCATTCAGTTTGGCCTCACTCATGTCTTCCAATGCTCTCCAGCTCTTTTGTCACTGTTTGTCTGCACAATTGTTTTGGTCTTGGAGTAGGTGGTTAATTTTGCCATCATTTGCTAAAGAATCAGACAAATACCCAGGCACGGCACCCAGCCAAGATCACGAAGTACATAGCAATTGTATTTTGCCAGTGGGCTACTTTTGTCAATGCTGCCAAGCCCTTGGGATCAGGGATTTCATTAGCGTTTTCAGCAGGAGGGTAAGTGGTTTTCACAGGCGGGGAAAAGCTTCCTGCTTGATGGTCAAACTAGATGGGCAAAATTGTCCACACAGCCACTCAGTTTGCCTGGTACCCGGCCCTTAATGACACCCCTGTGGGGTGCAGAATTTTTGCCTCAGATAGCCGTATGCCATGCAGCACCTTTTAAAGTGATGATCAGCAAATTAAAGCAACCAGAAAGAGGTACTGGTACCAGAGGATAACCAAGCTCTACATTGTCAAAGAGAAAGACTTAAAGCTCAACAGCTGCTCAGAGGACTTCCTTGTGTGTTGGTTTGATGCGGATGACAGCCAGTTACAATCAGAATCGAGTGTGTGAGTGAGTGCCATTGGACTGCCTACTAAGCTCATGTGGATGACGTAAATTACATCATCCACGAGCAAAAAGGGAACAGAGATAGATGTAAAGTTGTTGTGCAATCACATTGTTCCATGGATATAGCCTTAAAGCAACCTCTGAGATTGCAGATAGAGTTCACATATTACAGTAGCCTATTATTTGCACAAGCATAAGCCACTGCAGTACAGTGTTCTGACCTGGTATCCATGCATTAGAAGTTATCGCAATGCAGTACACATTAAAACCATCAATAGAGCAGAGACTGAGTCACAGAAAGACTTTTTGCCCCAGTGTGCACAGTGGAGGTTTTGTTTGTCCAGAGCTGATAATTTTTCAATGTCAACTCGATCACCAGGTTAGCAATGTGGTCCTTTTGATGATAAGTAAGGAGTTTGTGTGATTGTCGTGGTACCTGTATTCCAGTAGGGAAAAAAATATTGTATACTGAAAAAAGTCGCACTCATCTATTGTGATTGTGTGGGTGGGATAGTCCTGAAAAGGACTGTTCTACTGAGCCTCTTAAAAGACTAAAGTTTAAGGTCTTTGTCAGAGGATTAGAAATTGATGTCAGTTCATTTGAATGTACAACCAGTACATGCACAAATCATGGCTAGAGGCCATCACTCACTACCTGCAGTCTAATGGACTGTGGATAGGGACATACAGGCAACAAAAGCAAACCATGAAAGAAAACGCGATTCCTGGGCAGTTTAAAGCATGATTACATTATTGGACTTGTAGACTTCCCTCTTCGGTGAGGATGAAGATCCCTTGCACAGCTTCCCCAATGTAGACAGCCTCAGTTAATCAGCAAGTGGAATTGTGCCAACATCACACCATGTTGGAGGGCCAAAAAATGCTAGCTACATCCTTTATCAGAAGCCATTTGTAAGTGCTGGCATACACTGAGATTAGTCATATTGTCTACTCCTCTGATTTTGAGGACTGTAGTGAACTAATATATTTAGCATGACAAAGCTTTTTCTCAAGTGCAAGCTGGAATGTGGCCACTGCGATAAAACAAGTCATTGGGGATAAGGGAGGGGTTCAAATAAGGCCCTGCAATGCAGTGGCCATCAAACAACCCAACACTCCTCTCACAAGAATATTTCATGTCCAAATGGCAAACACACACTGACAACCAAAGAGGCACCCTCAGACCCCCATTTATCAATAAAGATGCTGGACAGTGAAGACTCACTTGATGGGTTTCCAAGCTTACCAGAGGAAAGATAATTCTACATTGGCATCCAAGTCTTCCTGAGAGACTTCTTAAACAGAGCAGAGTGAAGGAATGATTGCACAGCATTCAAACAACCCCTCGTATCATCAAAACAAGAAGTTCTGTGTAGTACTTCTTTCACTTCAGATCTCCTCACTTGTTGCTTTCAGAGCCCTTGTCTGTTTCTCCCCACCAGTTCCTTTGAAATGGATTTGACTGTTTCAAGTGTTGGTGTGTCATACTTCTTTGCATTCAGGCTGTTTCCAAGTACCCTAAACACCAGTTTAGCAGGGAAACATTTCTCCATTGGGACCATGCTTCTGGAGGTCATCTGTGTTGTTGGCTGCTTGACCTCGAGGCTGTTGTTCCAGTTGTTTCTGGTTATCCTGCTCCTAGCAAAAGTTAAAACTACACACCATTGAGGGTAAATACATGTGGAATTCAATTTTTTTAAACAAATTTTGAAGTGACAGACAATTATCCTGGTGCAATTGTCTTTTCCATACTGGTGAAAAATGTTGTCCATTATTTTTCTCATCAACAGACAATTGGGCATGTTGCATCCTTCCATTTTTCAGTTTTACAGTGAAAAATTGTGTGTAATTTGAGCCCCTTTGACAGACAATTGGCTTATAAGCATCTAAAGGCAATCATTGGCCTTTTTTTTATTTTGTTCAGACAAACTATTATCATCACTCGGCATATTTTGCTGCTGGGAAATGTCATTGGGAATTTTGAATTAATTTAATCTCCTGGCAATTGACCTTGATCATCTCTTCCTCTGCAAACAATTTGAATTGATATTAAATAATTGAACTATTTATACAGGGTACCCACATCAGTTTTTTTAACTGTTATCAATGTGGGCCCTGTTGTTTTGAAATAATGATAAATGCACTGTTTGTTTGATGCTGATAAGTGGCATATGATCGATTTGAGCTCCTCGACAGACAATTGCGTGTACCTGGTAAAAAATGACAGTCAATAGTTTAGTAATGATGATAATTGAAAAATAAATAAACTAAACTTTTGACCTCCTGTATCCACAATTGATGGTGAAAAGTGCTGTGTAGTTTGATCTCATTTCAGACACTCTACCTTGAGTATATGATGTCAAATAAGACATTTAATTTGTAAATGTCATAAATAAAGGCATATAATTTGGCCTCCTTCGCAGACAATTGACCTTGGAATTTTTTTATCATCTTGTGCCTTCGAAAAAATGGCACCGTCAGGTAATAAAATTTCAGCTCAAAAGCTCATCGACAGATAATTCATGAAGTTTCATTTTTCGTTTGGGCAAAGGACATGATGGTGATGATGACTGACAATTCATTTCTTAACTTGCTTAAACATGATCCATGTTTTAAAAAAAAATGTGTCAGCAGCTAAATGGCATGATTGATTTGTCTCTTTACCTGCTTTTCTTTAGGTCACATTTGAAGAGGCTCTTTCCTTGTGACTGGTGTCACTGGCTGTGTTGAGGCTTCCTGGAAACTTAAATGAGAGCAAAAATGTTATCATGTTCATGTTCCTATTTATGCATGTATAACTTACCATCTTCTAAACAAACATGATCCAAAATCCTCCTGTACACTGACAGATGTTAATTTCATCTAGACCAATTTTCCACAAGTCCCTTCCTTAAGCATCTGTGATGTCGTTGTCCTCAGAACCACTTTGCACATATCTATATTAGGCTGCACAATTCAAGTTATAACAAATAATGCTCCCGAAAATGAGCTAGCCCCCGAAAGTAGGCCAGAAACACCTGTATTACTCACCTTATTGTCAATTTTTTTTAAATGTGCAGTCGGTTGCAAGTGTGCCCCCGAAAATGGGCTCAGTGTGGATTAAATATGCCAAGTAACTTGCCATTGTCAAAAGTCCTGAAATTGCAAATGGTTAGTACTTAATTAATCTTGTTTTGCATTGTTCAACAACAATGCTTCACGCAATGCATAATTGCATTAAATTAATCTTTAGTTAGCTATTTAAGGTTAAAAAAAGACACAGAGACACAGTTTTGTTGGATTTATTGTTTCAAATATGTTACATGTTTCCTACATTATCCTACATTAAAGTGGGCGTGCCCCCGAAAATGGGCTGAGTGCGGATTAAATAAATATTCCAAGTAACTTACCTTTGTCAACATTGGTTCCTGAAATTGCGAATAGTTAGTACTTAATTTTTCTTTTTTTGCATTGTTCAACAACAATGCTTCATGCTATGCATAATTGCCTTAAATTAATGTTAGCTATGAGGTTTTAAAAAATGACACAGACACAGTTTTGTTGGATTTATTGTTTGAAGTATGTTACATGCTTCCTACATTATCCACAGGACCTAATTAAGGGGACGCGCATTCCTAGGTGAAAAATTTGACATCCTAAGAAACCTCAAGTGTTCTGTGTCAGTAAATGTCGACACGCCGAAATGAACACTTAGGGTGCCCCGGATGGTACATGGGGGTTATTAGCGGCTTGCTAACAAGTTATAGTCGATACCAAGCCTTTATTTGTAAATTAGCGCCAATTGGTGTTCTGAGTCGAAAGCCGAACACTAGCTGAACCGAAAATTGAATCCGAAAGCAAAGTTTGTCGTCCTTGAGTTACACCACGTACCTGATGCCAGGGTGTAGAACTTGCCCTACCTTACATGGGTTGCTGTTAGACACCAGTGTTCCTTCTGCTCTCCATGCTCATCAGAAGATTGGCGATGATTTAAGTTATGAAAATTTGGTGGGCAGCTGAAACTGCCGTGTCAAGACAATTGGCCTAAAGTGTTTCAAAGTGAAAACAACTGTATGGGCCATTGTTGAAACTTGAAAACTGACAACCTTTTGTTTGTTGGAGTAATAATTTAGCAGACAGTTGACAAACTGCCACAACAAGACAATTGGCTTAAACCCTACAATGTACACAATGGCCCAGAATTTTGACTGACAGTTGTGAAGCTGTCAAAATATGATGTCAGACAATTGGCCTAGATGTATGCAAACAAACTAAACTGAAGTGTGTGTATCGTCCCCTATATTCCCTCCTAAACTGCTTTGTAGTCCTGGCCTTAACTATTAGCTAGAACTAGAGTCAAGCTACTAAGCTGCATAGGAGTAGCAAAAACAGCCTTCCTCCTTTCAGCTGAATGACCTGAAATCTCCAGCCATCTACTTTTAAGTCATGTCTGGTTGAACCTTTGGACCGAAATGGTTTTACTGAAAAAAAGGTTTTTTGAAAAATTTTGGTCGAAATAGTTTCACTTGATCACAGTCCCTGTCATCAAGTAAAACATGAAAAAAAGTTTTTATTGCGCAACTAAGCGGGAGACGAAGTGCTGAAAATGTCGAGCCGAAGTGGATGCCGAAAATATCCACATTGTAGAGCCAGCGTCCAGTTAAACAAAGTCGAATCTTGTCCGAATAAATCCTTGTAGTAGACCCAGCGTCGAGTTGAAGAGTCGAATCGTGACCGAAATAACCTGAAAAGGAACCCAATGGAAAAACCTTAAGGGAGGAACCACCCAAAACCTTGGGACCCAACTAACTAACCTAACTACATTAAGTTAAGCCGAATCAGAGGTTTGTTGACCTCTGGCCGAAATTTGATGTTAAGGTTCATCCAGAGCTTTACAGTATTTTAAAACCTCCCCTACCAACCCACAATCAATGTTACCAACCAACTGCATATGTTTAGATATGCAAAAAAGCCTTCCTTCAGAATCTTCTAACTGACTCGTTCCCACTCTCCTCATCTGAGTAAATCGTAAGTAGCAGTAGACAATGGGAAGGAGGAAAGAGAAGAGGTTACTTCTTCTTCCACACCCTTCCATTATCCTTGCATCTTATAATGTCCCCATCAGAGTTGATCGGGTCAGAGTCAGGCCTGGTCTTGCGCAGGTGGACTGTATGGTGCTGAAGTGATGAATCCAGGATTTTCCTCCTCCAAGATCAAGAAACACTAAAACAAAAAAGATAAGAATTCTAGACAAGGTGTAGTAGTAACAAGTTTGCTCTAGAAATTGCAAGACATTACACATAGAGTTAGAAACAACTGACTGACTAAGTTCTTCGAGTTCCAAGAGGAGCAAAGGGTGTGACTCCAGGTAAAATTTATTTATTACATAAATTATTGAACAAATCTGTTGTCAATGTGTCTAAAATTGGTTTAATTTATTTTTATGTGGGAAAGAACATCACCTAGACAAATGGGAAATAATTTTCCAAAATTCGCTTTTTAAAGTTACAGTGCAGTTAATTTAGTAACCCTTGAGTTTCAAATTTTTCCGCGAACTTTCGAAGGGTTTACTCCTGTAGTCACGAAACGTAACTCTTCTTTGCAACTAGAACTAAAAGCACATTTCTCGATTCAACAACTATTACGAGTCATCATTTTTCACAGAACGATAATCAAGTTATTTTTTCCTTACATGTAAACACTATTTACCAAATCATGTCTGTCTCGCGCAATTCGCAACAACTGAAATATTCAGAAAGGGTGCGGAATTACAGTCAAAAACTGAAACGGCCGAGGCTAAACTGAATTATCTATACAGAAATTTAAATTTCTGAAATAAGCATTGCAAGCGAAGTAAAACGAAAACAAGATCTCTGAACAGCAAGATCCCCCAAAAAATGCGTTCATGCAGTACAGAACATTGTTTACGAATTTTAGGTGCAACAGAAAATTTGGTTAATTATGGCGACATTCTGAAGAGATTCCCTTTTACTGGCGGAATTTGGAAGCAGCAATAATAATTCAAACGATACGTTGAGCTAAATCGCGCCATGTGTTTAGTTATTGAACAATTCAAGAGAATGATTCTAGAGTTACTATTTTAATAATGCCGACAACGGACTGTAAAATAACTAACTCGTCACAGAAATTAGGTAATTTACCTTTAATAAAAACCATGGCTTGAAAAAAAAAAATTTAATTCCGCGAAAAACGCAAAACCACATCAGAAACATTTTGGAAACCAGGCACTGTTTTAGTTTGGCGGCAAAAGTAGCGCTTCGCGCGGGAACTCTCCAGTATTTCCTCATTTCTGGAATTTCAAGGGAATTTCGTAGAAAATATTGCACAGAAAAATAATTTCAGCTACTTTTTTTAATTTGACTTAAGTTTAACAAGAGAATTACGTTTACCGGTCGATTTGTGAGCTGTCAACATGGTTTTTAATCCCACATGGCGAGAGCGCGTGTACAGCAACTACAATTTTGTGTACGGAGGTGTACGGACCAATGTTTTCATTTTCTCCGGCAAATTCTGTGTGCAAATACAAAATTATAGTTAGTCACTAAAGAGAAACTACTTGGCACACAAAATACTGTGAAGGGAAATGTCCGTGAGCGGAGAAAAACGAGTTTTCTTCCTCGTAAACGGAGAACACAAATTCGCGCATGGAGCAACATGTTATGTTATTTTGAAACATTTTGCAGCCTGAAACAATAATGCACTCACATGTTTGTCCCATTAAGGTTCTCGTAACTAGAAGAATGTCGCTGAAGCTGGTTACACCGTCAGTTAAGTCGGTGAAGAAGAGAAATTCCAAGCTTTTTCAGGAAGAAATGTTTCACGTCCTTCAAGCTAGATGTTTGGCGGGGAGTGAAAATTTTGAAAGCTGCGCGTTTTTCGCCCGCACATCACGTGATTAACTTCTCTTCGCTGATTGGCTTGCTTCGTAGCACTTGCTTTCCTAGCTTACGTCATAGACTACTATTGACTCTCAATTTCATGGAAAAAAGCCATTTAAACAGTTTGAAAACTGTATCTTAAAGATGTTTAAGAAAAACTAACTGCGAATTCTGTGAATATTTCCTACTTTCTCTCGCTATCCAAGACTATTCAGTAAACTTTCAGGGACAAAGAGGTCCGCGAAATTGACTCATATTTATCCACCTGGGTTAAATCTGATTTCTTATTGGCTCCCTGACCCACGTGGGTTAGGTCTGATTTCTGAGTGGCTTCTTTGATTACTCTGGCTTTTCAATGGTTTTGATAAGGGTTTCTTGAGGTTCCTTTTGAGCAAACACTCCAAAATACCGCGCACAAACTAGAAGTTTTAAAATGAACTCGCGGGTCAATTATAAACCTCATTAAATTTCTTTACTTTTTAGCGCAAAAATCACAACACAAACTGTTCAAAAATTCTGAGTTTATGGCAAACCTCTGCACTATATTTTCTGCAATGCAAAGGAAAGGCGCCCGATTGGAGAAACTCCCAAGCACGCGGAAATACAGTCCCTTGTTATATAACAACAGTTTATAGTTCAATCTAATTAACGAGCGCTCCCATTGGTTGATTTATGGTCACGTGGCAATGGCTGAATCTAAATCGTCTCTGGAAACATAGAGATTCGAAGGAAAACATAACTGTTTCCCTCGGGATCAGTGCATATCTAAGGGCTTAATTTGTATTTTCTATGTCGTTGAAGTACGCTAATATAACCAGGCGTCCGCTCACAGGAAGTGCTCGTAAAAAAGGCTGGTTTTCACTAGCGACGAAGTCGTAGTCGGAGTCGGAGTCGGAGACGAAAGAGTGCTTACGACCTAGTGAAAATCGAAAATCGGAGTCGTAAGTGGAGTCATAATCTCGACAGAATCGGAGTCGGAAGAATCAGAACGTTTTCATTTCTTCCGATTCCGTTTACGACTCCGTCGCTCAGGATCTAGTGAAAACAGATTGTCGGAGTCGGAAGCAGAAGCGGAAGAACAAGCCAATCACAAGGCCCGGAATCGAGAATTGTGATTGGCTTATTCTTCCGCTTTTACTTCCGACTGCGACAATCTAGTCTTCACTAGTTCGTAAGCGACGGAGTCATAAGCGTAATGGGTGTTCTTCTTCCGACTCCGTGGGTTTGATTTTCACCAGATCGTATCGCTTTAAATGGTAGCCTACGTGTAACAGTACCCACCCCCGAGGATAAACGTTTCTTCTTCGGGTTGCAGGTACGGCTGCACGTAGGCTACGCAAGGGAATAGTCAAAATTTTTGAAACGTAAAACTCCTCCCGGTGAAAGGCTTCCCACCTTCCCCCCCTCCCCCTCCCCCCCAACTTCTACTCTCTCTCTCTAACTCGATAAAACCTCCTGAAACACAGTAATCCCACCGGGTTCACAGAAGCTTATGGATGCATTTTTTTTGCTCAATTTTGTAGTCGTTATTGCCGTTATTGCCTCGCCTAGGATCGATAACCAGCCGCTGTTCGGGAAAGGAAGCGCGCGCTGTTCAGGAACACTGGACTCAGGAGAGCAGTGGAAATGGAGCCTACGACTTGCCTCGCGAGCTCGCTTTTAGAAAAGAACACATGTCTGTGGACAAACCAGTCTTGTGGGTCTCATCACCCATCAGGTCCTCCTGTGGTTTTTGAAGCCTGCAGCAGGTGGTTTAGCGGGGCAGAACCCTGATAAAAATCCATAGAATGATTGATGCGGGCGCGTCTCGCCTGCCTTGTGTTTTCACGCACCCCTTGTTTGTCACAAACGTTTTTTCTCTCGCTTCTCGCTTGACGGACTAATAAAAAGGCGCGGAACTGACTGTACGGTCCAGAACATACAATTCCCTGGCCTACGCTTTTAACACAAATGGACGGAAAGGACAGACTAATCCCAAGTAGCTTGCTTACTTTCCACGCGAGATTGAAAAGGACCGTGCGTGTAATTAAGGGAGTGGAGACCTGAGCACTAAGGCAGAAGCAAATATTTTTTCAAATATTACTTGCTCGGCGCAGTGGCTTTGCGACCCCTCAGTCTCTTTATTAACAGCACTGGGGGTTGACTAAGCTTACAAACACCGTTTTAGCAGTAGATCTCATCATCTTGAACCAAGGAGCCCATGTCTTGAAGTAGTCCATGACTGACTCTGAGAAACCATTCCATTTCCTCAACACTATGTTAAAAGCCATGTCCTAATTTATCACTTTAAGTTTTCAAGTAGTTTTTCTCCAAATTCCCGGCAGTTTATAACCAATTAACTTTACACAAAAACGCAACCCTTATCATGTTCCAGATTTTTCTTGGTCAGGCCATGTACATACCTCAACTCACTAAAGATAAGTCGAAGAGACAGATAAATACAACAGATAACAAAAAGTAATTTTCCATAAGTGATCGATGTAACAAGCTGCTGGCAAGTATCTTGAAAAAAAAGGAATGGAATTTGTTTGGAGACTCCGTTGCCGGGTTACTTTAATGTAAGGAGCATGTGACGTCGACATTCTTTGGTGCATTGAAAATATTCCAAAACGTTTTCTAATTTTTAAAATTTTTCGTGCCATCTTTGATATTGTCGGTGAATATGTGTAACGACAGAAATTAATAATCCTGTCTTTGACATGGAAAATTTTCACCCTATTGTGATTGGCTCTAGTATTTTTACAATCGGTTTGACCTTGGGCTTTCGAGGAAATCAGTAAATTTACATAATTATCATCTTTCACCTTGTTACTAAAATTTTGAACAAAGACATTTCACCTCGGAACTGTAAACAAGAGCCCAGTGAAGTCTCCCAATCTCGATTAACCCAGTGTGAAACGGCAAGCGTTTGTAATAGGTCACGAAAACATGAAGTCGGACAAGTACATTTGTCGAGTACGATGCATTGATTAAGCCACAAGGATTCTAACACCAATAACAGATAACATACAAAACGAATAAGCTATATCATAGAGTTTTTCTCGACGTTTTGACGAAAGTTCAGTTTAAATAATTAATCGTACGTATAATGCATGTTGGTCGCGAGGTATATGTATACTAATTGAATTTTCAGGAAACGCACTACCTACAAATTTAAAGTTCCGTGTTTTTCAGGAGTAACAAGATATTGGGGCGCGACCGCCGCTGGCATACATGTCGAAATGAGCTTCTATATCGCCGAAGAGTGAAATCAAAATAATTTCGGTGGGAAAAGAAAACAAGAAGCGAAAAAAGCACCAATCAACGTTTGAACAAGTAAGTTTTTAAGCCACTCTGTTTGAGTAATTATTTTAAACTGATCTTATAAAGTAAAGTCAGTTACAACCAAATGTCAAACTTATAGGCTTATAAGAGTATTATGAGTATTTTTAGTTTTAACCTAAAGACATTTAAGAATGTTATGCTTCTTTTGAATATTTACATACACTACTTTAATACTCTGCAGATTCGGCAGTAAATTATCAATTTTGTTTTCGTGCGATTTTTTTACCTGGGGAAAAATTGACTTCCCTACAACTAAATTATTGTACATTAAAATTTAAAAGCGGAGAGAAAAAGCGAAATGTATCTTAACTTGTATGCTTTCTGCGTGAGTAGGAAAAAGTCATAACGCTCGCCCATTCACGTGGGTGTTTTTCAACGTTAACTTCCAGTAACGCTAATGAGTATGTGTGTGTTTTTGTTTCATTGTTTATTTTATGATCCTAACAGCAGACGCCGGACCCCGGTTCCGATTTGTGGTGTAAGTTAGCTTTTCGTTTTAGACATCATATCCCATCATTAATTTTCCATTATTTACTATTATTTTATCCTTAAGATCCCTCTGCAATGAAACTCCATAAATTGTAAATTATTAAAGATCAAAAAGAGAGGGTCTCGATAAACAGCGGGAATCGAAGGGCACTTCTTTGGCCGAATGACTTATGGATATATAATTATCACAGAGGTACTACATCCTCTGTAGGTGTTCAATAATGTTTTGACCCCACGACTTAGCTTGCTGATACCGCTCGTTTTTGAAGTTCTTTCTCTTTACAGTAGGTGCAGTAAATTAATCCAAATTGATTTTTTCAATATATTATTCCTAATTTCAGTATTTTCAAATGCTACATGATTAAATATTTGACCAACATTCCTTCTGATTCGTGGTTACCATATCAGAGTTGTAAAAAAATAAGGACTTGCTGCGAAAACAGTAAATGTTATTAGACCTTACTTGCAGTCCACAGATTGAAAACAGTGTGTATTGCTAGAACGTTCTTCGCTTTATTGTTGGCACAACGAATCAGCATGAGGTATAAAATTTAATGTCTGTTGTACTGACATGCCACCTGATAGAGAAAAACATCACCCATCAGCGCAGTTGAAGTCGTTTATGTAAACCCAACCTTATGGCTTTGTGTTTCATGTAAACCTTAGAGTACAGTAGTGCTTCTTTTGCCAGCCTTTGCGCGCGGCGAAACTCCAAGAAGCTAAAAACAGAAAAGGGCATTTTTTCGTTCTCTGTGTAAACCTTGTCAACCCCCCATTGTTCTAATATCATTCAAAAATAAATTTTTAAGTATATAGCTCGTAATCCGATGTCTGTTTCACGAAAATTTGGGATCATTTCAAACACAAAAACCACAAGCGTTTTTGAATGAACACGGATGTAGAGGAAATGGTCTAGATTTTGTTTTGGCCTTTAATTTGTCGTGGAACTTGACGGTTTTCCATTATTACTATTTTTTTCTATGCCTAAGTAAACTGCTACTATGTTTAAATCTGAGTATATGTTTACAATTACAGGGTTTTACTACAAAGCATGATAGCAGTGGTGATAGGAGTGGCTCTGTTTATGACAGTATCACAAGCGGATGAAAAATGCAAAGGAGGAAACATCAATCAACATCTCTGTCAAAAGACATGTAACTTGACCAGTTGCTCGTGTGATATGACTGATATTTCCCCCTTCACCAGCTGCGCACAAAAGTGCCATTTCTTCTCTTCTTGTCCTAAAATGATTTGTTCTGGTAAGCCGGATGTTTTTAGACTGTTGACAGTCCCTCTCGAAATTCAGCAGGGGTTATGAGGCTTTACCATCCTTGTCTAGTCTTCTTCCCTCCTCTGCCGTACCGCGCTTTTCTCGCCTTCTGATCCCTAATTGGCCACGGCCACACCGCCTTTTTGCGTTCGCGATGGCTAAACACTCGTCTAAATGACCTTTAGAGAAAAAACCGGCTGCCAGCAGTAAAAGTATTTTTCTATGTAAAGAGGGATACCCTCAGTATTTAGTAATTCGAGCTCAAGATCTAATTCGCGTACGAGCACCCTTCCCCAAGGTGCTACTGGTATTCAGACCCTGTTCACTGGATGCTACCTAATAGCGTTTCAGATGGGAAAGCTTACCCTCCCCTCCCCCACCTCTCTTGCATATAAGAAATCCCGAGGCTAGATTCCAGAGGTCTAAAGTAAATCAGTGTATTGCGTGGCGAATCTTAAGAGGGGGTAGGGGGCGGGGGGAAGAGGGTTGAGAAGTGAAGAAGGACCTTTCTTGTTCGGGAAAGGTATAATTGGGTAAAGGTGGAGCAGTTTTTGGTCCATATTTTAACGGAATTTTGGGCTCTCTTGACTTTTCCAGTTATTTTTCAGCGAAAAGGGGTTGATGGGAAATGGCAGAATCACTTGATCCACCTGCTAGTCCTTGAGGCGAACCCTTTGCCATAACTAACATGTATTTCTTCTGTTTCGTTAGGGAGACATGGTTGTTCGCAGAAGTGCTTTTTCGGTCACTGTAACATGGAATGTTCGTCTAGTCAGTTCTGCTCACAGTCATGTGTATGGAGAGCCAAATGTGTTCAGATCACGTGCTCATCGGCTATTTGTCACCAGGTCTGCGCAAACTGTACTATGGAGTGTACCAGTGGAGTGGAGAGGTGCGATCAGATGTGTCTTGGGGGTAGATGTGAGATGAAGTGTCAAGCAAAGCATTGTAAAAGACAATGTTTCAAAGGAAGATGTAATTACATCGGGCGTTCACAGAGTAAAGCATCAGTTCTGCAAAGTGAGACGTTAGCTGTTCTGATCGCTTGTGTAAGGCTCTTAAGCTCATAGAGAACATGATGTAGTGATAAAGATCAAAGAGACAATCAATCAATCAATAAATCATCAATCTATTAGTGTCAAAACGTGGGCTGAGGTTGCCCTCCAGATCCGAGCCAGAGGCTCAACCTTGATCCCAGACTCTCTGTTTCTCTCTCCTTTGCCTGATTTCGACAAGGGACGCAAAGGAGAGAGAAACTGGGATCAAGGTTGCTGGAGGCTCGTGTGAAGCTGATGTATAAAACGCTTGACAATAAGTAGAGTAAAATAACGAAACATTGAAAAGAACTAATGTAAGTAAATATCAATTAAAAATAAAATATGTTAAAAATATTTAAATATAAATATCAGTAAAAATACATAAATGCTTCACCCACAAACGCTGGGAAAAAACCAAGTAGAGAATAGTAGATATACAACTCAAATAAATATAAGAAAATATTACACTACCCCAATATTAAGAATATGGCGATAAAATTCCTAAGATTTTAGCGTCATAGCTTGAGGCATAAAAGGGTGAGTGTAATGCTGGTAGTTATAGAGGTGTTACGTCACGGTTTGCACTTCTTGAAAAGTTCAGCCTAATTTTTTCAAGTTCGTCGCTTGTAATCCGCGTTAATCTTCTCCAACCGTAGCTATAATTGTTCCTTTATGTTTTATTAATATTTTTTTAGTGCTTTTCATTCTTAGTAAACTACTATTTTCAGGTGTCCTTCGATTTAAAGGTAATTTTGTACGCGGCTAAAATAACTCAGAATGCTGTGCCTGAGCTCCTTTAAGGCTACGCTGCATGGTTCAGTTTAAGACTTATTAGAAGAAAATT
Source organism: Orbicella franksi (assembly GCF_964199315.1). Taxonomy (NCBI): domain Eukaryota; kingdom Metazoa; phylum Cnidaria; class Anthozoa; order Scleractinia; family Merulinidae; genus Orbicella; species Orbicella franksi. Next base: position 3,627,503 of record NC_138158.1, on the reverse strand, counting down.
AATTTGTGATCTATCATATTAAAGTTTATATAGACTATATTATTTGGTACAACCATACTAACAACTCATATTAGCCAATTAGTTTAAGAGAAAACATAAGGCCAAGGATTTCAATATTAAACCTTCAAAGATTTCATCCCTTTTGTATCTGAAAAATTAGCTAGAATCTAACAACATGGGAGATTTTGTAAATAAAGTATTAAAATGATAAAATTAGAAAAGTAATTTGAGATATAAATCTGAGAAAAAATAAAATGACAATGCAACCTCGACCTGCTGATATGAAAATGGGGAGAATTACCAAATGGTTAATACTCAGGACTTCTGACCCAGTCCAAAGAAACAGAAGCTATAACTTTTGGACGCAGAAAAGTCGAGAGAGTGGTGTTAAAGGTTTAAAAAAATAAAATTATCAAATTAGTTGCTTCGTCGGGTAAGTTTACTTCGGTTTTGAATTCAACAAGATCCGATGAAATAGGCCCTTTTCGTCTCCCTAAAGCCGAACTATGCTTACGTAAAATATTTTCCCTGTGTCGCGATTAGCGGTCCCTGGGGAGGAGTACGTGACTTGCCATAAGGAGGTTTGTGTCACGATATAAGCTGATATATATTGCGCATTTTATTGACACTGGAAGCTCACGAATGACCCCTTACCATGGCTGTCCGAGATAATTTGCAACTTTCTTCCCGCATTCGACCCTTCGTGTGGAACAAGCCGCTTTGTACACTTCCCGCCGGAACGTCAGATTTCTCTACGACACTCACAAAAAAACAATGCTGTGAAAACACTCCACAAATGACAAATATCCTCTAGAATATAGTTACGATAACTTTCACGGCAGGTCCCACAAGATTGATCTCGGTGGGAGAAGGATTATCCTCCGTCACCGAGCCCAACTTTGGAAATTGGAACGATAGTCTGCAGAACAGGCGGATTAGCGGGGCAGATAGCGAAACGCTAGAGCGAAACGCGACACACGCTAATCCGCCTGTTCTGCAGGCTATTGGAACGACGGTCTAATATTCAACTCGCCACACTTGCGCGGAAGAGTTCAGCGGGCCCCTTAAATAGTAAAGCCTTTTCGAAAATACTTCGAGTACAAGAAAATTGTTGACCGTGTTAGTATGCTCAGCTGAAGATGATCATCCTTTCTTGGTTCAGCATAAGACAAAATCCGCAGGTAACGTGTGAAGCGAGTACAGATAGCTGCAAATGTCTCACGATATTTGTACTCTGAGAAAACGGCTTGATACAAAAGTGCCAAAAAGCTTTAAAGACTGGATATTGGAAAAGAAACCGTCGAATCTCTATTGGTCGGTGTTTCTTTCTGCCCGTCAGTTGGGCTACTCGTGAAAATATGCAACAATAACAAAATGTCTAACAATATATTCGTTTTTGATTTCGGCTGAGAAGTCTACTTCACCGCCGCCCTCTCCGTTGAAAAACGAAGACTGGGTACGACTCTGAACGTGATTAGTTCTGATTGGTTAGTTTCCGTCACGCGTGACTTGTCCCGCCATTTTTTGAGAGAACATTTGCAGATCACGAGGAAATTTCAAATTCACGTGACTGAAAAGCTTATCTTTCTTTTCTTCTCGAATCTGTCAACAGTTTGATGCCATTCTTCTTTGATTTGTTGAGTACAACGTCTTGAAGGAAGGTTTATTTAAAAAACGTCTGGGTATTTCTCGGTCGTATCTAAAGTTGGTAAACTGAATTAACTGAGCTTTCGACAGAGAGAAAAAACCGATAGAATTTTCACGTACTGTAAACAGCACAGTCTGACCTCTTTCACGAAACGGGTCAGCGAACTTTGTTTGTACGTGCTTTGACAATTGTATGATCATTTGACGCTTCTGGACCTTCTGGCAGTCCGTCAAAAACCTTTCTGGAAACCATCAAAGAGATATCTTAACTGGCATCTCCACCGACATACTTCTTCACCAAGGTAAAGGAGTTCAATCTTACAAGCACTTGGAAGAAACAACAGATCTTAGCCTTCGTGATCAAGTTCAGGTGAAAATCACTTGATCTATCTGGAGCTGTGCGTTGCACCCATCGGTAAGTCTTGGCAATTTTGCTATGCTAGAACCAAGTGTGTAATCACGTGCAATTTCAATACAGAAAGAACATCTTAAAAGATTCTGGTTTTGTTTGAACGATGTACGGTTTCTGATGAGGTTATTTCCGGTTGAAGAGTTTTCACGGTCCAGACGTTACAACGCCCCCCAAAAGATTAAAATATTTGCCAAAAATTTTCAGGTATCTTCCCTAATCTTCTGTTTGTTTCTTCATACTGAAGTAAACGACCGTGATTGTGCGGGTTTCTCTCGGTTTGAAGGTAATGCAAAACGCAATGCAAACGGAACTCTTTATTTTCAGAGAAACACCGGGTTGATGCGGTGGTTTTATGCATCTTGAAGTTTGATCTTTCAAACAGTTGCCATTGATCAAGATTTTTATGCGGTGCTGTTTGCTTTTAGACGATTTTGCGAAAAATTTCAATAATTCGGGAATGTATTTTGTAAATTCTCAAATTTATTGGGGCTCGTTGAAGTCAAGACAGTGTCTGCAAGAAATCCTTTATCACGTGAATTTCTCTTCCTCAACGACGATGCCAACGACAATACTTTATAAACGTGCGTGGGGAAAGTGTTTAGAATTAATCAGAGAACAGAGTCGTTAATATTCGAGGAAATGTCCGAGCAAAGGAAGGAAATTAAAGGTCACCGGTATCCTTCAGCAGCCGGGAACAATCATGTTTTAATATAATTTGTGGATGCCACTGAGGATTTTAAAACTTTAAAACCCCTTTCTTTTCTGGTTTAAAAAAGTAATCCTTTCATCTGTTGTAGACTAACAAGCAGTATGATATTTGTTCTGCCTTTATGAATGTGCGAAAAAAATTCCAAAAATTCTGGAATGCCCATTGAAACTGAAACTTCCCTTTGTTTTTTGTACTTTATTTTTAAAGTCATCGATGACAATATGTTTTATTCGTTATTCCAGAATTGGCGTACTTTATCGAGAAATAGACCCTTTCTGGTTCGGTTAGAGCTTTCGGTCAAAGTTTCTTTCTTTCTTTCTTTCTTTCTTTTTTTTTTTTTGATCTTTGGACCCCCAAACCGTGCATGTTTTTGAAATTACGTTAAAACCATGGTAACTAGAAGCCGTGACCCGGTATCAAAGGAGCTGGCCACGAAAATTCTGGCGAACTGCCCATCTCAAGAAAAGTACACCAACTCGATGGAAAAATCGTAGATGTGGAATTTCTCTCACTTCAAAACAACCTTTTTCGAACTTTCCATCGATTTTTGACAAAGACAATGAACGTTGTATGCGGTTTGTTTGGAAGAGACATATGACAGACAGATGCCAAGCCCCCGGCCGGCTTATTAATCCTCACAAAGGCCATTGTTCACAGCTCTTTTGTACAAACAAGTGTACATATGTCAGCCTGAACTTGACTCAATAGACCGTTAGAGCCGGAGGAATTTATTCAAATCAAGGTAAATGTTCTGTTTGTCGATTTATCCAGTTTTGGGATGGCCCAGCAAGTATGTTTAATCGCTCCTAACTTTAAACACGTAATATTTCCAATATGGCTCCCAACAAAAGACGCATTGTCTCTAAAAAATGAAAACCGAACAATTACGAACAATAGTCAAAGGTCTGATAGCTACAGTGAGATTTCACAGGCTCTCAAAATTCAAATCGGAAGGTGCTGTTTCGATGCTGTTACCTTTAGCATCAAGGTGCACGAGCGACGAAATTGTGTGCTTCGAATTACTCGAAAAAAATGGTGTGTTTTCCCTATAAGAACAACAGTTATGAGGTGTCTTTTACATGTTCGTCTTTGCGTGTTAGGTTTCAAGAGAATGATAAGAGTTCGCGACTTGTGTTTTACTCAATGGGGTAATGTGAGCATTTCCTAAACATGTTTTACGCCAGCGTGCGATCAGGTAGTTTCCCCGTGACGAGGTTAAACTTTGCACCATTCTCAGTCACGGAAGTCTGCGTGCATGTCTTTGTCAATCTCGAGTTCAACTACAGTCGATACAAACTCTGCAAAGACGGTATTACCCGAGAGAGAAGATTGAGCGCGAAAAGAATGCCGTGCCTCACACCGCATTGCATTGTCACTATCAACAATGATATTTAAACGGAAGGATTTTGTACTTGTTTGAAGCTTCTTTAAGCTTATCTCAAGCAGATTTACGCAATGAGGGACGTTTCCCAGAGATTAACGAACCAGCCAGTATAAACAATCACTCACGATTCAAGATTCTCACTAGTAAACTATGCCTGCGGTATCTAGTTTATAAGTATTAGAAGAAACAATAGGATTTGGCAAAGACGGTACATCTTTTATTCTACATCGAACACTATACATGTGGAAGAAACACAACACCAAAATATAGAAAACTCATCGCTACATAACTTTTTTGCCAGTGCGGATAGGGCCAAACATGTACTATCAGTTTCCGAGCGGTTTTGGTTTTTTGATCCTCTGTCGACTAGATTTTATCTTCTTTTTGAAACGTTCAACCAGATCTGTCAAATTAGTAATAACGCTTTTTGATTAAAAGTTTGATTCGGTTCGTGTATACACTTGCCCAGATGCCTGGTAAACAGTAAGGAGGCTGTTCATGTTTACCCTGGAGCAGAGAACGAAAATTTCGAGAATTTTTTTACCAGCTGTTGACTGAGTAATGGGATATTCTAAATTAAAGGAATAATTTTTATCTACATTGGCTGTCTATTTTCTGTTTATCACAGTTATTTTGGGCTCCATCAGATCCCTGCGCACTGATCGAGATCGCATAAAAACCGATTGGCATTGCCCTGTTTCCTGATTACAAACCATTCCGCATTCCGACATCTTTTACGAGAAGTTAATTACCAAGTCTTCCCGGAAGCCAGGAAAGATAGCTACAGTTGATGAACAATAACGGGCATATCCTTACTGGACAAAGAGCAGCTGTAGGATTTATTCAGTACGTTCGCACCAAACGAAGAGCAAATTTTAGACAAAAATCATGGCGAATGATTCAGTTTTAAGCAAACTTTCTGAGCTTCAACCCAACAACGCCGCGAGCGCCATTTTGGATTGGAAAAACAGGGGAGGCCTGGGGAAAGAGGAAAACGGTCTGGCAGCCAAACATCTGCGTGATGGGCTAAAGTTCGAATAAATTATCCCGATCAGTCTAAATATATCATCGTCTCTTACTTTAGGAATCTTGCCAAATCTTCATTTCATATGCTATGATAACTTTCACCCTAAGAATCTTCTACGCTCGAAATTCTGATTGCTATACATATCATTCCCTTTATGCACAGTTTCGAGAACTTTTGATATCTCATCAAGACATCTCGTCTTATTCTCGTTACCTCTCTGCATGGAAGTGTACTGATTTTGCACTGAACTGAAGAAGAAATAATTGTTGACCACTTGAATTTAAAATGCTAGTGAGCGTTTTTAATAGCATCTTAACTTTGTGCCATGCCAGACTTCTGCTCCCTCCACAGGAAACTGCACAAGAGTCTTGTGTTAGTACCCTGTGTTCGCTCTGAACTCCTCGGTGTTTTCGCGTAGTCTTTACACAGTTGAATCACCGCCAACGGACCCCTCCCGTGAGTGGAGACTCATAGTCATGGGTGGGACTTGGGGAGCATAGTCCAGACAACCTAGTTCCCAGCGCCTCTCGTCTTGACGTACCCAGCGACCCTGAGAACGAGGTCGAGGGCTTGACAGCATTCATGTTAATTGTGTTTTTTTCCTTTCTCCAGACGATAAAATGCTAAGGATCATCTTGGTTTCAGCTGTTTTCCAACTCGCCTTGACCGTCCAGTCATCGCCGACCGAAAAATGCAACTCGATATTATCAAACACGTGCTTTCAACAGTGTAACAGCACTTCATGTAAATGTTCATCAAGTGACAGAGATTATGTTTACACTGAATGTAGCCAAACTTGCGAACGTAACAAGTGCAAGGAGATCACGTGCTCATCCGGGACTTGTCATCAAAAGTGTCATGACTGCCAGATGGAATGCACCAGTGACGTCGATTATTGCAATCAGCAGTGTTTGTCCGGAGCATGCTCGTTTAAGTGCAGCGCCAAACGATGTGTACAAGAGTGTGATGGGAAGACGTGTAAACACTTGCCCTCAGACCACAAGGAACCTTTTATACCGCGCCTCTACTTGGTTATTTTAGCGGGATTGTTCGCAGCCACTACCGTTTTGACTTGTCTAGCTCTGGCTTTGTCTTGTAGTCAGATGGGATTCAGAAGAAGAAGACGAAGACCTGCTCCCCTTGTAACTCGTAATCTTGGCGGCAGTGTCAGAATTTTTCTGACGAAGTCAACAATTGTGTAGAACATGCGGGAGCACAGGGAACCCAATAGTGCAGTACAAAAGGGAACGCAGGGCATCCATTAGAGTAGTACAAGAGGGAACACAGGGTATTCAATAGTGTAGTACGAGAGGGAACACAGCCTACTCACACAAGACTCTTGTGTAGTTCCCCGTGGAGGGAACAAAGTAATACTTCATGTACTCCAAATATAAGGGTCGCTTTCGATGAAGACAAGAATGCACTGACTCGTTTTTGTAGTGTAACATTCAGCTACAGTTTATACCGCAAGTCATGTGCATATGACTCGCGTAGACCTGTAGAGATGAACAACTTCTAAGAAGTGACATTGCTGTGAGTCGGATTAGAAACAGAATTCTGCAAATTGCAGTTGTTTAAACGTAGCTATGAAAAACAACATAAAGCCGTTAGATATTCAGAAAAACGGTATTTGCCCAACATTAAAAATTAGAGACAGAAAAGCCTATTTAAAGAAAGGAAGATTCAAGCCTATTATGTCTATTATATTCCCTTCAACAAACTTTTGTTATATTCACTCATAATTATAATAATTAATTGCTCATAACAGGAATACGTTTTGAACAAAATAAAGGAATACAAAGATGTCAGGTATTGAAATAAGAAGATTACCTTGAGAATTTCGGATTGACTTAATGCTTCAGATTAGACCAGATTAGGTATCATCCACTCTTCTACTTTTACCTTAACAAAACAATATCTGAATGGAAAAACAAAAAGGAGGGTCGCAAACTTGAGAGTGTGTTCAGGGAATGGGGGAAAGGCTCCTCGAGGGCCAGGAGAGGAACCCCTGGGAGTCCCGATGGAATTTTTTGGGTGCAGACGGCTCCCTGTGGTCGAGCCCGACAAAGGATTGTCCCTTGACATCGAGAAACGAAAAAGACGGTTCTAAACTTGAGAATGTGTTGAGGGAATAGGGGGAAAGGCTCCTCGGGGACCCAGCAGAGGAACTCCTGGGAGTCCCGATGGAATTTTTTGGTGCAGACGGTTCCATATGGAAGCACGCGTCGTTCATTACTGTATGCCCCTGTATGACAAGTATTAAATGTTGTTTTCTTTAGTTGATCCCAAGGTCACCGAATTTAACAATGATGGCCAAGAGCCAGAAAACAAAGAGACAAAAAGAAATACCATCCAATAAGAATAGTCCGTGCTTTTAAACTATGTGATAAATTGCTTATCTGTAACTGAATGCTTTGTATTGACCATTAAATAAATAACATATCTTTTAAGTTAGAAATCATCATGACAGGTCTAGTTAAATTCTGATCATTTTTTCTGCACCTAAACGCGGCATGAAATTAATCAAACCTGGGTAAAATTTTTAAAACGACATGAAGGAAATTCAAAGCAAACAATAATTAAAAAACCGTGCTTGTCACTGATGATAGAAGACTCGAGAGTGTTCTTGAAATAGAAGACTTCATCAAGAGTTCTTTCAATCCAGGTGAAAGGAACAATCTAGTTTACGAGGTAAGCGCTGAATTATAAACGTGCGTTGTGCCATGCTCGTAGCTCCAAGCAAGCTTTTGTTGTGAGCTATGTAGTGCCGAGTGCTTTTGACCTTCGGAAAATCGACCTGAAAAGTTTTCTTTATTTTTTCTTTTTCAATACCATGGTGGTCTGACGACTCATAAGAATTTTTTTCACGATAAACCTTCAGCTCAACGCTTCTTTTCTTAGTTGTGGGTCAATGTCAGAGGGAAATGTTGTACGCTCTCATAATTACGCAGGTATTGACAATACACATGCCTGCTTCCGAGTAACGCCCATATAACTGTACATCTGTTTTGAAGTTGCGTCCTAAGCCGTAACGCTTTGACTGTCAACTCGATGCCTTTAACCTTTGACTAGCTGGCAAACTTACATCTTTGTGTTCATGATCGTACGCTAGAAGCAAGTCGCTAAAGGTAAATCTTGCCTCATAAGGTACTGCTGGTGCAGATGTGCCGGTTTGAGGGTTTCGATTCTCTAACTGAACCTCACTAAGTTCCATTCGACTGAAATTTTCGAACACTTTTGAGGGACTTCGGCGCAATTAAGTCAAAAGTAACATACTTTCACTTAATCTACCTAAAGGGGAGGTTCTGCTTCGAGCTTGCTTTATATATCTTATTATGGGGAAAGATAATTAAGTGAGGCCGAAATTGCTTTGAGCATATTTCATTACTTCTGATCTACAGCATTCTTTTTTGAACTCGCCTTTGTTTTACTTTATCTACTAGTAGGGGAGTTCCCTTGAAGCAGAGTTTGCTTGGAGCCGGCCGGCAAGACGTCTCTGTTACAAAGTAAGTCAGTTACAGTTGTGGGTCGTTTTGTCGCGCTTTTAGTTTTGTATGGTGTTTAGAAAGCTCAGGTTGGCAGGCCTTTACTGCATTAAGGAACTCATACAAAAGCTTTCAAAGATGTTAATATTCGTCATGCGAACTCAACTAACACATATGTAGAAGGTTTTTAAGAACACTAAGGATTTCATGTGCCGTTCTGACCTTTTTAAGGTGGCTGCGATCGAGTACTTGTGAGATTTGTTTTCTCCTTTTAAAAAGCGAAAACAAGGCAAGCAAGTATCACTTGACTTTTGAACGAAGACAGAAATTGCTTCCATTTTCTTTGAGTACTTTCTAAATATTGTGTACTAACTTCTTTCCACATGCAATGAGGATTAAAGTTGAGTACTGAGAAGGTTCCCCTGATCGAAATCTAAAATTTTATAAGGGTAATAGATTATCATATTGGAGTGATTGGTTTCCACATACATTAACAAACAGGCAGATGACGCATTGGCTGTTGAGAATGTCTTGATTTACCAACAAATCCTCAGCAGCCATTATGAAGACTTTCAAAATCTACGTGGCAGCTAGTAACAGCGCGTGAGAAGCGAGAGTTTGTTATGACAATCTTGCGGCATTAACAATATTTTTTTCTTTTTATTGATATTTTATAATGCTGCATAAGTGAAGCAGTAAGCCGATACGTGCTAGCACAAAAGAAGAGGCTAAATTAATATTCCCGGGCCACTTATTTCAAAAAAAAGGAACAAAACAATTTCGTATTTGTGTTCGACTCTTGCCTGTGTTTTTCGTCCACATTGTATTCATCTGATCAATCTTTTATAGGAGATTTAAATTAGACGTCTCTCTTCCTTCATTCAAGTAAATCTATTTTAGTGTGTGTCACTACGCCGGCGCCTAACAACAACAAACAACAACAACAACCATTTATTTGTACTCACAATTTATAAAATAATTACAATAAACATTAAATTAGTATAGAGTACTGCCTGCCCAAAATAACCATAAGGGCTAAAAAGAATGGGCAGACATTAAGTTACATAGATTATTTATACAGTTATCGGTCGGTAACACACTTACACACACACACACACACACAAATATAAAGATACAAACAGAATGGAAACTTACAGCGGAACAGAATATATCCTTATGAAATAATTAAAATAATCGTAATATTCAATATGAATCAATAACGTGTATTTTTAATTTCCTAGCATGCGAGCACCATCGTAACATTATTCCACGTCTGTAGAATGTGAACTTTTCTGACTCAAGTTACCATTAAGGTGTCTAGTTCAGTCGTTGACGTAAAAACCAGTTCCGGCGCTGTTCTAGTCTCGCTCAAACGTCTAGAGCTCACCTTATGCTGTCGTCAACTTATACCGCGTCTATTCTGACATCTATAGGTTAGTTTGTCTTTGCCTAGTGCAACTTTCTCCCAGACTTTCACGGTCAATTCATTTCGTGACGCATCTGCTTGGACCGCGTGACCAAAAAAGTATTGACCGCGTTGAAATATCGAAACTTAGGAGCTGGGAAAAGTTTTTTACTACCCCCGTCCCTTCATGCTGAATGCAATGTGTATGTCATAAAAAGTCCACTCGATTACGGGTTCAACTCTAATCTTGTTCCGGGACTGTCGCGATCTAAAAGGCGTGGCAAGGTCAGTTTCGTTGTGTCGTGCATATAACTGCGATGATCAGTCATGTCTTCATATCTTTTTCCGCAGTTCAAATACATGTGATCTTTCATACATTCACTTGTTGCTGTCAGTTTCCTTGGTCAACGGTTGGTCTAGCTGGCTGCAAGTCACTCTGTGACATTTTCACTGACAGTGGAACTGGGAATCAAAATGATCCCGCTGAGATCCCTCGCTCACTGCTACCTGTACGTCACCAATCTGTTTAATCTATAATTATTACGAATTTCCTAAGCTAAACGTCAACAAGGTTTATGACTCATGTACGCAGAAATGACTCGCCCATGCAGAAAAATAATTTCTTGACTTTACTGGAAATTTTCCAAGCTCCTGATTTAGTGTTTGTTTGCTATGTTTATATGCAGTTTGTTCGGCCAAATTTCATCTGTTTTCTGTTTGCCTGACGCTTAACTACGTGATTTTGTTTCCAGACTTGTTTGTAACGTGCAGAGGACTGGCTAAAGTCATGCAAACTTGTTTATCATCCATTCTTTATCCAAGCGTGATTGTACCTTAAGGAGGGGGATGAATAGGTTTTCGGATCGACGGATTTGGCCTTAAAAAGCTCGCGGATTGTAGATTTTTGCCGTAAATCGAGCGGATTCGCGGATTTTGAAAACACAGTGGATCGTGGATCAGCTGAATTTTGGTGCGGATTCCGGATTCTGCCTGTCTTGATTTTCTGATCTTAGGTCCTAAACGAAATTTGAATCATAGATCTTTCTTCATCCTTGGTCGGTATGCTAATGAGTTCATCCAAATTATTTCTTTTTAACAACGAAGCTCATTTAAACAGTCATTGGAATTGTACTGTGTTATAGTCACCAGGCATGTTGCCTTCTTTACAAAATTAACAATGGCATTTACATTTATCAGTTTACCTTTGAACTTTTACGCTTCTGTTTCCGGATGTGGTTGTGGTTTCGGATTTGAACAAAAATATTGGCGGATCGACGGATTTGGCGAAAAAATGGCACGGATCGGTGGATTTGCATACCCCTATTCACCCCCCTCCTTACGCTTCCAGCACTTAAAAAGCGAGACACCGAGAGATTAATTTACAAACGCGCAAATATGAGAAAGGTTGCGCAAATTAAGGAGCTCAGCCACGGTATTGTGATTTATTCTGGCCACGTACGAAATTACTTTTAAATTGAAGGAAACCTGAAAGTAATAGTTGACTAAGGTAGAAAAACACCAAAGAGATAATAATAAAGCATAAACTTAAGGAACAAAGATGCATAAGGATGGAGAAGATTAACACGGATTGCCATCGATATCCACGAACTGAAAAATGTTATTTAACAGTTTTTCTGAAACTTTCAGAACCTCTCCTGTTTACAACGTCCGTCATACTGAGCTGGAGATACGTTGCCTGAAGAAGAGCAGTAAAACTGCCCGAGACATCGCGTTTAAAAAACAATTTAACCTCAGAAGAGTCCCGTGTAGAGCAAGATTTACTCTTTTTTTATTTGTAAAAAAAGGTAAAGTAAGTCTGCATACCAGCCAAGTGGTGCATCAGGCCGGAGCTTATCCCGGTTTCTGCAGCATGAAGCGACTAAGATTATTTCTACTCCCCCCTGGATGGGATGCTAGTCCATTGTACGGTTACCCCCAGTATTAAATTCGCCGGTACCCATTTATACACCTGGGTGGAGAGAGGCACTGTGAGAGTAAAGTGTCTTGCCCAAGAACACAACACAGTGTCCCTGGCCAGGGCTCGAACCCGGACCACTCGCTCCGAAATCGAGCCCACTAACCATGAGGCCACCGCTCCTATAACTCTGCCGGATAGCTGAGATCCGAGATCTGCAAAATTTATGTATAGCTGGTTTTCACATGACGTCACTAAAATTCAAACAACAAAACTATTGATCTTCCTGAGATTTTACTTAAACGATGTATAAGAGCAGCTGAAAACTAATATTCATACAAATTTTCGCTCCGAATGGGTTCTTGATTTTGTGATACACTACGCTTGAATTTCTAAGCTTTTGCGTGACGCGGCATTTACATGACGGCCTAGAGAGCGGTCATGATGGTTAAAAAAGTGACTCATTTCGGGGAACTTGGCTATCTGAACAGTTCATGTCTTAGAAAAAGTATTATTTTAATGTTTTAGAGTTTCTCCAGGGATAAATTCACGCTTTTGTATCAAAACTCAGTGACAGATGGGGCACCAACATGGCGTGTCCATACAAATCTCTGTAAATTTGGGTAAAAAATTTCTCCGCATATCTCGGATAAGAAAAATTGCTGTGATCAGAATTTTGGCGAGAGTCTTTGCATATTTACCTTCTTTTATTTCCCAGATTCTGGACTTTGTCTATTGACCGGTTTTGTTTTTTTATTTTGATCTTTTTCGAATTGCGTGACACTGAAAACCAGCAATAACTGAGAAATCACCGGAATTAAAATCTAACTGATAATTGAGATTCAGACCTTAGTTAGACGAACCCCCATTCATGAGGTCATTCCGTGGGCTTTAAAACATTCAGTGACAATATAACTATCAACTGTATTCTTAACCTCAAGCACATAATCTTTAAATATTTGTGTTGGCAGCTGGTAACCCAGACAAGCTCTCCGGCAACACATCCGTTTGTGCATAATAGCTCCTTCAACAAAGCGTTTTATACAAATTTGGCTAATTCCTTTTCGACACGTCCATTTTATACCTTAACTCGTGGCAAGAAATTAAAGCAGAGCTCTTCCAGGCCCAGCTTTCTTTGTATAAAGCTTGCGATCAATGCTCGCACTTCAGGATTTGCAAGTAAAATAGTTTTAAATCATATTCAATTTACGTGAATAGGTCAAGGTTAACCTCTCCTCTTAAATAGCTCTATCACAACTGTTGACATCCCACCCTCCCCGTCACACACCCACCCCCCGCCCCCACCCCTCACACATCCACGCCCCACCCACTCCCCCTTACACACCCAAACCCCATGCCCTCCCTCAAGTGCCATTAATCGTTGGTTGCTCGCGCGACGAGAAATACCGCCGCAATATATAACGATCGAATGGACACGAGGTATACATGACGGCTAAAGCTAACATTAACTCAATATGTCGCTCAAGTGTGCCAACGAATTACAACTCGAATTGTAGTCCCCGAACTAAGCAATTATAAAATCTTAGCTATATCAAACATAAAGAGAATTTCGCAGCATAAAAATTGACCCAAAAGTTTTGAGCACTGCCATACCTTTGCTTTAAACTCGCCCGGCGCTCCAAGTTTAATTGTCGATCCTTGAAACAATATTTTTTAAAAGGTTTTATTTGTTGAACATTTTGTACGTATCAACCAACCTCGTTCCCAAGGTCCTCTTACTTGGTCTAATGGAGTGACCTAGACACTTGGTGATTAGCCTGTTCCAGGCTCTCGGTAGCTGGGGACGAGCGAAAACGAGCGAGAGAAAAAAACGTCCTCCCTCATTTTTTCCCTCGCTCGCCCTTTTTTTTCCTCGTCCCCAACTACCGAGAGCCTGGAACAGGCTACTTGGTGATATGACACGCCCCCAGATTTTTATCATGACGCGTTGTTAGAGAAACTGATCTTATCTTGCCTCAGGTCTAAAGTCTAAGAAGGAAGTATTATTGGCACATTCCATATTTATTGATATTAATCCTCATACTGAAGGTCGGTCACCGGGTTTTGAGCAGTTGATAGCAATCGTCTGGTGACGTGAAATCAGCCGGCAATTCAAAGGAAAAAAACACATTTGTAATCAATTAAACGCAACGTGATGTTGCGTAGAGTTTAAGGAACTGTTTAAACGCACAGGTTAAAGATGAGACTCAACATACGTGTAATCTTTTCACGGACGGTTGTGTTAGCATGACTCAGAAAAAGAGGAAATAGGAAGCGAGTATGACCGACAAATCATGGTCCTGGGCACAACACTTGAAAATGTGAGTGTTGTCTTTTTTAAATTGGCTCGGGCTCCTTTGAAATGCTCTCTGAATAATCTCTGTGATTATCAAAGTCTATTTAAGTAAATCCTTTTATCAGTTGTGATAAAGTTAAAGCTGCTTTTCAATGAAGAAACAATTTCCTGTTTACTTGTTATTTGGGCACATATCGATCGCGGATGACTGTACTGCTTTAACAGTCCAGAGGGGGAACTAGCCACTCTCCTGTTTGTCTTTTTCGTTGGCGCACGTGTCAGTCGATAAGGTATTGTTTTCAGGGTTTTCTGTCTTGAAATAGTATATAGCATGTCTCAAACACGATATATGGGTTTGTTCAGGATATGAGCTCTGACAGCTCGTTACCCAAGCGTCATATAACAGGAATCTAACAAGAGGAAAGTATTTTACTTATATCTGGAAGACCAAAAGCATAAGTTTCTTCTGGGAATGCTCTCCTACTATGTGGTTCACTCTAGTCGAAAGTATGTGGGCGTAGAGAAGCTCTTGAACTTGTGTTCCAATGATACGAAAACGAAATCAGGAAATCGGTTTTGCACCTCTTCAAGTTGAGGTTTTTAGTGTCGCCCACGTGGTTGAAAACCAAAATTAACTTTGCTTAGCATGCATGTTTCATGTCACGAATATTTCAGCTCCAAGAGATACATTTCTCTCCTGATTTCTCTTTTATCCTTGATACTTTAAGGGTCTTGGAACTATGTGGTCGAAAGCATTTTCGCTTTGGACAAGTCTTAGGCTTAATTTTGGAAAGACAAAAGGTCAGTTTTACTTCCTTTCCGGTTTTAATTGTGCAAGTTCAAAAGTTATTTTTTTCAGTCACAAGACTTGTTAGAATGATATCTAGTTTCCATTGTCCTACAAAGGAGGAGAAATTCTGTGGTTGTAAATATGTTGATAATAGCGAGTGGGAGGCTAAATATTTGGCAAAAAGAAAATACGAATAAAATATCGCTTTGTTTAAAGTCCCATACCAAAAATAATCTCTCCTTAATTAAGAGCGTTATTTTCTTTTCGAAAATTGTCTGCATGAGGTCGTCTTGAAACAAATAACGGTGGTGACATCCATGCCTATTTTCAGAATTTACTCAAGTTTCACCAATCTGTTTGTCGGAAGCGTGTTACAACGCCCATTTGGTAAAACAAGTTTAAACTTGTAAATTCAGCGATTGTAATTATCTTGAATTCTCCGTGCAATACACTTAGCTGGAGACATCTTCTGAACTTTACGATAAAACAATCTGAGGTAAGTAGTTATAAAATAAGTAGTTCAGGAACATTGTGTTTCGATGTGTCTAAGTTCTTGGCTGCCACCGTCGCAAAGATAATTGAGTTAATTCGAATTGAATCTTGAAATAAGTTGATCTAAGATTGTCGAAAGCTGATAGAAGCACAGAAAGCAAAGTACGTTGTTTAAATCTAATGGCTTATTGTAACTCAATAGCGAGCTGGTAGACTCTGCTTCAACATGCAATCTTTCTTCAGTTCAGTGTGTATAAGAGGTTTGCGAAGAGCTAAGAGCCTGGATAAATTGAATTGTAACCGTCGTCGAAGAATTTTTAAACGTTGCCCTATATGACAGTTGATTCCGTCACTATCAGATCGCAATCGGAAAAGTGAAGGGATGTTTGACAGAAATCGGCTAACACAATACTGAGCTTGGAAGAACCTCGTACGGCCTTAGGACTTAAATCTAAGCAACGCGAGGTTTCTGTTGTACACGAAACATTCCCTCAATTTTAAATAAATTTGGATATTTTGAGATGGAGCCGAAGACAGAAGGTGGGGACACCACATCGGAATTCCGACGGGTTTTAGCTGTAGATCTCAGCACACACTCGCCAGTCAATTCACACCGAACCAGTGAAACTCAAAATAAATTCTCGCTACTATGTTATCACAGTGCTAGTGCTCATGTAGTGCTATATCAAGGCAGTATCTCTTAGTTGATGGTTTTCTTTATTCTGTTTATTTTCTGCTTGAAAATCTATTAGGACAGTAAGGAGAAACTAGATGTAATGTTCATCATGTCAACAGCGTGTGACAAAGGAAAAAAATTCTGAGTCCCCAACGGGATTCAGCGCCAAAGATCTCCCGAAGGCCTGGCGGGGGCGCTCTACTCGAGTATCCACTGAGCCACAGAAAGATTCATGGTGATCAAGGCCATTATTGACACGGATCCTGCATACATGAATTACGTGTCAATCATTCTTTAACTTTAGTTTGACAAGAAAAAGCTATAACCTCCCATTATCATTTTGTATCTCTTTACAGACACTAAGATGCTTTGCTTCATTGTGATTATCACAGAATTTCTTCTGGCTGCTGTAGTTGACGCGTCATCAACAGAAAACTGCAACGTCACAGTATCAAACACTTGTTTTCAGCAGTGCAGTGACGTGTCATGCAAGTGTGGCGTTACGTACGGAGACTCACAATACGCTACCTGTAACCAGGCCTGCGATGGCTCAAAATGTAAGAAAATGACGTGCACATCCGGGACTTGTTACCAAAGATGTCATAACTGCCACATGGAGTGTACTAGCGACGTCGGTTATTGTAGGCAGCAGTGTCTTTCTGGAGCATGCTCGTTCACGTGTAACGCCAAACGCTGTGTGAAAGAGTGTAACGGAAAGGAATGCAACCAAGCGACTCCAGTCACGTGTCGGAGCATTTTCCAGCGTAACGGTTATCTGGTCATATTGGTGGGACTTTTCGCAGCTACAGCGATTTTGACCATGCTAGCATTGGTATTGTCCTTCAGAGAACTGAATTATTGGAATAGACGAGCCACATACTCAAAGATCCCAAGCGTTAGTGGCAGTGTTGACAGTCTTTGTTCACTAGAGTCGGCAGTTTCATGACAGGAGGCAAAGAATTTCGTGACTGCTTTCAAAATCCTCTAGGTTATAGTCCACGGAAATTCATTACTACTCTCTTGAACGTGACAGTCAACAACTTCGTACTGTTCCGTGACAGCTAATCATGAGCTTGGTGATACTCAACATTTACCTGTCAATCAACAGCTCCGTGACAGTCAACAGTCAACCGTTTCGAGGTGACTGTCGAAAGTTTTGGTAGATGTAGTACCATGACAGTCAAAGTGTTAGTGAGAAAGAACTGCTTAGCATTACCACAAGGTAGTTAGAGACGTGACGTTTCTGTGTTAGAGAGATTCCTTGCAGTTAAAATGTCGCATATCAACGATTTCTTGATGTTTTTCAAAGACGACTGAATACAAGAAAGTAGACAGTGCCTGAAAAGGCAATACACAATTATTGCTTCTGTACTTTTGAGATAATGAATGACAAGAATGGCAAGAACTTCTGAGACAAGAACGGCAATAATATATATCACTGGGTTTTGGAAATGTTAAAAAGCAAGAAAAATAAAATCAGCGCTAATATCGAAATAACATTCCTTGGTTGATGATTTTTGCATTCTCATCACCTGTTTAGTGTACAATGAACTAACAGAGTATGGAGAAATACGTGTTGATAACTCCTCGTAACCCATCTTGTGTTCCTGTGTTGCTTACGAGCTTCGCATTCTAATCTCGCCTTCCTTTGTTCAGGTGGGTGCGTTAGAGCCCGAGCCAAGAATTTGAGATCAGACTTAAGTACAAAGGAAGTTACTGATTTCAAACCATATTGATTAAATGAATAAAAACAGCTGGATATGCATTCTCGACATTTCCCATCTTCATCTTTCCACGTCTTCTTTCGAGGTTTTTCAGTCTTATCACAAATTTATTGTGATATTAGTTTCGTCAGTCACTAGTAATTTAAGTTTGGATTTCCGATCATATATATGAAAAAATCTCCACTTGAACAACTGAAATAGTCTTAGACTGGCGAAAAGAAAAAAAATGTGGACGTGCTTAACCTCTCATTGCACTTGAGGCGAAGATCAACATGAAACTTATTTTAATTTGTTTTTATTATACCATAATTCGTCTTGGAATTCATGGTTTGAAGTCAATAAATCAAGCTTTCAGAAACAATCAGCTCGTTAACTTCTTGACCTGCTTAAAATAACCAAAGAAAAAGAAAAGGGAATTGTTTTAATAGATTCACAGCCGAACTTAGTATTAATTCCATATAAGGGACTGAAAGGCCCAGACTCCCACATTGCCTGTAGCGGCTTATCACTGTTGAGAATCAGAAGGTTAAGTATCCATATAAGGGTAGCGCAAGTACATGGAAAAAGACTGAACAGGCTAAAGAACAATATAGTAACATAGAAATTATAATTTCATCACATCATGCTATCTAACACTTGCACATTCATGTAGTGCTAAAACAGCGTTTGTTTGTTTACACGAGTTATAAAGCCAAACCAGACGGAACAAAGAAATATCCTTCCCAGCTGCCGAAGATTTACTCTCAACTTGACTTGGCAACGCATGTAAATGATATTTTATCATAACATCACGTACTGCTCACTCTTCGCAGCGTGATTTAATAGTTTAGTCCAGTGCTATTTGTATAAACGACGCAGCCATCCAGATCTTCACGTGGAAACTGAGATTTTTTTCTTGGTCACATCGACATCCGTTCATTTTTCGCACTAGGTGAATATATGAACTCATCTCGCTCGAACTGGAGCCTTTGTGCAGATATTTTCCGACTCGGATTTTATCCCAGCTTCAGCAAAATATTTATGGTAAGTGAATGTACACTGGCCATTACGGACATGTTTGCTTCTAAACGAATCCCACTTGAATTCTAGTTACCGGGAACCTTCTATATGTAATTTTAGTTTGTTCTGTCTGTGGTAAAATAAATCGACAATATCGCGGGGTCATCCAGATCCCGGGGGTACTCCCTATAACAACCTATAGGGGGAGGCTACGCCCGAAAGTGGCACCTTTTCTGTCAAAGTGGTAAACAAGAAGGTAATTGGATTGGACCTAAGAGCGAGGCCTCCCCGTGCGAAACGTTGTAGAGTACCCCCGGATCCAGACTCTCTTTGTTATCATCGCTATCTGTCCGTACGTGTTTTAGTTTCGCCAAGGAATCATTGTGTGCTGCAAAACAGTAAAGGTTTCTGGAGAACAAAACAACGAACTTATTCAGAAGACACGTCGTGATTGTCTCTTATCTCAGTTATACATATTTACTGGTTATTTTACGGTTTGCTATGCAACACTGTCAAATATTTCACAAACACGAGGGATAATACAAGCCGTTAGACCTCGGGTATTTGAAGTTTGTGCACAGTTACGAATTTTCCGAAGATTTCTTACGTCTTCTGACACGATGCAATAGAATATCCCGATTTTAATACAATATGATTCCTATCCATGCCGTAGACAACAGATAACTCGCTAAACCCGTACAAATAACGAAGCGACCTAACGTTGTTTGTGCTCTGCAAGACCGGTTTAACTAGTTTTCCGTAGTCCTCTAACTCGTTTGATCACGCGAGAGCGACAAACATTGTTTTAAGTTTTTTGATCTATACGCATTAAAAACTATTGAATGCTTGACTTTTACTTGATAGTAACCGCGAGCCTGGATTCATACATGGAATAGAATGTTTACAGGATAAAATACGATACTGAGTTGATCTCAGTAGCACACTACAGCTTAAGCCTCTGTTCACAACTTTGATATATTCAGACACATCCCACTACACGCCCACAGACACTTTCTTATATTACCTTGAAAATATACCCGGGGATAACATTTGATAGTAAATTGATCTGAGTAGAACGCTACAGTTAGTTTAGGTTTCTGTTGACAACTCTGACCTTTTCAGACACATCCCACGGCACGCCTACAGACATTTCCTATATTTCCTTGGTTAAGGGTTTCTCCCTTGAATGGGAAATATAAGTATGAGCGTGCCCCGAACTCGAAGGGAATGGTTTTTTTAGCCGTTTTGGTCAGAAATAGGGTACATGTATCGATGTTGACCATTATGGTCTCAAATAGGGTATAGCTTTTGCACTCTAGTCTTGAATTTGGTATGTTTTTTTTTCAGAAGCTACTCTTTCATCATTATCGATAAGACCATTAGCAAAAGCCCTTAACAATGGCTTTATAAGGCCGGTCGGAGACAGGGTATTGATTTAAGGGTCAGGTCGTAACATTCCCGTCCAAACGGAAACTGCGAAATTTCGCTAAGAATTGAACTAAGATACAACGCCTATGCACATGTGACCGAACACACTGCAGCTGTTGAAGTTCTCAGTCGAAGAGGTCCTTCTTTCTATTCGGTGCAAATTCTCTGACTTAGAATCCAAGTAATATCCAAACAAAAAATGTATTTCACCCCATGGTGCTAAGAAGATTTTTTCAAACAGGAGTCTCTAACCAGTTAAACCAGCTTTACGACTTCAAAAAAATATATTTGTACGCTTTCACTTCGTGGACTCACTGCTCAGTTATGTTCAGACACAGTTGAAATTCAGCTCAAGGAAGTAAGGAAGGTTTATACAAAATTTCAAAGGCAACATTTCTTACAACAGTTCTTCAGAGTTGGGTAATAAAAGGATTAAGCAATGTATAGACAACAGATAATCTGCGTTGCATGCGCTTCAGTTGGTCTCTAGACGTGTTATTGAACATTAAACGCCTAAAGATGTGACCTGAGGTAGCCAGGATATTTTTTTACTGTTTCCGGTGACGCCTGTTCGAGCAAGTGTATACATAAAATTATAAATTCGTTCCTGC
The DNA here is from genome assembly GCF_964199315.1 of Orbicella franksi. Classification (NCBI taxonomy): domain Eukaryota; kingdom Metazoa; phylum Cnidaria; class Anthozoa; order Scleractinia; family Merulinidae; genus Orbicella; species Orbicella franksi. Next base: position 3,606,503 of record NC_138158.1, on the reverse strand, counting down.
TGATAAATCAACTTCGCATTAGTCATCCAAGACCTGAATGGCTCAGAATTCACATAGTGGAGCTTTCCTATATCTTGTCAATTTTCCTGGCTATTTTGTAACGTTCATGTATAACGAAATTGACTGAGCTACCAACGATTGTTACGTGACAATTTTAAAATAAACCTCGAAAAAAATTCAATGTATTTAAACAACCTGAAAGTTATAAATTTGTACAGGAATTGTGCTAAACTGCACGAGATGTGTGCATATCGTTCCAACCGTTGTTTTTTTATTGATTTCCTGTTGTGTATTTAGTTAAGAAAACATCTGCTGGTAAGCAGGAAGTCAACTGTCACGACAAAAGACTCTTGAAGATGAGAATCACTAAGGTTCCCCGTTGTGACTATACTTGACAGTTCGTTAGAAAACGCACGTTTTATTTGGGGGCGCTGTCTCCGCGCAATTGCAAGTCTGGAGGGATTCAGCGCGCAATTCTTTTCAGCTTGGATTAATTCGTTTGCACTGCCGCTCAGAATTTCGCTGAAATCAGGTTAGTTTCTGGAAATCTTGATATCAAGACCGATCAGAGGACAGATACGGTGACGAGAAGTGAAAAGACTCGGTAAAATACCAGGACCCATTACTAATTGAGTCAACAGGAATTCATGACTGTCGAAGACCGCAAGGATCAAAGTGGTCCAAAACGGACCTGAATTTAGACAAACAGACAATCTCTCAGTTTCCGAAATAACGCAAGAAACTTGCTGCAACAAGTGTATTGCAAATATTTTGTTTTACAGTATGTTCTAAAACGTCTAAAGGCGTGATTCGAACAGTTTAACGCATTGAAATAACAGATGTAAATGACAAACTGTCCAATTCAAACATTGCCCGAAGGCCGACAACAACTTTTTTCTCGGTCAACTTTTCTCATGTGTATTATGATATAATCTAAAGCCCTGTCCAAACAGAAAATGTTTGGCGATCAAACATGATCAAACATTGTTTGATGGCCAGACATGTTGATGTTGTACAGAGTGGTCAAACGGTATCAAACCTGTTTGGCAAACAGTAAGAATTGCCCATATAAGGAATTGGAGTCTCTACCCGAGATTGCCTCGCATCCGGCCACGTTGGATTAAATTGTTATGCAAATGAGAAAAGTTAACCTTGAAAAGGACAATTCAAAATAAATAGTCTTCACTGCAGTTTAGAAGACGAAGGCTCGTTTCAAACTCAAAGGAATTTAAATTTCATAGCTTTTGACTTCTTGTACAAAAGAACCCGGAGTGATGGCGGGGAAGGGGGTGGGGGGTGGTTTAGAAATCTCAATATCTCTTGCATTTAGTCCACTGTTATAGGTAATGCAAAACCAAAGTATTTATTTTGACTATTTTGTCTGATATTGGATATTTTTGTGCAGTTCTTTGTATCTTTGGTTTGTAAAAGACTAGCACAAGTCTTTCAAAGAGAGTTATTGGTATAGAGTGTTTTCACATGACCTCACAGCAGCCATATTGGCGTCCTAAGACAATGAAACGGCGGCCATGTTGATGCCCCAAACCATTCCTGTGATTGTGAGAGTTGAACTCTTTTCATATGTAAACACTTTCTTTCGTTCCAATAAGACTTGCATGGCTGCTGGCCACGTGACAGAAAACGCTCTGTTCTTTTTACATTTTCGCACTCATCATTCCAGTGACTGAATGTAATTAAATTTGCCCAAGTCCATTTTGTTGTACAAGCTTTGCATTTCAAATTGTCTGTTTACACTTCGAGTGAGTCGTAGCACGTGCATCTCCCGACAAAGAAAGATCCAGACCTTCGCTTTCGTGCGTAAAGTTTAAACGATTGAGTGAAACACGTAAAGGTATAGAATTATTACCCAACTTCCGAGAAGTACTTTACAACAGGAAATGGAGTTTTAGTTTTACGTTTTAAAAACTGTTTCTTTTTCATTTTACGTCTTTGATCACCCCCACACAGCAATGAGATTCCTTTTTTCATCATTATTTGACAAAAAAGGAAAAAAAACAAAACAAAACAAAGATTTGTTATTACAGGAATGATACTCAAGCAGCCCAAACAATATGGCGCTTCTTTTCCATGAGCATGGATAATTAGTTATTTAACCAGACTCTTAGACGGAGAGAAACTGAGTCGATTCAAACATGAGTGAAGGCAAGTACACACCCGAGGGTAAAATCAAATTTTCTGCCACTGATTAGAAGATATTTAGTCAACCCAATTTCAGCTTTTGTTTGCTAAGAAAGGTCTAGTTCAAATTATTGATAGCTGTCTAATCTTTATGTTTCTATTGTTGTATTGTTTTAATGGAAAAACCAACAGAAACAGAAAGGAAAATTATTTGATCCTTTTGACCTGACCGTCTTATCCGACAGCGTTCTGTGATCACGAGTAGGGTAAACAGAAAGTGATAGAACGAAAATTGAATGTGGCTTGTCTGAAAAAAGCATATCTTAACCTCTTCCAGTGTACGTGATGTAAATTAACATACCTCATCTCAATACAGCGCGTTTTTAAAGTTCCTTACTTTCTAAGAAACCGTTATTTGCTTTCTTTTTCCGCCTGACTCTTATCAGACAATGGAATGCTGACGTCAGTGCCGTCACTGGGGGGGTTTTCCCTTATAAATAGCGCTTATTAATCACATTCAGTCCATTAGCGTCTGATGAATATTGCTTATACGGCATTTTCACAAGTCACATACAGACAGATACCTCAAAAAAACAGTCGGTTTAAGCTCCGTTTAGCGAGACTAACAGCAATCTTTTGAAGGTTGGTATGCTTACAGTTTTCTTTGATAGGCTTTTTTTATTAATTTAATTGGCCATAGCCGTAAAGGTTACGTGTGTAGGTTTGAGTCCCTTGGAAGATCTTTACAACTAAATCTGTCCTCCGCCAGACGGGGAAGAAGGGGGCAGCTCTTTCAGTCTAGCGCAATGAAAACATCGTTTTTGATATAGAACTAAAACAAGCCAAAGCAAATATACTAAATATAAAGAAATGGTTAGCATTTCAACTTTTGCCATTATCTTCGAGTCTAAAACACCTTTAGCGCTTACAAAATGCAAACATGTCAATTTAATGCCAAAAGTAAACTGATTTATTTTACCTGATCACGGAGCAGTCACACTGTTGCAAGCACTGGCATACAATCTACCTTCCACAAAGCGTAATTTATCTAATTAGAAAAACCGATGACTATATAGACCGCTCATAGTAAGTCATCTCTGTTCGAAACAGCATGTCACAGTACGCCTCAGTTCAATTCTCATTGCATTGAGGATCAATCTAAGGTTTGTTCGATTCACGATCAGTATTTCAATCTCGAATTCAAGCGACCAAATATTTACTCCAGTCGATTTATAGTAGTACAAGAAATATCTACCCAAATAACGAGCTATACAGAAGGGAATTCCTATATGACAAATGTGTGAAAAACCTGGACAATATAGTTTCTCTTCTCTGTCCTAAGACTGTATCTCAACTCGATAATGGTGTTTTTCGCTGTTTCTCCCTGGAAAGTGTGAGAACTTCGTGCTTGATACGTTTTAAAATTCTCGAAAGTATGGTAAAAATCAATTTAAGTCACCCGTTAATCTAATGAGTGATCTTTCTCTTTCACACTGGCCGAACATGTTTGGTCATGCAGATTTTGATTGATTCGAAACATTCACTTAAATCGGGATATGTTGACATGGAGAAGACAGAAGATGGGGACACTGCATCGGAATTCCGACGGGTTTCACCTGTAAATCTCAGCACACACTCGCCAGTCAATTCACACCGAACCAGTGAAGCTCAAAATTAATTCTCGTTACTGACTATGTTATCATGGTGCCAGTGCTCATGTAGTGCTACATCAAGGCAACATCTCCTAGCTGATGATTGTGTTTATTCTCCTTACCTGTCTGTTTGAAAATCTATTAAGACTGTAAGGAAAAACTAGATGTAATCGTTACATGTCAACAGCGTGTGACAAAGGAAAAAAATTCTGAGTCCTCAACAGGATTCAGGGCCAATGACCTCCCGAAGACCTGGCGGGGGCGCTCTACTCGAGTATCCACTGAGCCACAGAAAGATTCATGGTGATCAAGGCCATTATTGACACGGATCTTGCATATACATGAATTATATGTCAATCATTCTTTAACGTAAGTTTGACAAGAAAAAGCTATAACCTCCTATTATCATTCTGCATCTCTTCACAGATATTAAGATGCTTTGCTTCATTGTGATTATCACGGAATTTCTTCTGGCTGCCGTCGTTGACGCGTCATCAACAGAAAACTGCAACGTCACAGTATCAAACACTTGCTTTCAGCAGTGCAGTGACGTGTCATGCAAGTGTGGCGTTACGTACGGAGACTCACAATACGCTACCTGTAACCAGGCCTGCGATGGCTTCAAATGTAAGAAAATGACGTGCACATCCGGGACTTGTTACCAAAGATGTCATAACTGCCATATGGAATGTACAAGTGACGTCGGTTATTGTGGACAGCACTGTCTATCTGGAGCATGCTCGTTCACGTGTAACGCCAAACGCTGCGTACAAGAGTGTAGTGGAAAGGAATGTAATCATGCCACTCTAGTCACGAGTCGGAGGATTTTCCAGCGTAACGGTTATCTGGTCATATTGGGGGGACTTTTCGCAGCTACAGCGATTTTGACCATGCTAGCATTGGTATTGTCCTTCAGAGAACTGAATTATTGGAATAGACGAGCCACATACTCAAAGATCCCAAGCGTTAGTGGCAGTGTTGACAGTCTTTGTTCACTAGAGTCAACGGTTTCATGACAGGAGGCAAAGAATTTCGTGACTTTCAGAGACGTCTATGTTATAGTCAACACGGAAATTCATTACTACTCTCTTGAACGTGACAGTCAACAACTTCGCACGGTTCCGTGACAGCTAATCACGAGCTTAGTGGCAACATTTACCTGTCAATCAACAGCTCCGTGACAGTCAACAGTCAACCGATTCGAGGTGATTGTCGAAAGTTTTGGTAGATGTAGTACCATGACAGTCACAACGTTGGTGCGAAAGAACTGCTTAGCACTACCACTAGGTGGTGAGAGACGTGACGTTTCTGTGTTTGAGAGATTCCTTGCAGTTAAAAAGTAAAATATGAACGATTTCTTGATGTTTTTCAAAGACGACTGGATGCAAGAAAGTAGAAAGTGCCTGAAAAGGCAATTCACAGAATGTTATTGCTTTTGCACTACATCTTAGAACTACTGACACAAGAATGACAAGATGTGCAGATGATGCTATATCAAGCAAAAAAATGATATAAATCACTGTGGTTTGGACATGTTAAAAAGCAAGAAAAAGAAAATCAACGCAAATATCAAAATAACATTCCTTAGTTGATGATTTTTTTTATTCTTATCACCTGTTTAGTGTACAATGAACTGACAGTGTATGGATAAAATACGTTTTGATAACTCTTCGTAACCCATCTTGTGTTTCTGTGTTGCTTACGAGCTTCGCATTCTCAACTCGCCTTCCTTTGTTCATGTGAGTGCGTTCGAGCCCAAGCTAAGAATTTGAGATCAGACCTAAATCCAAAGGAAGTTATTGATTTCAAACCATATTAAATAAATAAATAAAACCAGCTGGACATACATTCTCGACATTTCCCATCTTCATCTTTCCTCGTCTTCTTTCGAGGCCTCTCTTATCGCTAATTTATTGTCATATTAGTTCTGTAAGTCACTAGTTAAAAGAAGAGCTCTCTCCCTTTTGCGTTTGAAATACGTAAAGAAATCTCCATTTTAACAACTGAAATATTCTTAGACTCGCGAAACGAAAAACATGTTGACGTGCTTAACCTCTCATTGTGCTTGAGGCCAAGATCAACAGGAAGCTTATTCTAATTTGTTTTTAATTACACCATAATTCGTCTTGGAATTCATGGTTTGGAGTCAATAAATCAAGCTTTCAGAAACAATCAGCTCGTTAACTTCTTGACCCACTTAAAATAACTGAAGAAAAAGAAACGGGTAATGTTTTAATAGATTCACGGCCGAACTTAGTATTAATTCCATATAAGGGACTGAAAGGCCCAGACTCCCACATCAGTTGCCTGTAGCGGCTTATCACTGTTAATTCAGAAGGTAAAGTATCCATATAAGGACCGTGCAAGTACATGGAAAGAGACTGAACAGGCTGAAGAACAATATAGTAACAGAAATTTAAATTTCTTTACATCGTGGTAACTAACACTTCCATACTTATGTGGTGCCAAAACAGCGTTTATTTGTTTAAACGAGTTATAAAGCCAAACCAGATGAAAGAAAGAAATGTTTTTCCCGGCTGCCGACGATTTACTCTCAGCTTGACTTGGCAACACATGTAACTGATATTTTATCATAACATCACGTACAGCTCACTCTTCATAGCATGATTAAATAGTTTATTCCACTGCTATTTGTATGAACAGACGCAGCCATCTTCACATGCAAACTGAGTTTTCTTTTTCTTGGTCCCATCAACATCCGTTAATTTTTCACACTGGGTGAAATATATGAAGTCATTCTTGCACGAACTGAGAGTTTGTGCAGATATTTTCCGACTCGGATTTTATCCCAGCTTCAGCAGAATATTTATGGTAAGTGAATGTACACCGACCATTACGGACATGTTTGCTTCTATAAAACGAATCGCACTTGCAATTCCTAGTCGGGAACTGATCTATATATAATTTTAGTTTGTTCTGTCTGTGGCAAAATAAACAGACAATATCACGGGATTCTGGTATCCTCAACCAGATACCCGGGGGTACTCCCTATAACAAGCTATAGGGGGAGGCTCCGCCCGAAAGGGGTACAATTTCTGTCAAAGTGGTAAACGAAAAGGTAAATGGTTGGACCTTGGGACGGAGACTCCCCGCACAAAACTTTGTAGAGTACCCCCCGGATCCAGACTCTCTTTATTATCACCGCTATCTGCCCGTACGTGTTTTAGTTTCGCTAAGGAATCATTGTGTGCTGTAAAACAAGTTGGAGGTTTCTGGAGAAGAAAATAACGAACTTATCTAGAAGACACGTCGTATGTCTCCTATCTCAATTACACTTATTTACTGGTTATTTTGTGGTTTGCTATGAAACACTGTCAAATATTTCACAAACACGAGGGATAATACAAGTCGTTAGACCTCTCGATGGTATTTAAAGTTTGTGCACAGTTACGAATTTTCCGAAGATTTTCTTACGTCTTCTGACACGATGCAACGGGATATCTCGACTTTAATACAATACAATTCCCATCCATGTAGTAGAGAACAGATAACTCACGAAACCAATAACAAAGCGACCTAACGTTGTCTGTGTTCTGAAAGACCGGTTTAACTAGTTTTCCGCAGTCCTCTAACTCGTTTGATCACGCGAGAGCGACAAACATTGTTTTAAGTTATTTGGTCTATTCGCATCAACTTAACTATTTAATGGGTGACCTTCGACTTGATAGTAACGACGAGCCGGGGTTCATAGACGAAATAGAATGTTTACAGGATAAGATACGATACTGAGTTGATCTCAGTAGCACGCTACAGCTTAAGCCTCTGTTCACAACTTTGATATTTTCAGACACATCCCACGACACGCCTACAGAAATTTTCTTATATTACCTTGGACAATACCCGGGGCAGGGGGGTTCCCTTGAATGGGAAATATAAGTATGAGTATGCCCCGAAGGGTACGGTTGTTGTAGCCATTTTCGTCAGAAATAGAGTACATGTATCGATATTACCCATTTTGGTCTCAAATAGGGTACGCTTTTTGCACTCTAGTATTGAATTGGGTATCGTTTTTTAGAAGAAGTTATGCTCTTTCATCATTATCGATAAGACCATCAGCAAAAGCCCTTCACAATGCCCTCATAAGGCAGGTCTGAGACAGGTCTTAACACCCCCGTCCAAGTGAAAACTGCGAAATTTCGCTAAGTGTTAAACTAAGATACAAAACATGTGCACATGTGATCGTACGCACTGCAGCTGCTAAAGTTCTCTATGTGGTCTCTCTTTCTATTCGATGCAAATTCTCCGACTTAGCATCCAAGTAATATCCAAACAAAAATGTATTTTGCCCCATGGTGTTAAGGAGATTTTTTAAAACGGGAGTCTCTAACCAGTTAAACCAGCTTTGTGACTTCAAAAAAATATATTTGCACGCTTTCACTTCATGGACTCAGTGTTTATTATGTTCAGACACATTTAGTTGCAATTCAGCTCAAGGAAAGTTTATACAAAATTTCAAACGGAACATTTCTTACAACAATTCTTCAGGGCTAGGTAATACAAGGATAAAGTAATGTATAGACAATATATAATCCGCTTTGCGTGAGCTTCAGTTGGTTTCCAGACGTGTTATTGAACATTAAAAGCCTAAAGATGCGACCTGGAGGTAACCAGGACTTTTTTACTGTATCCGGTGACGCCTGTTTTAGCAAGTGTATACACAACGTCAGTTTATAAATTCGTTCCTGCTGATTAATCAACTTTGCATAAGTCATCCAAGACCTGAATGGCTCAGAATTCACTTAGTGGATCTCAAGACCGAACGTTCCTATATCTTGTCAATTTTCCTGGCTATTTTGTAACGTTCATGTAAGGAAGTTGAGAGGCTACCAAGAATTGTTACGTGACAATTTTAAAACAAACCTAAAAAATAAATTCAATGTTTTAATTAAAACAACCTGAAAATTGGAAATTTGCACAGGAATTGTGCTCAACTGCACTAGTTCCGCGCAGATCGTTCCAACTATTGTTTTTTTTATTGATTTCGTGTCTTGTATTTAGCTAGGAAAACATCTGCTGGTAAGCAGGAAGTCAACTGTCATGACAAAAGACTCTTGATGACGAAAATCACTAAGGTTCCACGTTGTGACCATATTTGATAGTTCGTTAGAAAACGCACGTTTTATTTGGGGGCGCTGACTCCGCTTAAGTCTTGAGGGATTCAGCTCATAATTGTTTTCAGCGTGGACGAATTTGTTTGCACTGCCGCTCAGAATTTCGCTGGAATCAGGTTAGTTTCTAGAAATCTTGATATTGAGACCGATCAGAGTACAGATACGGTAACGAGACGTGAAAAGACCCGGTAGAATAACGGGACCCATGGCTAATTGAGTCAACAGGAATTCGTGACTGTCGAAGGCAAGGATCAAAGTGTTCAAAAACGGACGTGAAATTTGACAAGCAGACAATCTCTCGGTTTTCGACTAACGCCAAAAACTTGTTGCAACAAGTGTATTGCGAATATTTTGTTTTACGGTATGTTCTAAAACGTTCTAAAAGGCATTAGAACAGTTTCACGCATTGAAATAGCAGATGTAAAAAACAACCCGTCTAATTGAAACATTGCCAAAAGGACTATAGCCCTTTTCACGGTTAACTTTTCTCATATATGCATTATAATATAATCTAAGGCCCTGTCCAAACAGAAAATGTTTGGCGATCAAACATGATGAAACGTTGTTTGATGACCAGACATGTTGATGTTGTACAGAATGACCAAATGGTATCAAACATGTTTGGCAAACAGTATGAGTTGCCCATAGAAGGAATTGGAGTCTCTACCCGAGTTGGATTACATTGTTATGCAAATGAGAAAAGTTAACCTTGAAAAGGGCTATTCAAAATAAGCAGTCTTCACTGCAGTTTAGAAGACGAAGGCTCGTTTCAAACTCAAAGGAATTTAAATTTCATAGCTTTTGACTTCTTGTACAAAAAAACCCTAAGTTGGGGCGGGGAAGGGGGTGGGGAGTGGGGGGTGGTTAAGTAATCTCAGTATCTCTTGCATTTAGTCCACTGTTATAGGTAATCCAAAACCAAAGTATTTATTTTGACTATTTTGTCTGATATTGGATATTTTTGTGCAGTTCTTTGTATCTTCGGTTTGTAAAAGACTAGCTCAAGTCTTTCAAGGAGAGTCTGGTATAAAGTGTTTTCACATGACGTGACAGCAGCCATATTGGCGTCCTAAGACAATGAAACGGCGGCCATGTTGATGTCCCAAACCATTCCTGTGATTGTGAGAGTTGAACTCTTTTCATATGTAAACACTTTCTTTCGTTCCAATAAACTTGCATGGCTGCTGGCCACGTGACAGAAAACGCTCTGTTCCTTTTACATTTTCGCATTCATCATTCCAGTGACTGAATGTAATTAAATTTGCCCAAGTCCATTGTGTTGTACAAACTTTGCATTTCAAATTGTCTGCCTACACTTCGAATGAGTCGCAGTACGTGCATCTTCCAACAGAGAAAGATCCAGACCTTCGCTTTCGTGCGTAAAGTTTAAACGATTGAGTGAAACACGTAAAGGTATAGGATCATTTCGCAACTTCCGAGAAGAACATTACAACCGGAAATACGTCCTGAAAACTGTTTTTTTTTTTACGTTTTTGATCAACCTTTGATCAACCTTACAAATACTCCTTTTTTTTATTAATTGACGAAAACGAAAAGAAAACAAAAAAGACTTATTATTACGGCAATGATTTTCAAGCGGTCCAAACAGTATGGCGCTTTTTTCGTGAGCATGCATAACTTAGTCATTTCAGCTAACTCTTACAGACAGAGACTGAAGCTGGGTCGAGTCGACACTCATGGGCGAAGACCAAGTTAAATACATCTGGGGGTAAAAATCGGATTTTCTGCTATTGATTAGAAAATATTTAGCCGAACCAATTTCAGCAATTGTTTGTCAAGAAAGGCCTAGTTCAAAGTACTTGGAGCTGTCAAATCTTTATGTTTTTTTTGTTGTAGTGTTTCCATGGAAAAACAAACAGAAAGGGAGATTATTTCATCCTTTTGACCTGACCGTTTTATCCGACAGCGTTCTGTGATCACGAGTAGGGTAAACAGAAAGTGATGAAACCAAACTTGAAAGTGGCGTGTCTGAAAAAGCATATCTTAACATCTTCCAGTGTACGTGATGTAAATTAACATACCTCATCTCAATACAGCGCGTTCTTAAAGTTCCTCATTTTCTGAGAAACCGTTATTTGCCTTCTTTTCCGCCTTACTCTTATCAGGACAATGGAATGCTGAGGTCACTAAGGGGTTTTCCCTTATAAATAGCGCTTATTAATCACATTCAGTCCATTAGCGTCTGATGAAAATTGCTTATACGGCAATTTCACAAGTCAAATACAGACAGATACCTCAAAGCAAAAAGTCGGTTTAAGCCTTGTTTAGCGAGACAAACAACAGTCGTTTGAAGGTTGGTATGCTTATAGTTTCCTTTGATAGCCTTGTTTTATTAATTTTATTGGCTATAACCGTAAAAGTTACGTGTGTAGGTTTGAGCCTCTTTGAAGATCTCTCTGTCCTCCGCCAGACAGGGTAGAAGGAAGCAGTTCTTTCAGTCTGGCGCAATGAAAACCTCGCTTTCGATATGGAGCTAAAAACAGCCAAAGCAAATATTCAAAATGCAAAGAAACGGCTATCGTTTCAACTTTTGCCTATATCTTCGAGTCTAAGACACCTTTAGCCCTTACAATTTAATGCGTCAATTGAATGCCAGAAGTAAATTGATTTATTTTACCCTTGTCACGGAGTAGTCACAGGCTAGCGCTGGCATACAATCTGCATTCCACGACTTGGGTAATTTATCTAATTAGAAAACCGACGACTCTGTAGACCGCTCATCTCTGTTCAAAACAGCATGACACAGTACGTCTCAGTTCAATTGTCTTTAACTGGAAACATTGTACTGAGGGTCAATCTAACGTTTGCTCGATTCACGATCAAAATTTCAAACTTGTATTGAAGCGACGCAATATTTACGCCATTTGATTTAGAGTAGTACAAAAAAAATCTACCCAAATACCGAGCTGAATAGAAAGGGAATTCCTATATGACAAATGGGTGAAAAACCCCGGCCTGGACAATATAGTGTCTCTTCTTTGTCCGAAGACTGTGTTTCAACTCGATAGTGTTTATCGCTGTTTCTCCTCGGAAAGTTCGAAAATTTTGGTCTTGATTCGTATTAAAAAGTCAATTTAATTGCCCGTTAACCTAACGAGTGATCTTTCTCTTTCAGACTTGACTGAACATGTTTGGTCAGATTTTGATCTTCACTGTACTTCTGGCTGTAGTAACTATGACACAACAATGTGACGTGGTAGTCTCAAACACCTGCTTACAACGCTGCAACAACCGATCATGTGATTGCGGCGTGACGGACAATAACCACGCCTTCACAAAATGCAACCAGGTTTGTGCTGATCCCAGCTGCGTGGTTATCACGTGCTCATCACGGGTATGCCATCAGAAATGTCACAACTGTCACATGGAGTGCACAAGCGACGTCGCCTTTTGTAGACAGCGGTGTCTATCCGGAGCATGCTCATTCAAGTGCAACGCCAGACAATGCCAGCAGGAACGCAATGGTGGAAACTTCAATTACAATACCTCTGACAAATGCGAAATAGTTTTACCGCGCCACTACTTGGTTTTGTTAGCGGGCTTTCTGTTCGCGATTAGCACTCTATCATGTTTGTTGCTTGTATTGTCATTTCGCAAAGAGGATTGTTGCCACAGTCAAGCCGGCTACTCAAGACTCCGTTCTATAAGCAGTAGTGTTGAAAGCGTGAATTCACTCTCATCTCTCAAGTAATCGTTAATGACAAGTCGAGTTCTTGCCAGGGGTACTCTCAGAAAAATTGGTTGTTGGTGTGCGGCCCGCTTCCCAAAACCCTTACCCTTACCTGCGAATTTCCCTACTCCATTAATGACCTGACCAAATTTAAGATATTTTAAAGACAATGTTTATATGCTTTTGTTGGGTAGTGTAGCTTCTTCTAAAAATATACCTAATTCAAGACTAGGGTTCAAAAACCATCCCCTAATTAAGACCAAATGGCCAAAATCGTCGATACCCTATTTCTGACTAAACGGCTAAAAAACCATACCCTTTGGGGCCGCACATACCCATAAAGCTCAAAGAAGGGAGTACCCCTTCCACCCAGGTTGTATATTTCGCTAATGCGGTGTTAGCACTTGTCAAATACATTCAAATTTCCTCTCACACATGGCGCCAGGTTCTTCTCGTCGCCAAGATCCAAGATGGCCACCGCCAATCAGAGGACATGACACGTTCAGTCGGCTAATTTAAAACTAAGTTAACAATAAGATGTTAATAATAATTTAATCTTGTTTATCAAAGATAAAGGACACTATTTATTTTGAAGAAAGAGACTGAAGACGTTTGTATATATCAGTTACATATCTAGAGTACTTGTATCAAATAAAACTGATAAGGGTTGTATACCGCAGTCGCAAAATTGTACTTATCTTACGGTCATATGAACACAATTAACAACAGTAACGAGGTAGAATTGTCTAAAAGTAAGTGGGCATTTGGGGATAGAAAATTTAACTCATTATATTATATAGTAACAAAACATCATAATAAACCGCAAATCTTAATCTTTCTTTCAACCACGTCTGTGCTACCCTTGTTCCTAAAAGTCTCTATAGTGTTAGCCCTACAAGTGTCAACATTGTTATCCTTAACAGTCTATACAATGTTGTCCCAAAGTGTCAACATTATTGTCCCTGGAAGTGTCTAGGTTGGAATTTTTTTCCATACACCTCGAGTTCAGTGTCAAAAATACAAAAACCTGTTTCCCAAAAACTAATTCTCTTTTTCTTTATCCTAAAAATTATTTTGCCAGTTATCCCTTGTCGCTAAAATCTCTAACAAGGCCTCACATTGCATTATACGGTCATCGTGTGTTTTTACCTCCTAGAGTATACAGTCAATATGAAAACGATCTTTCGATTCACTTTGCGTCTAGCTTCATCTGAGAAAAATGTTTCTTTAGACTACATATTTCAGCCATAATGAATTCAAAGTGTACAATTTTTCGAGTGTATAATTTTAATGAGCTCCAACTCGAATGTCGAGCTCGAGTTCGAATTTCAAGTTAGAGCTAAAGTTTTAAGATACTGATAAATATTTTTGGTCCAATTTTTGTAGAAATCAATAACTGTTATTACATCTTCTGGAAGAATCCGCACTTTAAAGATAGAAATTATAACATAAGGTTAAAAGTATATATATATAGTGTAAACACTGGGATCATACAGTGTTACCTATCTAAAAGCTCCCGCTGTGGACCTTTTGCGGCTGAACACCCCAAGATGTACCAAAACCGCTTTTTTAACCCCTAAAATGTACGGCGAACACCACCGTCCTTTCTATATGCGAGTCTCACCTCGCGATTATTCTCAAATTAACCTGAGTGCCAATTACTGAACCTAAAAAAACACTGTGGGGGTGCGTCGGCGGGCTGGTGAAACTCTTGGCTTCTTAATTCAGAGTTGATAACGGTATATTAACCGCCATAACGAGTGAGTGAAGCTGACTTTGCGAGCATTAGCTCGTCGTCGCAGCAAAGTGAGTGCCCGTTAAGATATCCAACTGGAGTGCGATGCGGCTAAAAGAAAAATACTAACTGGAAACTTTGACATGAATTCCAAGTCAAAACTAGAAGTCGAACACATAAAATGAACCAATCTCGTCCCCAGGGTCTCTCATTTTCTCGCCCAACCACTCCGGTAGGGCCAGAGATGAGAGATCCTGGGAACGAGGTTGAAAACTGGACACTCCTTGAGTGTATCTACAACTTAGATTTTCCAGGCTTGGGTTGAATTTCTCTCAATTTTAAGGCCAGACTCATGTTTCCTTTGATCTTGATCTTGCCTTGAAAAAAAGCCTGATGAAAAACGAAACGGTTTGTCAATGTTGAACATGAGCAATTAAACACACGCGCGTAATCACGTAATACGGCTGAGGAACAGCACGGGGTTGCTAAACAACTGACCTTAGCTCGCGCGGCAGGATAAAGCTAATCAGTGACTAGCAAGAATTTTGGTTTTAGTTTGTAACTGTTCAACAAGCTTTTGTCTACATTTCTCTCTTCCAATTTTGAACGTTGACTTGTGTCAAATTCCACAACAATTTAGCTGTAAAGAAAACTTTTATTTAAATCCTCGATTACTGTTAATCCGATTTCGAACAACTTAGCCTGCTGAAAAGCTCGCGTGAATGTTTTCGGAATACAATCGGAACCTCTTCGGGTTTTTAACGAAGATTTGCCGAAACCATTACTTCTTTCCCGACTGATCCCTTTAATTCCTAAGCTCAAACGATTTAAAACTCGTCAATAATTATTATAGGTTTTTTTTAACATTAGTTCTGAGAATTTGATTAAAATGATGATTCTCTTTATTGTCATCACCCTCTGCTTAATAATGTACTAACATGACAAGGAGAAATTACATTTTCATCGCTCTTAGAAATCAAAAGGTTCAAAATGAGAATAAGGATAGCCTGCAATGCAGTCGTATTTTGGCGAGCGACGCATTTTGATCAAGTGAGCACCATCTTGGATTCAAACTCGGAAGACGATTGGGGAGAGACGAAAAGGCGTCCCAGGGAGTTTAGGAGTGAGGCTGAAAGAGGTGACACAGGGGAGGGAGGGGAAGGAATAATTTACCCTTCTTCCATCCCCACCCCCTCCCCACCCACTTTTCCTGATCCAACATGACGGCGAATCTACTCGATCGCGAGATAATATACACACGGAAAACGCCTGCACTTTAGGATAGAGTAAGGAAGACATCAGGAAGAACAGACTCACCGTTTGTGGGTTCATCTTTCTACTCATAATCTTCACAAAATCAGCATCTTTCATGGTTACTGTACAGTCAGCTTTGTCTGCCGTCAAAAGAGTTCAAACATGCCGGTCAACAAAAAATAACTGAGTGACTAGTCTAAGAAAAGGATTATACCAAGCTTTCACGAGGCAGTTGTTTTTCGTCGGAGAGGATGCATTCGTGTCGCGAGGAGTGTCTTGTTAGTAACAGCCAATGATCAGACTAGGCCAGCGCCAAATGACAAAAACTATGCGCACGCTCTAGCTGCCGGACGCGCGTTTCGGCGGGAAAATTTCTGTGCGTGATGAACGTTACAAAAAATCAATTGAAAAAACTCAAAAAGCCCCGCCTCTACAAACGAGTCATTTGTTGCTCACGAAAAATGTCACAGGATTTTGAAACATTTTACGGCAAAAGTACCGTCAGGCGATGTATCCCTCGGCCTGAAAAGTCTCTCTTTGCCGCAGTCCTACCGCAGCTAAAGAAAAACGCCAGGCAAGGGAACGGAACTAGTGCCTTTAACAAATGGGCCCAGACTCGGGCGCTAAAGCAAGGGCGTACCAAAATACCCTTGTAAGTACTCTAGGTAGCTAGATGGGAATGTGGCATATTCAATCATACCTTAAAAAAGGTAACGTATGAGACTAGAAAAGACCAGTCTTATTCGCTACTAGGTCAGATGATAAAAGTGTTTAAAGTAAATGGTTTGAGCCCAGGAGTATCAGTAGTTCGTATAGTGTGATTGTCCGGGTGAGGTTAGTTCTGAAAAGAACTGTTGATGGTGACTGACGTTTCGACAAACTGATCGGAAGTCATCTTTAGAGTCAAGTGAATAGTGTTAGTCAGTCGATGGTGTTATAAGTCTGTTAAACGCCAGTCTCACGAGGTTAAATCTTCGATAAGAATTACAGACATACTCAATGTTTTGACAGAAAGACTTTACAAGTTCTCTACCTGTCCCTCTGTATTTCAAAGCACCGTCACCATTCTTAGCGTCTACAATCCACCATGTTTCTTTCCCATCAGCTTTTTTGATGTTGAATCTATAAACTCCTTTGATCTTCTTTACCAGTGCAGGGCCATCCTGGGTAAGTATAAAATATCAAATTAGTGACACGAGGAAGCCCATTGAAATCTGGAGTGTGGCCATGATTGGTTGACAATTAGATTATGAGCTTGAGATTTCTATCACGCATAGAAATCGAGAGCGATTATATAATAAAATAAATAAAATAAATAAATATACATTTATATAGCGCCATTTTCCACTAATTGTCCATGGCGCTTTACAATACTTTAAAATTAAAATCCTAATCCTTTAAAAACCTAAAATCCTAAATCCTAAAAGCTAAAATCCTAATAACCAAATTGTTTTAGTATAAATCTACTAGTTGTTCAAAACGTTCTTAAAATCCTCTCTTCAGTCACTTCAAAAACGCAACGAAGCGGTCACCATTTTGCGAACAACTTTACACTGCCAAGCTACTCCTTAACTTTGACAACAGAACAGATAGTGAGTAGCATAGCCAATAAGAGAACGGCATTTGGAATAGAACGCGAGAAGATTTATAGTAATAAATATTAGAAGGTTTAATGAGATATATGTACTGCAAGACTATTACATAACTATTATTTTATACAATAAATGATACATGTAATAACTTGATTCAAAAGCTTCTGTTGCCTACCCCCTTCAACATCTTCTCCATTTCATCGAATATTGCTGCTGCCTTGAAATCTTCTTTACTCGTGGCTGAGGTATAGGAAGGTACAGGACGATACCTAATGTGAAATACATAAGGAAAACACCGATACTAAGTTAGGCATTTATTTGCTTGCCTTGTTCAACAAGAAGGAAACACCCGACCACTCCATGCATAAACATTAAAAGCTATTTAACAAGTGCACGCCAATTCGTTTCCACGTTGTGATGTTGATCCAGAAAATTGACTGTCCTTCTGGAAATTCGTCAGTTTTCAGGGGTTTCATTAAGAGCTGGGCACCGAACAAATTGACCGGTTCTGAGGACAATTTTGCAGGCCATCTAGTGGAAAGTTTCTCTTTTAAAGAAGTTCAGTCCAGAAGTTTTGCCCGCCTGTGAAAACCGGTTGTCACCCTGCTGAAAACGTTAATGAAACAGCTGAATTTTGGATCATACTTTTCTTAAAGAATGTCTGCCTTTGAGGACTCCCCTCCCCCTTGGAATTTCCAATGAACCTCTTGGGATCGGTGTGGATATTTTCTGGAACTACATACTAGATTTAGACCAAATAGAATGGTTTTCAACTGATTGTTGTAAAACCACAACCAAAGTAATCACTTTATAATTAGCCAAGCACAAAGGACGCGGAAAGGACGCGAAAACGTGTGTGAACGAGTCACGATTGGTTTTGGTTTAACTTCTGATTGGATGACAAAGTGGCGCGAGTTTTTTAAGCCAATCGTGTAGCATAGCAGTGCAAACCCAATTAATTCTCAACACTCAAGTGAAAACCAATCTAATGATCTAACCTTATTTGCGGCCAGCCTTACTGAATAGTTTACCTTCTCTGATTGGGAAATCCTAATCGATATAAACCCACAACTACAGCACCACCCAGTCCTAGGTTATGTTGGAGAGCAACCTTAGCTCCTGGTACTTGTCTCTTACCACATTCACCACGCAGCTGACGACACAGCTCAGTACACTGTGCCAAGCCTGGAATGAAAACACAGAAACCCTGTAACTTACATGTGAAACGAGTGCACTGAGAACAAAGTCTGAAGTGAAGTAGACGCTCATCCCAGACTTTGTTCACACGAATCTTGTGCTATTATCTTTTAAACAAATTAATATGCTATGGCAAAAACCTGATAGATTTTTGCATAAATGGCGCCTAAATTTGAATAACAATACTTATACACCCTAAGCCTCACATTCATGTGAAAAATCCTTTGTCTGGAAACATCAGTACAAGGCTAAGGATGTACAAAGTATTGTTACTCAAATTTAGGCAGCATTTATGCAAAGGGTCTATGTATATGTAAGTGCCACAACTCGAGCAATTATGTGATGTTAAAATAAAGAATCATCTCCCAATTTAAAATGAGACCATTTAACTCCATTTTTTTTTTTTTTGTAATCAAAGGTATTTTCGGGGTGGAATATAGCTCCTTGTTGCTGAATTCAGCTACAATTTATATTTTCGTTGCAACCTTTGATTGAGAGTTGAATAAAATTAAAACCCAATGTAATTGCAGTGCCCAATCTTATAAGCCACTGCATCATATTTGCTGCCTTGTAATGTGACACTTTCCTATATCAAACTTAGAATGTAAACTAAAATTGATTTCGATTAACACTGATTATTGAAAACCAGTACTACATGCGTTACAACATTAAAAAACAAACATTGATAACAAGAATTTTCCTCTCTTCACACGAAAAACTCCGTATTAAGAAATTGAAAACTGACAATTTTTCACTTGTACATGATAATTACAGTAGAACAATGGGACTGAAGAAGAACTGAAAAATGGTGCAAGTTTCAAACGTCAAAGGTTACCTGTTGCCCCTAGAGGGTGTCCCTTGGAAATGAGCCCTCCACTGGGGTTTATAACCCACTTGCCTCCATATGTATTGTCTCCTCTGTCGACTAATTCTCCTCCTTTTCCTGAAGCAATAAAATAATTCCTGGATGTCATATTTTTCTTGGCTTAACACCATAAAATGTACCGCTCACAATGATGTTTTGGCTAAACATGACCTTTTGTATACAGCTTGTGATTCACTCACAATTTGATTAAAAGAAAGTGACAGTCTCCTTCATCAGTCAGGTTAAGAAGATATAATGTAAAACTTGCCTTCAGCACAAAGACCAAGTCCTTCATATGTGAGGAGCTCATTAGTAGAGAAACAGTCATGTAGTTCAATAACTTGAACATCTCTGGGTGACAGACCTTAATCAACAAAAAGACACAGTCTACCTGTTAGTTATCATAATATCAACTACATGCAGTATTAACCGAGAGTGAGATCTTTACGGGAAAATCTCAAACCAAGATCTTGCCATATCGACCAAGCAATAGCGAGGTCAATAAGGCAAGGCCCAGATTTGAGATTTTCCCGCAAAGGCCGCATGTTCAAGGTTAATAAGTTGTTTATTATTAATACGGCTTTTTGCCTGTGGGCATTACAAGAGAATGATGCCCTTAAATTAGCCAATCAGAGCATGCATTATATCGACTACAAATTTGCAACATGTTTATTAGTCTATTGTACTATTAGTTTATTGTATTAATAGTAGTTTTAATTATTGTATTTTAATAATTTAATTGATTTATGTATTTTTTTTTTCTTTCTCGAAGACATTAGCTCAATAGAGCTACTCTGATAATTCGAGTTGAAATAAAGTGTATGTATGTATGTATTAAATTTTCTCTATTGCAGTTCATCAACAAAAAAAGACCAGATGGGCATCAATCTGCCCCTGAACATTTTTGTCAGTCAAAGATATTTTAAGTCTGGTCCACTGAATCTGATTGGTCAGTTAAGCCATAATTCACTGGCTTACTAGCTGCTGATCTTGTTGGGGTTTATTGAAAGGGGCAGTATCACAAGAGGTCTTCTAAGTTTTTGTGCAAACTATGCTAGAATTATAAAGGTGCATTCAATGATCAACAAAAAAATCTTCAAAAGACAAAAAAGGCATAAATTCATTCTCTAAGAGATCAATGATTGTAGGTGATTTTCCTCCAAGTAACATTGTCAAACTTGAAAACATGAGAAGAATTTGTAAATCATGAGCTGCAGGCGAGTAATTTAGGAATTCTTCGTGTGTTCTTCCAACATCCCAAGTGGTTTATCAGCCTATAAACCATAAAAACTTGTGGTCTATTGCTTTTATATAATAATTCAGAAGACACGCGAAATTTCCATGAGTTTACTGGCACAATAAACCATAGCTGATTGACCAACCAGAGCATGCGCATTCATTAAATTATTACAGAATATATAAGACTTAAGACCCAGCCATCCTTAACTACAACATCTTTGGTGTACATGTAAACAACACAGATTGAGATGCTCGATATATACATACATACCAGCCTTCTGAAACAGTTTCTTTGCAGCTGACTTAGTCATGTCATAACCAACCTGCAAATAAATGAGATAATAATAATAATAATAATAATAATAATAATAATAATAATAATAAATACTCAATACAAAGACCAAAATATAAATTCTCCTTAATGATCATTACATGACTTCTTATATAATAGATATTAAAATGAATTTGGTGGCACATCAAGACAATATCCACCGTGTGGTTGCATTCAAAGTATTCTTGCTACTAAATAATGTAGCATTGAATGGGCTGATCAATGACAATAATGAACGACAAGAACTAGAGATTTCCAACAGTTCACGAGTATGATCCCTTGTGATTCTTGGATTTATGTACATATACATCACAATTACTGTAACTACATTATGTAATTGTTGAAAAGGTGCACCTGGCAGATTATAAGAGGGCATGGGCCTATTGTGGAAATATTCTCATATTCTCAGGGTTGCAAATTTCCACACCTAAGTTTTACTGACTCTAATATCAGAATACACGTACTGTATATTGGAACAAAACAATGTTAAGACTAAAGATCCTGATGATCACTCACCACTTTTATTGCACTGTTATCATTAAAAGTGCTTTTAAAGTCTGTTGCCATTTCCATTCCAACAACCTCGACAGCTTTACTCTCCAGTCCGTGTTTCTTAACAAACTCTTCACTGGCTAAGACAGCTGCTGCACTGCCATCTGATGTGGGACTAGAATTCACATTTGCAAATACTATAAATAAGATAAGATTAACGTCCTGGCAAGGGGAGGGTACTCAAGCTCAGGTATACTGTACATGTACAGTCATGTGACTGTAGTTGTGATAAGGCAAACTACAGCAGAACCCCATCCTTGTGATCACTTTAATTTGTATAATGCATATTACAGCCCAGAGAAAATCATTATTGAAATAATGCAAGATTGGAACAATTGCAAGTGGTGCACCTCAGGCATCTTCATAATATTAATAACTAATCTTTAATTACGAGGCCTACGTCACAAAATCTTGCATGAAGAATGTCAAGACATTAGAAAAGAATGCCATTCCAGTGGTGAAGGATAATTTTTTAGTCATAAAGTAAAATAATTATAATTACATGTAAATTTAAATATTTTTTTAATTTTTATTTAGTTGAGTATTTCTGACCAGTTTTGATGTTTTGGTCTTTAGCAGTTCCATTAAAAGACAACAAGATAATAATACAATTTTACAGCATGCTACCATCCATACTTCTAAAAACATAAAATCATCAGCTGGGACACTGTCCCTCAAATAATTTTACATATCTGTTAAAAAATTTTTATCTCAAGTTTTAATATGAACCTACCAGCACTGCAGCATAGTCAATGGATCAAATATCATGCGAGAGTTTTTTATTTCTTCTAAAGAGTACTTTTTCCTGAACTGAGATAACCTTTAAGGAAAGAAAAAGAAATAAAAATTAATATGTGTAATCAAATGATAATCCACCCATGTTAAAAGCCAATGTAAACTAAGGAAGATGCTAGTAGTTTAAATTTACATGATTAATTGTTAACTTGTTTTTGTTCATCTAATTTCTAGCTGAGTACAAATAAAATTGTTGCTGTTGTTGCTGATTAAAATCAATTCAATCAGTAATAATGTATATTTCCTTCTTCCAAATTCTAATAATATTATAGTCTTTCCCCTCCAAATATTGGCAACCACATATTTATTAGTTATTAATACATTTTTATTAACAAACTATAAGAATATTTATTAAAGAGTGAGTTTCTACACGAACAATGTCTGGAAGCCGACGGCTCAAGCCTTTGATGCACACTCAGCTGGGTCATAGCATGATATGTTTCAGTAATTAACAACGTTTTCAGTCATCTTAAAGGCTTTGGAAATTCTTCCTAGCTACCCCACATTCCTGCCACCCTTTCCTTTCTGACTGATAAGTCACTGGAAGAGGTGAGCTAGGGCACATTGATGGCTGAATAAGCAATCGACATTGTCAACCACTGTCTTAAAGTGGAAGTGGTTCTCAGTCTATGGACTGGTGGTGTTAACTGGAAGTTCCTAGATGTATATCATATTCCTGGGTAATCAACCTCCAAACATGTCTACTGATGTTGGAGTACATGTAGTTATTGACACTTGCATTTAATACAGATGCCTTACGGGTTTTCAACAGAATGTAGGTGATTCTTGTATGCAATTTTGGCAAAATGGTCCGCCTTGGTCCCTATATGAAGATTCAAGAAAATAGATGTGTTGTAAACTTAAGTCATGAATTAATTTCAGGATTAAAAAAAGGCTGCAAATATTAGAGTGGTTTTCAATTGAGTGCCATAAAACCAAAACCACACTAATGATTAGTTAATTACCAGTAGACTCCTCAGCCAATCTCAAACAGCAGCAAAACCAAAACCAAAATCAATGAAAGTCATTGCCTGATTACTTTCGACAATCAATTGAGATCTGCTCTAAACCTCACATGCAGGCAATCAAATGCCTATTGAAAAATCACCTTTGTAGAAGAACTCAGTGGCTAAAGATGATTGAAGTACTTAACAACAGTGTTGAGTCACTGTGTTTTAGTCTACCTTTTTGAACTTTATAGTATTTTATAATTGATAAAAAAACTCAATTTTTTTAGAATTTACACTGTGCAATTGTACATAAAGACTGTTACGTAATCATATAAATCTCACCATATTTTTCCATGTGTTCTTTACCAGCATTTCCAAACAACTGTGGCGTTACCGGTGCTGCTGCCAGACCGTGTCTGTTGATTATAACTTCCATGTGTTTATCCATTGGTGAAGTGCGATCATCATACTACAGTGTACACAATAAAAGGATCATAAACATTAGCACCATTCAAAACAGCAGTACCGTACTAATGTACAGCTGTAATATTACCACAAAAAGTACAATCAGGTAATAGGTTGTAAGTCATTCAAATTGTTATAAGGGAGACAATTAAAACTTTGCCGTTGATATAATAAACTAGTCAAAAGGTTACCTTTTTTTACTTAGCACTTAAAGATGATCAGTTTACCAGCAATTAATGCTACTGGTAAATAAAATGTTATATAATGATAATATTAAACAATTTTTATAGACTACAGGTGCTATTTACAAACACTGATCAGTAGCGATTTATAGTTCACTAGAGAATAAATAAGAAAAAAATCAATTTTAAACAATTTTTATATAAAGTTGTTAATACATAGGAAATAAATAACATAAATTAAATACATTAAAAAATATTAAAAATAATTTTAAAATGTAGACCAAAACAAACATGTCTTAAGTTTGCTTTTAAAAACACTAAGTAATGTGACAACACACAGGTCACCTGGCAGGCTGTTCTATAGGGCTGGTGCAGCAAATTAAAGTAAAAGACCTGCTGCCAAGTATTGGGCACACTGTTGTGGACCCGTGGAACTTCTACATGTAGCAGTACTGTAGGCTATTATCTGAGTGTAATGTTCAAGTCTGAGCTCTTTTGCTTGACTTTTATGAAGTAACCAAGATAAATGTAAGATAGTGCTAGTCCATAAATTGATTTAAAGGTAAGAATAAGAATCTTAAACTGATACATGTATATTATATTAAGTTTTACCTTTCCACTTAAAGATCCTCTTTGCATTTTCTCAAACCCCAAAGCTAGAATACAGTCTGACACACCTGTAAGTGATAATATCATGCATTAGAGGCTTATAGCAAGTGTTCTGAACAGCAATTTGAAAGGTGATTTAGGTGTAGTTCAGTTAATAGATCAAAAATGTAATTTACAGCTTATTGTTACCCGGAACCTGTAAGAAGACATTCAAACCTTTGTGATGACTCTACACATGCCATTCCAAACTTCCAATATTCATTAAGTTGCAAGCTCACAATCATGACATGTAATAGCTAGACCAATCGCATGTGAGGGAGACTCCATGTATTTGATGGTCTATTACTTAATAGCTAATAGTTACTCAATGTTAATATTTTATATGCTAAGTAAATTGGCTTAATTTATAAGAATAAATATAAAAATCAATTGATTATAATTAATTAATATACCTTCCCTGAATAAAGAAAGATAGGTGTGCCATAAAATTAGTAGGAGGCTACTGCCTCTTTGCCAACTGAGTTTGCCTGTTGCAAAAGTTATTTGCCAAACAAAGTACTAAAGAAATTCCATGGTCAACAAACATTGCACATGAAGACATGACTGATCATCGCAGTTATACACACAACTTAAGCAGTTGTGAAATTATAGCCTGAAAAAAATTCAGGCTTCAACGGGATTCAAACCCATGACCTCTGTGATACCCGTGCAGTGCTCTACCAACTAATCAAGTAATCAAGCCAACTGGGAGCTGATCACTTTGTGAGTTCATAATATACCCGTAGATGGTGAAGAATACATGTCAACTGAATATATACACTGTACATGTATATGATATTTCATGTATTCACTTGTATACAGTGTACAGTTGTCTAAACGTTACCTCCTTCAACCATCTGCTTGGCCAAATACAGTGCACTTGATCCTGTAGCACAATTATTATTGACCTAAAGAAAATATCCAAACACAGATAACTGAACTGAATAATGGAATCATTATATTTTCATATCACTATTTTGATAATACAGTTGAAACTCTATTAAGCAGCCACTCTTGGGGACAAGACAATCAGCCGCTTAATAGAGGTGGCCCTTTAATAGAGGTTCACCTGAAAACAATGTTGGGCATGGTCCAGTTTTCAGTTTATCAAATATAAGTACAAACAAATGCAAGTGGAGAAAAAGTAGAACAACGATGGTTATAATACACCAAAGAAACAATGTGTACAGACGCAACGCGTCTGTCAACCCATCACTGGCTCATGTGCTGTACAAACAAACTTAAAAGCTTTGAGACTTTGTTTTGTGATTGTTTCAATAAAATACTGCAGAAAATGTATTTTTACAGTATTCCAAATTGTCATGATTCTTTTACCTTCATCTGGCTAAAAACGTCCAAATTCAAATCTTCCTGGCCATTTAATAGAGGTATAAAACAAAACAAAATCACCCTTTGGATGGCAAGAAGCTGGCCGTGGTCGCTTAATAGAGGTGGCCATCGAATAGAGGTTTTTATTACAGTGTATAGCTGACAATTTGTCCGGGACTTTGGCCCCTGGCTGCCTAATAAAGGTTGGCCACTTAATAGAGGTTTGACTGTATTTTAAGGAAAAGGGAAGTTTCCTTATCTTTTTTTTTATTTATCTCCAGTCCACTGAATATTTTGCTTACATTATAAATTGGAATTCCTGTAAGGCCAAGTTGATAGAGAGCTCTCTGTCCACATGTCGAATCACCTGCAAAGTAGATGGATATAGAGATTACAACTTGCTTAGGGTCACCATTTTGGTTTGTAACACAAACACCACAAAAGCTAAGAGATTCTAATTTATTTAATTATTATCTTAAACCTATTCAGATGAGAGTAGGGGTAGGGAGAAGTACTCATACAGACTAACAACCCATTTAGATGTCATTTTCAATTTTAAGTAATGGCTATCATTGACAGTACTAACTTTATGACTTCATCTAAAATTTTAGCCAGAGCAATTTGGTACAAGTATGAAAGGTCATTATTTTTGGAGCTTGATGTTCCCATGCATAGCTATAGAAACCCCATTTTGAAAGATAAATTTGGATAGTAATAGCCTCAAAGTTTCTTACTCATTACTTAAATGCATGTACACTTAAGTTTACATTAAGAAGTAAGATTTGGGTTTCTCCCCCTGCCCTGCCCCATCTGAAAACAATGAACCCCTCTTGAACATCTGAGATAGAAAAACAAAAATACAGAAGTTTGATGATTTATTACCAGATACCTTTTTCCTCTTTACGATAGCGACCATCAACATAATTCTTACCAAAACAATAACCTACAACAGCTTGCTCTATACTGCTGTAATCCAAACCAGCATCTTGGAGGGCTTGTGTTCCTAAAAAAAAAAAAATTATACTTCTTGTTTAGATAAATCACATCTGACTGAAATACTACATGCCTTGTTAATAGCATCATATATATGATGAAAATCCCTAACGTGTATGAAGGAGAGTTGACATTTAACCTAGAAGAGGTATTTAGCACAGGTTTCTGGAAAAAAAAATCTCAAAAATGTTCATTACATGCGCAAGATCCTGGAATTCGAGATTCAATCCATAGGATCTTTGCAGGATCCTGACCGTGTAGGATTCCTCTCAGAGGCCATGGTATATTTACTGTTTACACTTTTAAATTAAGGGAGGAAGGCAATATAGGACATCAAGTAAATGAATTCAGTGTTAGCTGAGAACAGTGCATCTACCTCTCTCTACATTAGATATAAATTTATAGCAGTAAGCTGTAAGGGGCAAAATTTGACAAAAATACTGAAAAGTAGCTCGTGCAATGGAAAGGAGTCCCAGCTGGGGATAATATAGAATTCAGCACAGGGCTGGTGAACGGTGAATGCAAAACTTTGTAAGGAGGTGAGAACAGTGTTTTTCTTTGCCACCCTGAGACATCATACAATAGTAGACAGTTAAATTGAAATGTCTGCGCTGTTGGCTTGTAATAATTGTACCAAATAATTTGTAGAATACAAGAGGGTCAAATAACAAACAAGTTAGCAAGAGTTGACACTATCCCAATAGCATCATAACAAAAACATTTATATAACCTGCTTCTTTTGCCATATCAGGATAATCAAAATCTTCACGGTGACCAGGTTTTTCAAACTGAAAAAAATAAGAATCTTTGATGTTTAAATAACACTAATTGGTGGAGCATTTTTTCGAGGGGTGTGAAGGGAGGAGGGGAGTGGGGGGGGGGGGGGGCAGAAAACATTATTCAGCTGTTGAGTTGTTGTTTGTGACTTTTTTTGGAAAAATTTCAGATGCCTAGCAAGAATACAAGTCATGTACAAGCAAAGATATAACACTTACCCGCAAGAAAATTTACAAACTTTCTTTAAATATAGCATTGGAATAATAGACTTAGATTTCTGCACACTATAAGCTTTGTCTTGGTTGCATGATGGTAAATCAAGATATGACATGTATGGTTGTGTAATCACTTCGAGAAATCTAAAATTTCGAACCATTTGAGGCTGGGGACAAACAATTAACTGATAACGAAAAATTTCCCAACTAAACGAAGCTGAATACTCCATCTTTGATAAAATTTGTCTAAATATGATTGGAAATAATCCTAAACATAGCTGAATATCTAAGACTGGAGATATCTCGATTTGCGTATGTAGTGTTTTGTTCTCTTTCCGCCTGCTCTAGCCTTCGATATTGGACCTAATTTAATCCCAAAATATTATTTTGCTACTTACCTTGGTCATGCCCACCCCAACAACATAGACTTTCTTCCCTGGCATTGTGGAAAAAGTCAGAAATAATTCTTTGGACCAGAGTTCTGCTCAGACGTACAACATGTACAAGGCAAGACCTTTTGCACTCGATCCAGATTCTTTGACCGAGTTATTCGCGTGAGGTTCATGGGGGCCTTGGCGGGGAGAGTGGCGGCGGGGGAAAGCGGGATGTGGAGGAGGGCGGGGTGGGTGGGGTCCGAAAGTCTCAGTAGAACCTAGCGAAAACCTTTTGGGGCAGAATAAATTATACCCCAGAAGTTATTGCCCCAGCTAGAAAAACATTTAACATGGCCATGAACTCGACTTAACATATTTATATACTTGCTGGATCTTGCAGATAAAGCACCATAATTAGCAGCTATCAAAATGGAACGCGTTTTGGAAATCATTTAAGGCTTTTAGGAGTTCTTCAACGGAGACCTTTCCTTGACACATTTGCTGGTCCGTATACCCTAGAGGGGTAATGTTTTCGAAGAAAGCGGAGCCTTGTACCCTTATACCCCTTATACCCCTTATACCCTCATACCACTTATACCCCCAATACCGTTACACCCTTATACCCCTTATGCCCTTATACCGCCTTATAACCTTTATACCCCTTATACTCCTTATTCCCCTGTCCCCTTATACATCTTGAACCCTTATACCCCTTTACCCTTACACCCCTTATACCCTTATACGCTTATACCCCTTATAACCGTATACGCTTATACCCTTATATGCTTATACCCCCTTAGACCCTTATACCCCTTGTGCCCTTATGCCCTTATACGCTTCTACCCCTTTACCCTTATACCCTAAAGGTAAAAGGTAAAGGTGAAATCTTTATTTAGACACGGTATTTCCTTCAGGACTTAACAATATTGAATTAAATTGGTCTATCTACCTAACTAATAAATCTAATAACTACCACAATAAGAGAAATGCAAATTACAACATTTAAAGCGATTTTGGCGCGAAGAATTAACATAAAAAGGTACGAAGATTATAAAAATACTTTCGTACGAATGGAATCTGATTGCACGTTAAGATTTGGCTTTAAAGCTCTTATAAAAAGTATTTCGCGCACCAAACAGCCAAGCCTGTTTCTCCATTTTTTTAAAGCATTTCGAAACGCTTGAATTGAACAGTTCCAGAGGCATCGTCCCGTACACGTTCTTGTAGAATTAGAAGCACATAGTTCAAAGAGTATCTATGCTCCGTTTTGTCGAAAACACCGTATAAAATCATACTATTTGACAATGCTAGTTGCTGTTTCGTTTTATTTGTCCACCAGTTTTGAAATGTGTCTATACAGGTTTCAAACTAAATCAGAGATGGAAAAGGTGTGGTCGTAAATTACATGAGGACAATTCAACTTTTGCTCTTACGAAAGGGTAAAGGCCACAAAGCTGCTCACCCAATACTGGTAAAGGTGGCTGGCTACAGGTAATCTCACCTTTTTTACCTTTATTGTATGAATGTGAGAGAAAGAAAAAGTTAAATAGCTGACTTCTAAGCTGTTCATGCGAATTACCCTCGACGGGGCGGACAGTATCAGCATAACAGGCAAATGAAAATAAAAATGCATTGTAAAGAAAATCGCATTTATTTGCCACAGCAATAGTTTTCTCTTATTTTTCTACAAATATAATACATTATCTATACACTCTATACAATTACACCAGCATTTATTCCACGTTTGACATGTAGTTTTCTTCGTCACTATCGAGACAGAATTCAGTGATTCACGATCTGAAGACTCCCTAACTCGTATTTTGAGTTGTTTTGGCCACGCACAAAATTACTTTTACAAGAGCACCATGCACAACAAAATATTACTTGGCACTGTATTAACTTAATGACATGCACCAGCACCTGCACTCCGTGGCCGGGTTGGGCAACCTTTGCCACGTAAAAATGTAGTTGTAGGAACCTGGAAATAATAGTTTACGAAGATAGAAAAACACCAAAGAGATAATAATAAACCATAAAGGAACAAGGATGGTTAAGGATGGAGAAGACAAACATGGATTAAAAACGGCAAACGTGAAAAATTTAGGCTAAACTATCCAAGATGCGCAACCTGTGACGTAGGCGTAGCTTCTTGAACTTCAACGTAAAGATCCAGCTCAACGTTCCACTCTTCTGAGAAAGCATTAAATTAGTTTGCAATATGACCAAAATGAGAAATTAACTTGAAACCTTAAGGCTGAGTGACGTAGGCACAATTACGTTCAGTACTGACTGAGACACCTATGTCGTGTTTTCACACGCAACCAGGAATGTCTTCAATTTGGGTTTAAACAGTTTTCTTCAAATTCACGGCTGGCAATGGACGAAACGTTTCTTCTAAACCATACCCAATTCCAGGCCGTAGGGCAAACATACAATTTTTCATTTCAGACCAAAAACATCAAAATTTGACCAAAACGCTTTCGCTGACGTAGAAGCAAGTTAAAACACTGTATGTGTCATGTACCGCAAATTTTCTAGTAGACAGTTAAGCACTCGCTCAGAAATTAGGTAAGTGGCGTTTAGCTGAGAAGAACGCTCAAAGAAGTTTAAAGTTAACGCGGTAAAAGAAAACATCTCATTAGAAAGCAATGAATGATAGTAATGATTGAAGAAATGCAATCACTACTATTAGGAAGAAATTTCATTTTTTCCATATTTTAAAAGAACCATGTATGGTTCAACACGCCTGCATAGCACTGATGATATTTACATGTAAGCGTGTCACAGAATATCTACTCCATTCTGCAAAGGCTCGGAATTTTTTTTCTTCTCTTTTGTGGAGCGGCAACTTCCTTGATGGCTTGACGAGAAAGTGGCGTCAGCATGACGTCAATTGACGTCACATGACGTCAACTGACGTCACCCCTCATAAATCACCAGATGAACTCCTTTTCATTTGCAGAGCTTTCTTGACATTGCGCGCATGCTCATTGATTCGCCTGGCTTGTCTTTCGCCCGCGGCATTTGAATCACATTGGTTTTCTTTCTGTGAATCACCGCTGGGTGGCTGTCTCGTAGGCGATGATTTTCTCGCGGATCCATCCACCTCGGAGTAGCCCTTGAGAGGTGTTCTGCAATAAAAAAGAAGAAACTCACACGTGGAAATCGAAAAAGAATGTGAATGTTGGAAGATTAATGGTTTCCTTGCTCGAAGGGAGAACAAGTGACGTTTTGTCCTTGAATACTGATTGGACAGCGGTCTTCATACCCAAACTAGTTGCTAAGTAACATGGCGTTCCCGTCTTACGTCATGCTGACGTGACACTTTTCGGAGTGTCCGTGACTGCTCGTGATAGTTTTTGATTGGTTAATAAAAATAGGAAACTCTTCGACTGTTGCAACGAAGAATTTGTCAAACGCAGTAAGCCTTAACAGTTGTCTTATTTGTGACCGAAATTAAAAAAACTTGGATATTCCTTTTCTTTCAATATACAGCACTTACTCGTTGAATTCGTTGATAATCTGTGACTTATCTGTCCGTAATGATAAAGCTTTATAAAGCTCTTCTGTGTTCGGGATTTCTACGGGTCCTTCCCGCGGAACATTAGGAGAAACTCTTGGTTCGGATAAGAGAACGCCTCTTGGAGCCGGCGAAAACGACACAGCACTGAACTGAAGCCGAGGACCATCAGGTGCTAAAAAGCAAAGAATAGGTAATGTCACATTATTAGATAAGTAATCGTAGTTAGGTGTCCCCAATTAGTAT
The DNA here is from genome assembly GCF_964199315.1 of Orbicella franksi. NCBI lineage: Eukaryota > Metazoa > Cnidaria > Anthozoa > Scleractinia > Merulinidae > Orbicella > Orbicella franksi. Next base: position 3,574,630 of record NC_138158.1, on the reverse strand, counting down.
ACATTGTATGCTAGCGACTTCGACACGTTAATAAAGTCCTTGTCTTATCTTATTTTTACAACTCAAGAAAAACTGACTGACTGATTACTAAAAAACCTCTCTTGATGAATGATCGACTATCTAGCTGTTTGTCTGATTTACTGACTGTCTGAATGACTTACTGACTGACAAACTGACCGACTGACTGACCGACTGGCTGACCGACCGGCTGACCGACTGACTGACCGACTGGCTGACCGACTGACTGACCGATTGACTGACCGACTGGCTGACCGACTGACTGACCAACTGGCTGACCGACTGACTGACCGATTGACTGACCGACTGGCTGACCGACTGACTGACCAACTGGCTGACCGACCGGCTGACCGACCGGCTGACCGACTGGCTGACCGACTGACTGACCGATTGACTGACGGACTGGCTGACAGACTGACGAACTGACAGACCGACTTACTGACTGACTGACTGACTGGCTGGCTGACTGACTGATTGACTGATCAGAACGAAAGACTTCCCGAGGTCTGATTGGTTGAATTCCCAACTGACTGACTCACTGACCATACAGACTGACTGGGCAAAGGAGCCACTGACTAGGCCATCGACTGACCGTGCAGTAACACTTTGAAACAATGGGCATGCCGTTTCAATGTTTGAGTAGTGCTACGTGTAGTAGGGGTTTTTTCCTGTCTGAAGCTAACACATTCATGCACGTTGTTAATGGACAAATGTTGACTTTGTATCCACAGCAAATGGAAGCTTACATTTTGATTTTCTTCCTTCGAATGACTGTTTTTTTAATGGCGTCAAAAGCTGCTGTTTGTAAAAGGAAGTTCGTTCCTCTTCAAACTTCTTCCTCTGCACAAAAAGAGAAAAAGGCACATATTAAACAACAGGAACGTGCAGGCAGACTCTGCTGGGTAAACAAGCTCGAGGTAACGCTTCCTTCACCACCTATACCCTTCCTTCTTTATCCAACCCCAACCCTTTTCTACCGCGAAGACTGGAAGAATCAAGCCTACATTGCAAGTTCTGGAGAGTACGGTGACACACGACTACATCATACCTAGCTCCTCAGTATTGGATTCTACATAATTTAGTGTCAAGGAGTTTCCATCTATACGTACATGTACCTTGTGCATCGCGAAAGTCGCAAGTTTGAATCCTGTTGAAGCAATCCTCTAGGCCAAATAAAGTGATTTAGCACCTTTCAAAGCTTGAGATGATCACTGACAACTTCTAGTCTCAATAATATTATTAGTCCTTATTTTCTCTCCTGATATCTTAGTTTGTTTTGCAATGTGAATGTTTCCCACCTCATGTCCCAGTTTCACTGCGGCATCAGTCAGTTGTCTCCGCTCGTTCTCAAGTGCTGCTCTTTGCTCAGCAAAGAACTGCTTGTCTGACTCGACCTTCTCTTGATCCTCACACAACTGAGAGTCCGTCTAAGAGGGAAAAGAAATAGATCGAAATGTCAATTTATACAGTGCGCTCTCGAAGATAAGAAACAATTTGCTACCCATTTCAAGTTTTAACAAACTTACCAAGAACGAAGAATCTTTTGCAGGACTATTTGCTTTTGATTGCAAGGACTGAAAAACAAGACAGTAATAAGATTAAAGTCAGAGTCTACAGAAAATTTTCTACCCCTTTACCTGATTGTATCAAGAATTCTAGTGGGCACATCGAGTAAAAAACCACTATAAGAAAGTTCACACCCGCAACATGGAGTTATACGCTTAAGAAATAAGAATCTGGTATACCAAACAGGGCTTACAACCAGAACGAAAATTAATGCTAGGAGAACTTACCTGTATAAGATTTTCTTGTTGTTCCACGACATGCCTATAGTCCTCTAACTGTTTTTCTAACCTTAAAACTTCATCTGGCTTTGTGGAAGCAGAACCTGGTTATGCAAAGGGAGATCAAAAACGATTTCAGAACAGGTCGGATATTTCCACAAAAAAAGTCTTCAGTCTGATAATTATGGTCTTATTATTATATGTAATCCAGAAGTAAACTCACAGGCTTCAAATAATCTCTTAGTCCTCAAAAACACCCAACAACAGGGAGTATATGTCTTCCCTGGCAGATACAGGATTTTAGAGAAGGAGGTCAAGATACGGACTGCCAAAGGAAGTCCCCTATAGAGGGGTCGGGGGGCCAGTCCTCCCCTGGAAAATTTTTAAAATTGATGTCCTTGGAAATGGGATTTCCGGCATTCTGAGGCTAAGTCAGTGTGTTACTGAACTGTTACTGTTGACCGAACCATCTAAACCCGTGTAGATCCACCCCAATCCTCTACTCTTTGTGAGTGGTTCAAATGGACTATGGATAGAGAAGTCTAGTTTAAAGCTCAATGCCACTACAGTAGTCACTGCTTTGTTTACTTGGACAAGATGCTATTTAACTCTCCGACACAGTGTCTTTTTTGGCCCAGGTGTATAAATGGAATGCTACATGCATGCCATGACTGTTTTAAGAAAATCTATCAGTTGTACAAAAGTACTTTCAAATTAATTAAAAGTAAACTTCAAAAACTTCATTAGTTTTCTAGAGTATTTAAATGAAGAAATCATAATTACAGTAAACTGAAAATAAATACTGATGGTACACATTATGGCTGAGAAAGATTAAGAATATTACAAATGACAAATTTGGAAAAATGGTAAATTTTTCAAGAAACAATGTTCTTATTACGTCGGTATAAAAAAAAGCCTTGTGATATTCTTACCATTTGTTGTTCCTTTGTTTGCTTCTTCAAACCTTGACTTAAGCAATCTCCACTTTTCTCTCAAACTACTCTCAATCCCTGAAATGCAAGTTTGTTCAAACACTTAATGCATGATATTTACTGCAACAGCATGGAAAGAAGGGAGAAGTGCGACAGATGACTCCAGATGGGAGGAAGGCCTGCAAAGGAGGATTTTACAAACCAGGAAATTCACAGAAATCAAGGATTTCTTACCTTCTCTAACCATGTCATATGGCATGTTAAAATGTCCTGTTGATAGTTCATCCACTGAACCTGGCTCGCTAACTTCACCACCCTTTCGTAATGACAGCAAATACAAAATAATGAGCTGTTATTACATTTATAATACGTAAAATTCAAATTTGTAATGATCATTCGTAGTGATTGTGGATCCATAATGTCAAGTGAATCTCTAGGGCCACAGTATACATAATATACACAATACATTATTTATTAATATTGAAAAAGAAGTGGAAAATAAATTTATCTATCTCTGAAACTTTCACCTCCAATTTCTTTGAAACAAACTGGTTCTCTACCCTTCAACTTTTTTTTCTGAGATTACATTGGAAAGAATCTTGAAAAACCGGTGGAGAAAAACTTTAATTTGAAAATAAATAAATAAATAAATAAATAAATATTTTTTTCTTACCTCTGTATTAGTTTCATAATCATTATTCTGTTGATTCAGCAGATTTATTAGTTCTGTCTGCATATTTTGAAGTGTTTCCCGCATATCATTGTTTTCAACCATTAGCTCCTGCATTTGGGTAATTCAGAAAAACAGATTCATACAATGTGAGTATCAACTAAATATTACATTTTTAATAAGCAAAGGAAATCTGTTTATCCTTAAATAAAAGTGCTAGACAGTACAATTCCCTTGAGCAGCATAAAATTTATCATTAAAAAAGAGACTGCTCGTTAGGGACTAAGCAGTTTGCAGGCCTTAGAAATAATTTTTTCACCTTAAAATCTACGATTAATAGCTGAGCCAGAATGTCTCAGAATAATTGCTATCTTTAACAAAAACATTGTATACCTTTTCCCTTTCCTCATAATTTGTGATAAGTGTTCTGTACATTTCCTCTTCATTTCTAAAAAGAACAAGAAAAAAACCTTGATATAATATATTAAAGCAGCTTTTATAAAGTTAACATTAACTAATTGAAAGAAAAGTTTTGGTGATGTTTCCTAACTGACCAGCTTTCAGAAGGGACTACTGACATAATATGCTGCCAATAAATAACTTATACCTAGTCAGAGCATATTGCATTTAGTACATACTTAGCAGATCCTGTCTTCCACATTGCTCGCTGTCCACCAGCTGGTCTATTTATCAAATTTAAAATGTCCAGTCCCACTTTCTTCTCCTGGCTTTTATCTGTGAGAAGTTGATGAATTCTTTCCTTGAGCTTGCTGAATTCCCTTTCTTTTTTTCTTGTTTCATGGTCAAACTGTTTCTGTATATGAAGTGAGTTGGCTTTGGTTTTCTTTAACTGCAAGAAAGATAAATTTTACAAAAAAAGTAATGAAAGGTTATAAGATTAAATACTTTCAATTGACACTTATTTAAAATGATTGTGCAGTTCCAGGAAATATCCAATAGACCATTTTACAGTTGTCTGTGCAGTGACTTGGCCTTTGAATGGCAGCGAGGCTGGAGATGTGATAGTGAAAATGGAGGGGGGATGCAGGATGACAGACATTTGAATGCGGGATGTGGGATAAAAATAATTTGGCATGAGCAGGATTTGTTCATTTTGACAGACAGGATGGTGGATAGTTTTGAAACTATGTGGGATGTGGGATGTGGGATGTGGGATGAAATTACCGGTTATGGATGTTATGCAGAGAAATGCAACTTTACCCAGGAGGGATCGGAATAAACCTTTTGAAGGGAGCGCGATGGTGGTACTAGACCAAAATTAGCAGCGGGATGCAGGATTGAAAAAGCCCATGTTAGACCCCCTATTTTGGGTGGAGACAAGCAACAGCCAGAAATCTGTTGACCAGTGTTTGCACGATAAATGATAACCCACAAACAAGTACATGTAAGCACATATTACATATCATTGATTGATTGCTGCAATGACTAATCTGTCCTCAGTGACCCAAACAAATGGAGTACAAATTAAGATGACGATTAAAAAGGAGAAACTGGTGCCACAAAACTTTTGCCTTTTAACTACAAAATAATACAAAATAAAAGCTACCCAGGATTAGCAAAAAATTTGATTTTGTAACTTCGCAGTAAGGTTTTTGGTTTATATTGATTGCCTTCTGTTTTGAGTTTGAATAATCTCAAACTACTCAAAAGAAGTGCAGTGAAGAGCTTGAGCACTTTAGTTAACATATACCGCCTTTCAAACAACCTAGCCCTGAGCAGTGATTGCAAAATAATGTCAATTGATACAGTCACGCTATTGTTGTTGACCTATATCTAAAAGCATTAATTTTATACTGCACCTCCTCTCTCTCTAACTTGAGTTCTTCCTTTGCCTTTAAAAGTTTTCCCTGTAGTTGTCGTTCTCTTTCATTTCTCATAGCAATCTCTCTCTGAGCTGATTCTAATTGCTCCTGTGATAAAATACACAACAATGTTGAACCATTAGACATATAGTCAGAATTTGTGTACTACAACTCAACTTGGTTCAAGTTTTAAATTATAATCGCGTAATAAATACATGTACATTGTCACTGATTTCTTGATTTCATTTTATTTACGCTTATAGTGGCCATCTTGTGGCTTCAAATGAATATGCTACATGTAGGTCAAAATGAATAAATGCAGTACAGCTTGGAAATAAATTAACCAAAGTACACGCATAATACATATCAACTGAAAACAAGTATATCACATGTGTGATGCTTATACATGCATACGCGTACATGCAGTATATGCACATATGCCTCATTAGTATGTATAAGTTAAATAAATCTAGCAATGTAGTTAAGTAGCTTTTTGCTTTAAATCTGTATTACCATTTTTGTAAGATCGAGAAAAATACAAAATTAATAAATTAAACTAGACAAGTGCAAATCAATTTTGAGCGACCACAACAGCTTTAATAATTAATTTTTAGATATGGACATATATTAATTTTATCACATCTATTTAATTCACAAAAAAAAAATCACTTGAGAATACCTTGAGTCTGTTCTGGGTCTGCATAAGGTGTTCATTATCACACTCTGCTCGAAGATTCCTGTTTAAAGTCAAAAAGGAAATTAAAAAAACAACAACAACAACAATTTCAATTATAATATACATGTACTTAAAAGCAATAGAGTGCTTTTTCCATGTTTACATAGCCTCATTTAAACACAAGGGGGTTTAGAGAATTTGAAACAGTTATGCCAAAGCTCAACTGCGTCTCGGGTTGGCATAACTTTCCAGAATTCTCCCAACCCCCAAGTATTTAGTTAGATGACGCTATGTAAACACGGAAAAAGAACAGATATTGCCGTTATAAAATATTTCTAAAAAATACGCGCAAATCTAAAATGTCACACCCATGTTTACATGCTCTCATCTGAACACACCTATTGACCAATGCGAGTGTACGTAGTATCGCTGTCAGTTACTGCTATTTTATACACCTTGCTGCAGTGTTGACAGTAGAACAGTGTAATGTAGACTCACTTCTGCTCAAGATCTGTCAACTGTTTCATGTTTCGTTGCTGTTGCTGCAAGAGTTCATAAGTACTGTTTACTAATTTGACAATGTCAAATGTATCAGGTGGCCCTCTTCCATTGCGCGACGGTGTGAACAGTGACGAGAAGCCAAGAACACCAAGTTCCTGAGAATTAAAAAAATAAGATTGGATTGCTTGCAACACAAACTTGAAGTTAATTTCCAAGTCCAGAGTGTCGACATATAAATTCTCCTAACAATACCAATACATTACAAGATGAAAATGGAGATAAACTGAATGCAACAAATAAAGTGATTGCCAACAGATGTTACAAATTTGTTAATTCTTCTCCAAGCACTGTCTTATAAAATCAAATAATTCAATTGGTAATTCAACAATTTTTAAAAATAAAAATATATCTACTGGGCCAAAATATAAAATAAATATGATTTAGCATATGAAAAAATCAGTACCATTAATTTCACCTGACAAAGAATGAAAGAATATTTTGTATCAACTTGTTTCTCAGCAAGGGTTTATTTTCAGCAGGGTATGTTTTCAGCAGGGGGGCAACTGGTTTTTACAGGTATAAGGAAAAACTGTTTGAACTAAACTTCCTTATGAGAAAAACTTTCTTTGAGATGTTTAAACCTGAGCCGGGGATCATCCTCACAGCCACTCAATTTGCCCAGTTCCTGACCTTTAATAAAACCCCTGTTTATCACTGACTTTGAGATACATATTAACTTCCTTGTCTGTAAATGTACATATAATGCCTGTGTTGTAATTTAAATTCATTGTGATCACAAATGTGATTTAAAACTTAATTCTTGCAGCACGCCAGCATTCTTACAGCCCAAAAACAGCCATGAATGTGGCTACATGTAAGAAAGACAATAATTATTACAAAATCTTTAAACCTGTCCAAACATGAATGATAAAAAAAATAAAAGACACGATATTAGATTACCACCAATACATGAATACACTGTCTGTATGGCATAAGCTAAAAAATTTTATTTGTGATTTGCAGTAAGATTTAGATACATGTACAGTACTAGACACAAAGTAGTGCTGCTATAGGCTTTCCCCTATCTAAATCTAAATTCTTTACGTACAGTAAATAGCAAGAGAATCCACAGCACTGCATGTTAATTCTACAGTAAAAATGTGATCCAAAGTTCACTTTCTTTTTTAATCATTTTGTTAATTTGCAAAACGAAAGTTTTGTTTCAGATATTTTTCATGACTTTCCGTTTGTCAAAGACAATGGTACAAAACAATAGACTGTCTCATTAGCTATTTAAATGTTTGCTGAAGGATTTGAAATGAAAGCTAATAAAAAACCGGTGCAGAAACAAACATGAAATAGAGCATTAGTAATCTTTGAAGTTCACCTCGATAATGAAACCAAACTGACTCAGCAAATTTCTCATGTTACTGAAATGATTAATGGTTGCTAACAACACAGATGCCATCCGACATGGTACTTTGATTAAAGTACAGGTGTAGCGACAAGAAAAATATTCAACCCACGCGACCGAACGTGTACAGAATAAAATAATTCGAATCCGTTAAGCCTACATTATAAGCTTAATCTAGAACAGAAAATGAAGGTACAGTGAAAATGATATTGAAACAGTACAGACTCCAGCAACGGTTAGGCGGAAATTTTTTACCGGTTGACAACTGAACTATTTAAAATCATTCACAAAGCTTGCAAGCTTACAATGGGAGCAATCATTAGATCCAAGCGTTTATATAAGCTTATCGCAGCAAACATATAAGCTTGTTCCAACTTGTTGAATCACGCGAAAGTACCTACCTGGTTCAAATAGGCGATACACTGGTCAATATTATCTCTCCTGCAGAACTGCTTCTCCGCGGTACCAAACACAGGCGAGATTGGTGATGGAGTTAGCCTCATATCTCCGTAATCTAGCTCTCTTTCTGGGCTTGAGTGCCGCGAAGAATGCGAGGTGTAACGGTTGACAAAATCGCCCCAATCTTGAACCTTTTCATTCATAGTTTCAAGCCTCGTGCAGGCGGCATTGGACATCGATGATCACAAGCCTCCTGCGGCAAACGGATCGTCAAGCTCTTGTTTTCCCGTTTGTGGGCTCTGCCTGAAAATTAGCAGGCGGTTTACGACCTAAAATTAGACTACTTTTTGTGAACATAAATTATTAACGAGTATTTTTTTAAAACATCCGGCAAAACCAACCAGGCGTTTCACGCGCATGTCTGCTCAAGCTGACCATCAGGATGGCGGACTAAGGGGTAAGTACTCCCCCGAACAAACAGCCTCAAAGCAAAGCCTGTTGTTTCTTGATTCTTCCAGCTCCCGGGGCGGGGGGAGGGGGGGGGGGGTGTCACTGCCATATATGGGCTATATAGGTATTTGCTGCTGTGAAGGGTATGGTTCTCAAGCAGTTTACTCTAGGATAGGGTATATAAATCAGAGCGTTTGGGTCTAGATTAGGGTATCATTTTTCACAAAACTGACTGGTTGGTTGAAGATTTTATCTAGAGTAAGGAAACCAGGAATTGCCACTCAAAAATATAAAAAAAATCAAATCAGCAAGTTTAAATTTAGGCAAATCAGCCTCAACAGTGTCGATAGATGGGGGGATTTGGGGAGTTTACTCTAGTATAGGTTAGCAAAATTCAGCTGAACTAGCTCTAGTATAGGCTAAGGGTTCCAGGGTCCCAGCGGCACATCCCCACCCAGAAAGTCCCAAAGTAGCCCCCCCCCCCGAGTTCTAGCTACTTATACAGTGTTTTCCAGACATTAAAACCATTTGATTCCTGTCCCATGTCTCAACCTGGATTTAAGCCAGCGGCTCCAGCACACGCGTGACGCTCGCTCGTTGTTCGCGGGCCACGCGCAGATGATAAAGGACTGATTCGAAATAAAACTGACAATTATTCCATAATGGTAGATCGGCGTCCATCGTTCACTAGGATAAGTGTGGACAAGAACCTAAGTCGACATACTAAAGTTCAGCAGCAAAATAATATTGTAGAATGTCTGAATGCGAGGTCTTTTAGAAATGGTTCCACCAAACATTAAAAGCCATTTCTGACACTAAAAAGGTGACCTCCCGTAGGCAGATATTGCCGTAAAATTATTGTTTTTGAAAAAAAAAAACAAAAGCAGCGAATTGCATGAATGAAATTATAATCATGTGAACTGGCAAACGGAGAGACTTTGATCATCATGATATAGTCTCTTGAGCAAACTGTATTTGGAAGTTCTAGCAAATTAAGTAAGAACATAATTCTTGTGGCTCAGCTTTATCACGGTCGGTAGCACCAGGAAGATTGTCACTTTGAATTTTGCACCTCTGAAACAGGGTTTAACTTACTCTTGGCGCCACGTCTTCCGGAAACTGGATTTTGCTGACCCTATTTTAGATTTCAATTTTTCATGTTTTTTGGTCCAAAATTCTTACAAGCGGAGCATCCCTGGACTCATGATTTGTCGTCAGCGCTCATTCTTTGATTCTCTTCCCTATGCTCTTTCACAATTATTCATGAAGCGATCATGGAGAAGACTTGAAAAGCCAGCGATCAATACGAGAGAGGTCCTTGTATCCTTCTAAAATAGTCTATCGATCTGCAGTGAAGACTGGCCAGAAACATTTTTTTGCAGGGTACCTGGGGAGGGGGAGGGGTACCCAACTACGAGGCCACACCCTTTCTGTTTTATTACCATTTTAGACAGAAAAGGTAACTATGAAAAATGATACTCCGTTCACGTGCCAACAACAAGGCCTCCGTTTCCCTTTTCTATGATCTTAGATTGAGTAACTCCTTTAAAATACTTACATGTCATCCGTTAAGCACGTTCAGAGTTTGATTCAGTTGGAAAGGTTGTAAAAGACCTTTCTAATAATTCAGTTTTCTCTCATTGTTTTCTAGAACCGTCTGAACCTCCGACCTGAACCTTTTATTTACTACGGCCGAATATTTATCAAATTATTTTTCTACGAATAGTAAAAGAAAAGAATAGTAGTGTGTATAGGTGTTTATTTGTAATGTGTTATGACAGCTTTCTACGGAATGGGAGTCATGGGACAACAGAGCACATGACTAACAGCGCCTTCAAAACTGCCGATGAGCTGTCAACACCTATTCTTCGTAGAAGCAAATAAAACAATGCTGACCTGTACGCCCGCCATTGCGTGACGCTCTCGAACAAGTAAAAGATACAAGACAGGAATAATCAGAGAAAGACCGAAGACTCCAGAACGCCATAGATTTCGTAACTTCACACACGGAATCACTTAGATTAATGATATAACTTCGCATAAACTTCCAAAATCATCACTGAACAGGACTAGAGGCAAGAAGCGAAAGGAAGAAAGAAGTAATCTTCGACAACTCAAGAATCTTTACCATGTTCCTGTGTGTCTTACTAGCACTGTTGGCTTCTGGTGCTTCTTCAGTGAAGGTTCTTGTCTCCCAAAAGGACGGCGTCGATCGAGCAACTTGCCTGCGATCGTCAAATATAAGCATTCCTTGTGCATCTCTCCGTTACGCATTGCAAGTCCTAAACGATGCCGAGTTTAGCGAGGAAACCGTCTTCAAATTTCACATGCAAGACAGATACTACGATTTGCAAAATGACGTTGAGATTTTGCAATCTCGAAAGGATAGGCGCGTCTATATAACATCTGCCGAAAACTCTTACACCGTCATACGCGGTGCAAATGAGTCGTCGAGTATAACAATGGACGCCGCGTATAACATCCATGTTTCGAACATTGAGTTTCAGCAGTTTACTCCAAGATCAGCTGCTGTTGTAATGATTTGGAACTCTGACAACATCTCCTTCACAAACTGTGCATTCAAAGACAACGATCGCTCTGGTATTAACGCATTCGACAGTGGCGTAACTATGGAGGGATGCCTTTTTTTAAACAATACTTCAAATTTGCAGAAGCTTATGGTTTTAGAAAGTCATATCACTCCGAACACCATCTCCATCTCCGGGGGGGCAGGGTTTGTGTTTGAACACGCAGTTAATCTAAATCTTGTCATTAGAAACACAAACTTTACAGCTAATTCAGCTACGGTCAATGGTTCTGAGAACTTTATTCCTCTCACTTCTCCCTTCAGTCTCCCTGGGCTGAGCCTTATAGGCGGTGGCTTATTCGTCGCTTTCATTGGCGAGGCGCGCTCATGTAGAGCCTCAGTGGAAGGAACTTATTTCGTTGAAAACGAAGCTACGTTTGGTGGCGGATTTTTTTATGCCACCACTCAATATGCAACAGACAATTCAATGAATGTATGGAACTCTAGCTTCGTTAAAAACAGTGCTTCGCAAGCTGGTGGCGGAATTAGTGTTACTGTTGGGGGTTCGACATCCTTTGCTAAGTTTAGTGTCACGCATTGCGTTATCAGTGAAAACTGGTCCAGAAGAGGTGGCGGCGTGAACATCTTTCTAATTAACTACCCCGTGACAATCACGCAATCGCTGATACAGTTTAAAAACGTTACCTTCGATCGAAACGGTGGTTTAGCCAGCGCCGCCGTTCGTCTAGATACAGCACTTCCCGTTGGAATCCCGATCATTGAAATGCCGGAATTTATTGACTGCAAAATACAACACCACTGCGCGACATACAGCACGTACACAAGCCCGTTTACAAGTCTAAGGGTGAACGTAAAATTCACGGGTAAAAATATTTTCAGGGAGAATCACGGTGCTGGGGCAGTGGAGTACGTACAGGGCCGCATACTTGTGAACGGGTCTCTGCAGTTCGCCCAGAACTCGGGCTCTCATGGTGGCGCTGTGTTCTTGAGCTCCAGCCAAATCATTCTGCATCCAGGGAGCGAGCTTCGTTTTGTCAAAAATTACGCCAGTGGCGTTGGTGGTGCGATTGTTGTACTAACTGGCTCAAGGTATGAGTTTATTCACGAGTATAATCCAGACTGTTTTGTGACGTACAGCGAAGACAAGACAGCTCCTTCTAAATGGAAGGTAAGTTCCTAAGGACGAAGTAGAGAAATTGGGCTGGGGGATTTGGAGGGTAGGGGCGGGGGTACTTGCCCGTTGGGTTGGGTGTACCCTAGCCTGTCGAATTTTCAGAACATAGTATATAATTTTACACATTTCCGGCCTTTTTTTATGTTATTTCAACATTGAACCATTTTCAATGGTGTCTGTCTATGCGTATACAGGCGGTAGTCTCGAAAAAAAAATCCTTTCTTACCTTAGAACAGCTTGGAAGCAAACGTGCATGTGCAAGTGCGTACAAATTATTTATCTAGAAGATGAGAAGCCATCATGACTTCTTGACCTCAGAATAATACGACATCTAGAAGACTCGTCAAAAACTCAACATGTCACAACAGAGCATTTGACGGAATGCTTGTAACTGTAGTAAGCTTCTGTCAATGCGAGACAGTGTTTAAGTGAATATATACATACAATATAGCTACGAACGGTGACTAAAAATAATACGGCATTTAGAGAAGAGACGAACATGTCACAAAAAGGCATTCGAAGCGGAATACGTGTAATTTGGCCCGCGTGGAAAGCGATCCCGTACGAAGATTTTTTTGTGCATTCTGGCCACGCGCAAATTAGAGCGGGAGAAAAAATCGACGGAGCGAGGGCTCGCCCCTGCCTCATCGAAGTTTGTGGCTCTCGCTCTGTGCGCGGCCAGAATATTCGGAAAAAGCTCTTCGTCTGGGAACGCTCGCTACGTAGGCTTCATGTAATTGTATTAACCCTTTGAATACCAACTACGCATATGTGCCTAATTAATGGTCGTGCTCTTTGTACCACTTGTGACGTCATCAATTTAAATGTCATCAGATATTCTTGATAAGTAAATAGTAGTACTATGCTAGGCCTAGGCCTAGGCCTAGGCACAATGGTAGCAAAACGTAGGCTTATTTAGTGTCATGGCAGCTAAAAAACCTGACTAAACGGTTAAAAACGGTACTTTTGGCGAAAGTTTGGTATTCAAAGGGTTAAGCTTCTGTAAATACGATACAGCGTTTATGCGTAACTAGCGAACGGTGACCAAAATATATTTTTTTCCGACTAGGCTAAGGTGTCATTTATCCAGAACCAGGCAAAGGTCAAGGGTGCTGCCGTCTACATTTCGACATTGAGCGCATGTCTGTGGTATGAGGAATATCCATTTTACAGTGTTCACAAGGCAGTCCGCTGGAATAATGCATTTGAGTATCGCGGCAACTCTATCCACCCTGCTAAGACATTCAAGCCGTTACAGGGACCAGAATACGACATAGCAACTGATACACACCACTTTAAATACGAGGGAAACAATGACACAGAAATAATGGTGGGTAACCAAACTCGTTCCCAGGGTCCTCGCTCTACCTCGAGGTAGAGAGAAGACCCTGGGAACGAGGTTGTCCTTTAATACAAAATAAATAAGTAAATAAATAAAATAAATATACATTTATATAGCGCCTTTTTCCATTAATTGTCCATGGCGCTTTACAATACTTTAAAATGAAAGTCCTAAGTTTAAAATCCTAAAATTAAAATCCTAATCCTTTAAAAACCAAAAATCCTAAATCCTAAAAGTTAAAATCGTAAGAATTAAATACGCTATATAATACAATTAGACTGCAAATAAAAAGTAAAAAACTACAAATCAAATGCACGCTTAAAAAGATAAGTCTTAAGATTAGCCTTAAAAACTGCCTCTGATGATGAAAGTCTGATCTGGAGGGGTAGTTTGTTCCAGAGCCTTGGTGCCGCCACGGAAAAAGCCCTTTCACCATACGTTTTAAGATTTGCTCTAAGCTCATCAAGCAACCTGTTCTTTGAAGATCTTAGTGTGCGACCAGAAATATTAAATCGCAGTAGGTCTCTAATGTAATCGGGGGCCAGCCCATTCAGAGCTTTGTAAGTTAAGAACAATATTCAAAAGAGCTCAGATGAGAAGTAAATGACATAGTTCTAAAGCCATACCTAAATTACCTGTCCTTGACGAAAGATGATGGAGATGTTGACTCAGACGCCTCTTTGGAAATGGGTGGGGGTGGGGGTGGGGCTTGCCTTGAGATAGACAGAAAACGGGATTTATTTAAGAAAGAAAGTTAAAGGTGGGATTTAATATAATTACTTTTGGTACATGGGTAAGCTGAAAATCAGTGATTCATCATTTCTATCACTGGTGGTAGAGAAAGCCTTGTTTTAATTAGCGAAAACGCGCTATCGTTTACTGTTGGGTGGAAACTAAAATCCCATACAAACCTCTTCGGATACTGATAACATTGTTAACAATTTCACTATGAAGCGTATTCGTGTTAATTCGCCCACCTCCTGCCTTCCTCCTCCTCTGTTTTGAGAGACAGGGTGATAGAAATCTCTCTTAGCGCACTTGACCCAAGAAATTTTGAAAATCGTGTTATGCGCGCGAGACATTTGCTTGCGTCAAAGGTTTTAATATTGTAGTTAAGACACTTTTCTTTTCCCTCTGCTTGCAGGTCTCGCCTGGTGAAGATATCTCGCTCAACATCCAAGGTTACGATGAACTCAACCACACAATATTCACCATCGCGACTTTGACCGAAGTGGGTGTGTCTGACAGAACCCCCAAACTTCGCCTAGATAACATCATGCACTTGTTATCGCCTGTCACAAATCAGTCTTTCCCCTTCACGTACCGCCTGGCAAATGAAACTCTGTACAAAGAGATCAAGAACAACACCGTCCATCACTTTCAGCTGGAGGATGTGTTCTCCACACTGAAGAACAGATACTCGTTTAAAATCACCGCCATTCCGTGCCGACCAGGATTCAAGTTTGAAAGCACAAAATGTATCTGTGATAAAAAGATCGAGGGAGTGTTAAGGTGACGCCTTATTCCTAAGCTCAAAACATAAATTCTCCTTACCGATTTCCATACATTTCTTTTAGTGCTCGTTTTGAGATTTTGGTGGCACATCATGTACCTTTAGCTTCCCAGCAGTATAATTCTTTGATTAACTATGTTATTCCCTCTACTCACAGATGTAATGAAAATGCGCGAACAGTGTATTTGAAGGAGGGGCACTGGGGTGGAGAAGTCAATGGTCGCCTGGTAACGTACTACTGTCCACCAAACTACTGTCGTTGCGTGACTGAAGGAGACTTACCCGGATGTATATTCAACCCAGATCATATTGATGATCAGTGTGACCATAATCGAACAGGGGTACTCTGTGGCAAATGTAAACACGGGCTCACTGTAGGATTAAGGTTAGTACAAAACATATTTTTTTATAACATTTACTCCTACAGTGATTTCTTATCGAAAAGTAATTGGTTTTGCATCAACTAAGCGACAGGATTGGTTTAAAAATTCGCGCCGCTTTTTCATCCAATCAGAATTAAAACCAAAACCAATCGTGACTCGCTCACGCACGTTTTCCCGCGCTTTGCGTCAGCTACATGTAATAACTTCGAGTTTTGATTGGTTCACTGGATTGTCCGTGTCTTTTGTAATTGGCTAAAGTGATTACTTTGGTTTTGGTTTTACGACGCTCAATTGAAAACTGTTTTATAGAACTAAGAGCAAAGTTACCAGTCTGGCCAAGCAAATACATTTGGTTTTCGTTTTGGTTTTAATTTTGACTGGTTAGAGCGTAGTCTCGCACTCATTGAGTTTTGATTGGTTCACTGGACTTTCTATGCCACTTTTTCATTGGCCAGAGAGATAACTTTAGTTTTATGTCCATGACACTTAGTTGAAAACCTCTAGGAAGTTGTGTGTTAAGCATGGAAACGCATTTTGTGTACGTACGGAAGATAACATACTTCACGTAACGTAGTGAAAGCCGAATAGGGCGTTTTTACTTGCTTCTGAAAATGTGATAGTCCTTCTATTCGTAATACTTAACTGGAGCTTAAGAATTCTTTAAATACGCCTGTCAGCTATTGCTTGTAGGACGTTTCTTTCACACAAATCAACCAAGTAGTGGCATGAAGTCCTGAAGTCCATCATCGTGCGAAAAATCGCTCGCCCGTTCCGAAGTCGCTCGCTGTCACTCTCGTCTGACGGGAATGAGGGGAGTGGGAGCGAACGACCTCAAACCGTTTGAGGACCAGGCATTATCTCCTTTACTTACAGTGGAACCCCATTAATAGGGTCACCAACAGGCCATGAAAATTTAGCAGTATTACGGGATGGCCGTATCAACGGGTTAGGGTCAAATTTCATGGCTCGTCTGTTTTTAGTGACGTTCGTGGCAGATATATCAAACTTGCACTTTTGGGCCGCAGTTGTTCGAAGGCTGGATCTTAACAAAAGAACCACGCTATCCGCTGGATAGTGATTTATCTGGTGGATAGCGTTATCCACCTTTCAAACAACCCGGATCTGTTCATAGTTAACTATGGTCTGCTCTTTAATAATCATCCGGAATTGAGATATAAAAATATAGAAACTTCAATGAACATAACTGGTTCCAGTGGCCTTATTAAAAGGAATATATACAGGTCGGGATTTCAGAGTATGGCTGTTAGCTATATATAGCCGTATTAACGGAGTGGCCACCTTAACAGGATTTTCTTTAAAAGATGTATGGGCGTTTCGCCGGGACAAAAATAAAAGTAGCCGTAATAACGAGGTGATTGTATTAACGAGGTGACCAGAAGGCGGGGTTCCACTGTATTAATTTTAGGAGGCGCGGTGGCCTCATGGTTAGTGCGCTCGTCTCCGGAGAGAGCGGGCGGGGTTCGAGCCCTGGCCGAGTATATTGTGTTGTGTTCTTGGGCAAGACACTTTACTCTAACAGTGCCTCTCTCCACCCAGGTGTATAAATAGGTACCGGCGAATTTAATGCTGAGGGTAACCCCGCGATGGACTAGCATCCTATCCAGGGGAGAGTACCAATACTCCTGGTCGCTTCATGCTACTGAAACCGGGATAAGCTCCAGGCTGATGAGCCACTTGGCTCGTAAGTAGACTTTATCCTTACCTGCTTTGTTTGATGTCGATTTTGAATTTCTCTTTTAGATCGGACGAGTGTCTGGAATGTGACAGCAGTGTTTGGATAATCGCCATTATTGTCATCTTCGTGGTCGTAGTGTGCGTCGTCATCATCATACTCAATCCCAGCATGTCTAGCGAACTTCGAGGTCCCCTGTTTTTCTTCCAAGTACTCCCCTTTGTCTTCGAACCGAACAGCGTTGTCGGGGAAACAGTGTTGTTTGTTGGCAACACACTGAATTTTGGCAGTCCCTTCGTATATTTTTTACACATTTGCATCATAAAGGGGATGACCAATTTGTATGCGGTTGCCATCGGTTACCTGATGCCGTTTGTGATCCTTTTAGTCTTTCTAATATCTTACGTACTGAGTGCAAACTTTTATCTCGTGAGATTCAAACTGCGCAAGCACTCCAGCCTCCAGTCGTTCTGGCTTATGACACTGTTTGTTTATAACTATCTCGTTGTCACCACCTTCATGCTGTTACACTGTCCCAGGGTTGGTGAAAAACTTGTCTTTTTTTACGACGGGAATGTAGAGTGCTTCAAAGGGGAACATTTAGCAATGTCGTTTCTGGCCGTCTCTGTGCTCGTTGGCCTGGTTGTTCCTCTGCCTGTTATTGTACTTGTGTTGACCAAAGGTTACTGGAGGGTTGATCCACAGTATGTTAACACGCTGATTAATGGTCTGCGCCCGCACTGCCGGTGGTGGTGGTCAGTGGATATGCTGAGAAGAGTAGTGCTGATGGCCACGTACTCGTTCATTCCCCATTGGTTTACAAAACAGGTGAGCGAGGTTCGCACTTACAACTAACTTACGAGGACAGCAGTTGCATTTACAATTTCATTTGTGCAAGTTTTCGTATAAGCACACAAAATTTTCACTTAAAACTACAATCTTGGTCAGAATAAAATAAGAAATAAAACCACCCCTCCCCCCGAATCAATGATGAACTGGCGCTACACCGAAAACGAGCCATTTCTTCTATCACTGAAATGGGGGATGGGTGGTCTTAATTTTTCATTTGATATGTCCAAGATTTTAGCTCATTACAACTTTTTGAAAACGAAGAAAAATGCTTCGAGTGAGTATTTCATGAATGAAATAGAAATCGTTCTTTTCTTGCTTCCATGTACTCGTGGAGTCACGATCATCATCGTCTAGATAATGATGTATTTTTTGATCATGTGCGCGGAACGAAAAAAAGAACTGTTGTATCAGACGAGATTCTAAAACACCACTCGCGCACTAACCACTGAGCTTCGGATAGACTCATGTTAACTAGGATCATAGGTGACACGCGTCCTTGATACTCCTCAGTATGAATGCATGTTGAGGAATGAAGAAACATGGTAAATTTTGCCATCTTTCTTCTTTTATCACAATCATCGTCTTGCCAGTTTGTAAGGTGTTTTTCCTCAATTCCCGTAATATTTCAAGATAACTCAAGTTGTTCCCTTTAAACGTATGGTGAATAAAAATATGCACTATTTCAAGTAACCAAATAAGGGGATTGTGAGTTCCACAAAGTTGTCTTCACAACGTTTTACCAAACGTCAGTAACTGTATGCAAGACTTTTAGCGAGAACTTGCTCGTTGTAAGCTTCACATCATCTTGTTGCTATAGCAACGAGATGTAATACTACTTATTATATGTCTCAGTTACTACGCATGTTGTGATTGGTCTACTTAGCGAGCCGTATTGTGCTGTACGGTCTTTTAAAATGTAAATCTGTTTTTTTTGGCTAAATGTTTCAAGTGTTCGTAACTTTTATAGCAGGTGAAAGTTTAAAACTTTCTTTTACTTTAAATCTTTTATTAAAACGTGCTAACAAGCTAACAACGATTTCAAATTGACTCGTTTTGTTTTCGAGATGCGTCTGAAATGTGAAGCCGTACAGCGTGAATAGAAATCGCTGCCGAACCCTTTAGACACACAGTATAATAAATATCTTACTAACCTCGTCTTCTCGGTCCGTACTGTAAGTTACGGATCATTCGATTTATGGCCCAAGCGCAACGGTCCATAAATCGAAGGGAAAAAACTAGGTCTTTAACTTACAGTAAGGACGTCGAACTTGGTTAGTGAGAGGCATTTAGTACGTGACTGGCAAAAACCGAAACTGCGGTTTTATTCATAGCCATAAAGTACATCGTATATGTGAAATGGAATATAACTAAATTTGATTTCTCTTAGGTTATCACGATCTTAGTGTGCGCGCTGATCCTGGCAGTTCACAGCATATTCCAACCATACAGAAAGACACGAGTCAATGTGGTGGAGTCTCTGTACCTTTACATACTGTGTGTGATAGCCATACTACAAGTACTGCAGGACTCTAACAGCATTACAGACATCGTCTGCTCAGTGCTGTTGATTGTAGCTACGCTTCACGCAGGCGCCCTGACTGTGTACAAAGCAGTGGTATTCTTCGAGAGAAAGTTCAGGTGCGCATGTCCGAAGCGGTGTCCCAAGAGGCGGACTTATGGATCGATGGCATACACAGCTATCGACAAATCTGTTGACCCGGCGCAGAAAGAGCGCAAAGACATTTTTGACACAATATTTAGTACATCTGAAGACAGTGAGGATGGTTTTGGTAATTACAGTAGTTAGAATTTTAACCGATTGAGGGAGTGAAAAATGAGGGTACACTTGGCCGTGACAGTCATCTAGGCTTTCGCTCTGTAGGCTCGTCACGCAATCTCCTTCTTCCCCGCGAGAGAGGAGGATTGCGTGACAAGCCCAGCGAGCGTCTGAGCCCGGGGGGAGAGAGAGGAGGGGAGGGGCACTGCCAGAAAAATTGGGTGGAGGTGTGCGGCCCACTTCCCAAAACCCTTATCCTATTTATGACCGAAATCTGCGTTTTTGCCTAACCTGTTAATGACCTGACCAAAACTTCGGTACCCTATTTATTGCCTGACCCTTAAATCAATAACCCTGTTTCAGACCTGCCTTATAATTAGTTCCCTAGTTCAGACCAATGTTAAGCATAATTTGTGAAGGGCTTCTTTTAATGGTCTTTTCGATAATGATGAAAAAGTAGCTTCTCTTTAAAAACATACTCACATCAAGACTAGAAGGCAAAAGCCATACCCTATTTATTACCAAAATCGCAAAAACGATACAGGTACCCTATTTAGGACCAAAACGGCTAAAAACCCATACCCTTTGGGGCCGCACATACCTATTTAGCCCATTGAAGGGAGTAGCCCCCGGACGTCCGAGTAGGAGGCTAGCCGTAATCAGACCTACGATTGTAATAGGTGAGACAAAACTAACAAAGTGAGAACGAGAAGGAACCAACAGAAACGAAGGAAAGAGGCAACGAGGGAACAGTAGATGTGATCCAATAGTTACAAACATATTTTTACTGAGCGCTGATAAAGAAGTAGAACATTACTTATTCGATGTTTACATTAAAGAACATACTATTACAAAAACTTCGAGGTCCCGTCCACACTACACCAGAGAAATTTGAAAACGCAGCTTTGTTTCTACAGTAAAGCCTACCGTTCACACTAATCCGTCACGAAAACGGAGCTTTTCGAAAATGCTCTTCAAACCGGAGGAATTTCAAAACGCGGTCTTTTTGTTTTAGTGTAGACGGAAAACATTTTGAAAACTGACCCTTTTCGAAAACGATGGCGTCACGACAATCAACTAATCCAAAATGACCGGTGATTGTTGCGTTTTCAGCTTTCTTCCGCGTAGTGTGAACGCAAAACATTTGATGCGTTTTCGGAGTGAAATCTCCGTTTTCAAATTTCTCCGGCGTAGTGTGGACAAGGCCTATATAAATTTGGGGTATATATCATCTTAGTGATTTAGTGTTCACGCGAGAATTCGAGAATCTCACTAACACCTGGTACAATCTACGATTTCTGGCTTTTTGGATCACTGGAAAAAAAAATTCCAGCTGGTCGTTGAGATCATATCTCTCTAGAGATTGTAGTGACCGTTGCTATGATGCGTTTAACAGGATGAACGGTCAGGCCGTCTCGGGCAGTTTTATATTCTGTAGCAATCGTGGTGATCATATGGAAAGAGAACGGGAGGCCTCGTCTTTGTGTGCAGTGATTTTCTTGCTTTTTGCACTCCCCAAGTAACCGAGCGCCTGGTTTTAATGAACGATATATTCTATATTTATTGCAAAGCAGTTAAAGCATTTCCGCATTGCAAATTTGCAAATGTAAAGGACTGGCTTATCGACACGATAAATAAAAAATTCTTCTTGGCGCGTGTTAAAACATCATAGCGCACTAACAATGATTAATATATGGAAGGATAAAAACGTTGTTTGGCGTGTTTTGAGTCTAAGTTTCATTCTATCCTACTCAGTAGCCAGCTATCTATCATGTCCAACAACCATTCCCGGTTCTGGTTACTTTCTGTTGCTATTAACCTTTGGATAGTCTGACGCACTGTGCTGATCTCAACCTAGGAAATAAATAAAACCAAGTAGAAAGCTTCAGACAGGGCATGAAAATCAGTAGAACTCGACTACACTCTATCTTTGGTTTAATAAATGAGACTCGCTAAATGAGAGGAAGTGGAGGCGCGGTGGTCTCATGGTTAGTACGTTCGACTCCGGATCCGAGTCTGAGCCCTGGCCGGGCGCATTGTGTTGTGTTCTAGGGTATATGGAGAGGAGTCACATAAATGTTGCATTCACTACCCGAATACACACGGGTCATAGAAATGTTAATTAAGGAGCGTATAAGGAGCGTATAGAATGGTAGAGGAAAACAATGTCCAATAACCCTTACGATCCGAAATGTTGATTTCGGAATTGTTATATGCCCGTAGCGGTAAGGGTCTGGTAGGGTGGGCAGGCACGGAGGGGGCAGAGGGAGGGGGCAGGGGGGTGTACAGACACCTAAGCCTTGTAAGCTGGCAGTCTGTTTTTCTTTCGAAATTGATTTTCGGAATTATGAGGCGAGACACTTCAGCCTTATGGGGAATGGGACTAGACATGGACTCGGTACGCGCGTCTCGCCTTTCTTGTCTCGCCTTCTTCCCTACTCGACATCGGGAATACCGCCCTTTTGCGTTTGCGATGGATAAACACCCTTCTAAGTGACCCTCAGAGAAAAAACCGGCTGCCAGCAGACTATGAAAGGAGCTTAGGTGTAAGCACTGACCTGCATGTTCCCAGCTTTCCTCGGATGAGTCAGATGTTGTCAACTTCGTTTCGGGAGGGCGGGAAGATGAGACGTCCTGGGAACGACGTTGAAATATTATGTTCAGATTGCTCCTCCGTCTTTGGGTCTCAATTGACAGGCTTGAGTCGGTTGCCGTGCTCTCTATTTCGTCATACCCTCGACGCCTTCTCGATCTGTTAGACCGCAGGCATGCGCAGTGAAAACGATTGCGAAAAAAGTGGGTAGCTTTATAAATAAAAACAACAAGCGTGTGAAATGCCAAGATGACCACCAGAACTGCTATTAATACATCCAATTTAGCTTGCCTATCCTCGGTAATTTGCACGATTGCCAATGTGCACAGAACCAACAGGTAAACGGACTCCGCGAGGTTAGCACGAGCGCGTAAGTAAGGGTGACAGTAATTATGAACGGCCAAGATTATAACGCACTCGAAGATAATCAGGATCTGAGGAAGAAACGAAGTAAAAAACGTTACCTCACTGAAGCCCTACACAGTGATTATAAGAAACCAGGAGCCATAATGGGGGACGGAGACCGTAAGTCTCGGGATTCGCGCGTACCTATGATATGGGACAATTTTTCTATTTTTAGAACAAATTGCGCCATCCTAACGTCATATATCCGCGCGGATTCACGCACATGTCAGGGGCTCTCGCGTGGATATTGTCACGTTGCGTGATCAAATGGTGAGAGTTAAGAGATTCTCTTGCGTATTTTTTCACAGCGATGGCAGGGAATAAGGCAGGGAATACGAACCAGAGCGCTTATATGTAGTTTAATGCTCTGAGCTAACGGAAAAGGTGGGTTTTTCAGGGTCGAAAACAAGACTTCAATCTCGCGCTGGGAATGAATAATAAGATCTGCTCACGCTAGTTGTAAGCTCACGCGTATGCTTAAGAATATAGCAAGAAAACTCTCTACTCTGGTATCGAGTTAATTTGTGAGTTTCTCAGACAATGTTTAATCATAACCAAAACCTGTTTTGATGGTTTCTTATTGTCTCTGCTTGTTTGGTGAGTTTGCAAAAGTTTTTGAAAGGAAAGTCTGACGCGTACAATTAGCTCATTTGCATAGTGCATGCAGCTCGTGCACTTTCAAGTCCGAGTCGGTGTTTTCATTTGTCAACAAATCTTGACAAAGATTTCTTTCGTTATCTTTTGTGCTGAAATGCTGCAACAAATTTCACGAATGCAAAAAAGGCTACTAACATCATGTGTGTTTCTTCAACCTAAGCATAGTGAAGTTTTACACTGCGAAAATGAAAATAGACAAGGAGTTTTTATAACTCGATCAACAAAATCGAAATCGTTATTCCAAGTTGATTAAAGAAAGCGTAATCGTAACTTTGCTGATTGTTTCTGCTTTATTCACATATTTTGAGCTTAGCTTTTAATATGTTCTCAAACATTTATCAATCTTAAAAACATATTTAAAAACTATAGAGCTATTGTTTGAGTTCGATGTACGCTTTCACACGAAAGTGCGGCGGAAGTACAATTTGTCATGTTTACTGACTGTACAAAACACGCATCGGCGGGCGCTCTCATTCATCGACAACAGAGAATTTACTGGATTTTTACACGAATAAAACTCATCAGTATCTACGGACGTAAAGTTATTAAGCCTCGATGAAACATCAAGCGTTGCTTACAATTCAAGCGAAACTCAAACTAGCAATTATTTTGTTTTACTTTTCGGTCGCGATAGACTGACAAATTCCTCGCAAGCGTGTGGCAAGAGGAGCTATGAAACTATGAAGTCTTGAAGCTCTGCTATATCTAAATATATCCAGCTAGTTTTTTGCTTTGTAATGGAAAAGCGGTTAATCTTCAACATATGTGAAATTTAAAGTGGAGTAATGTACAGCTCATGTAAAAGAAGCATCAGTCGGTACACAACTTGGTCAGCGATATATATAAGCTTACAGCGGAACATACCTAAATTCGACACTGTCTTACTTCACTCAAACTGGAGCAGCTTACGACGAAAATACTTAAGCAAGACTCCAACAGACGTAAACGCGTTGAGTTGTGGGGCAAAAACATGAAACATTTCGGGAATTTCGGACGCCATTTCCCCCGCGCGACATCCGCAAAAATCCTCGCAGTATGCACGCGCGTGTGCCGCAGGTGATGGCGCAATTTGGTCTAAAAATAGAATTATTGTCCCATATCATGGGGACAACCCCAATACTTGAAATGGCGCGCGCTTACGGTCTCCGTCCCCGATTATGGCTCCTGTAAGAAACCTAAGTTCACATTGTGGTGGCCTCAGCTCGTGGTTAGTGCGCTCGCCACCGGATCGAGCGGTCTGGGTTCCAGCCCTGGTCAGGGACATGGTGTTGTGTTCTTGGGCAAGGCACTTTACTCTCACAGTGCCTCTCTCCACCCTGGTGTATAATTGGGTAACAGCGAACGTAATACTGGAGGGGTAGCCCTGCGATGGACTAGCATCCCATCCAGTGGAGATATGGAGATATGCGCCGGCCTAATGGCTCACTTGGGTCGTATGCAGACTATTAAGTTCACACTGTATTTTAAAGTGAACAAGTCTGTAAATGAATTTATTCATTTCTATTTATTAGGTTCATCTGCATGTACAACTCCAAAATCGCGGTCTTGACCCTTTTTTTTAAACAACCCGGTCCCTGATTTTCTTTGCCTTACCTTTTTTGTTTTCCGATCTACATCCGCGAGGCGACAAGTAGCTACCAGGAGTAGTCTACGACACAAGTCCACTGTCCACCACCAACAGCACTCGGGGCGCAAGCCGCTTCTCAGTGTATTTGCATATTGAGGATCAACCCTCCAGTAGCCTTTGGTTAACAGAAACACCATGATTGGCGGAGGGATCGCCAGTAACACAAGCACGAGAATAGCGATTACTGCCATTGGTAGATGCTGACCATGGAAACATTCTATCGTGCCGTCATAAAAAAACACGTGTTTATCATCAACCTTACGGCAAAACAAGATGAAAAGGGACGTTTCCACGAAGTAGTTGTAAATAAAGACAAGGAGAAGCCAAAATGACCGCAGCATCGAGTTTGGACGAAAGTTAAATTTCAGGCAATAATTGGCGCTTAACACGTAGGCCAACAAGAAGATCGAAAGAGCGAGGACTGGACTTGTGTATCCAAAAGCGATGGCGTAAAGGTTATTTATTCCTTTTATGATACATGTCTTAGGGAGATAGATCAACGGACCTCCAAAGTTGAACAGATCTGCTGAAAGGAAAACATGTCCTCCTAAGAGGCTGACGGGATCGAAAATGTAGGGGAGTACTTGAAAGAAAAACAGGGGCCCTCTTAACTCGCTAGATATGCCGGGATTGAGCCAGATGACGAGAATGCACAAGGAGATAACAACAATGATGACAACAGGCAACAGCCATCCGGTTTTGGGGCAATCAATGCACTCAGACCACCTAAGAAAGTAAAAGTGATCATTAGTAATATTGAGTTGGTGTTGACCATGAATTCGGTCTTAACAAACGCTATTGGAAAAAATTCTTCGTGGCCAACTAAGTCAACTAAGTCAGTATGACCATTGAGGAAAAACAAGAAACAGTGGTTAAAGTTTCCTGTTCCTAAAATCGATTTTTTAGGTTATCAGCCTTGCTTAAGTTCCTTTTTCATTTACCCTGGTGTCCGTCAGTTAAGCGAAAGCTGATTGTCATTACAGATAAGGTTGAGATTAACAATGATACCTTAACCCAACACTGGTATTCCCGGAGCATTTTCCACATAGCCATCCCTCACGGTTTTTAGAACACTGTCCATCACTGTTGTCTGGGTCAAATAAACACCCTCGTAAGTTACCGGGTGCACGAGTACAATTACAGTACTCATATGGACAGGTGTATGTGACCAAGGTACCGTCGCTTGTGATGCCAGCCCAGTACCCTTCCTCCAGGTAGAGAATTCCATCATTTCTACAGCTGTTGTGTTAAGAACAAACATTTAAGGTTACTGTATACCTTTTTGAGGTGTCTCGCGTCCAAGCGGTGTAGCGCGTCAAGTTTAAACTGTAAATACCTAAACCCAAATCAAAGCTTATAGAGCTGGCTAGCGCACATCATCGAGAACTTTGGAATAAAATGAATTGTCGAATTCGTTACGACCTCTAAATGTGAAAAGCATTTATTTGATTTAGGGGTTTGGGTATCTACAGTTTAAACCGGACGCGCTGCATCGCTTGGACGTGGGACACCTCTCAAGGTACACGGTAACCTTAAGATGGAACGACATGTGCGAGAGCAGATGCAGTTAGTTGCCTTTGACCAAGGCGAGCCCCTTATGTAGAAACGACCGATTTTAATGGTGTTTTGTTCATGTCTACCAAAACAAAGTCGAGGTCATGTAGCCTACATCTGGAGCGAACAAGTTGAATTGATTATCATTTTACTCCCATGACAAGATTATTAAAGAATAACTCGCCCACGTCGAGGTGAAAATGTGAGCGGCCCAGATGGATAAATATAGCCTGGTTGTTAGGCTCGTTTTTTGCCGCTGTCTCGGGTCCGGCCGCGTAGAGGATCGTCGGCTCCTCCCCGGAACAGCGACCGGTAATTGAGCCTGTATAACTAATCAGATTGCGCAATTCAGTTCACGTGAGATGTCGAGTTTTTAACCGTATGTTACACATGGAAAATATGGACAAAATAACCCGGACGCTTTGTGCGAGTTTTGACTGCTAATAATAATAATAATAATAATAATAATAATAATAATAATAATAATAATATTTTGAGGAGGGTGCTATCAAGCTAAAAACTGGCTATCCCCTAGTGCCCCAGGACCATGGTTTGGTCTCGGCCCTAAGGACTCTAAGCAAACATTACGTGAGGACGATAATAATAATAATAATAATAATAATAATTATTATTAGTATAGGTAATCATACGGTTTCGAGTTCAATTTGGAATTAATTTGCACGAGCGAGTTTTTCAAAAAGCTGAAATTGCACGAGCCGCTTCGGCGAGTGTAATTTCAGCTTTTTGAAAAAGTCACAAGTGCAAATTAACTCCAAATTGAACGAGAAAAACCGTATGATTACTTATTAATAATATAAACATGAAAAAATTCACGCGGAGGAAGTGCTGGAAGATCTTTCCTGAAGCCATTTGTTCTCATTTGAGAAAACACTTTTCAAAGTTTCAGCACAAAATTTTCGTCATCATTTTACGTGATATCATTTTCCTGGAAAAGTTCTTATTTTCTTTCAGTCAATCATAATCCAGAATTTCGATGTGTAATTTGCACTGGTGCTACACTTTTTGCACTGATGTTACACTTTTTGCGCTGGTGTTACACTTGAACTGTACTGCTCTTAGCCAATCAGAATCGAGTAATTTTTTCATGTGTATTATTATTATTATTATTATTATTATTATTTATTATTATCATTACTAATCTATTTCTAGCACATTACTTTATGCTATGAGTAAATATGCCGGCCTTGCATGGATTTCTAGGAGACTGGGCGTGGATTGGAAAGGTGGGAGAGGATATTGCACGGAAATTTAATTGGCCCATGGCAAGACGCAACTCAGTTTGACTTGCTCTGAGTTTCGGTAATCACTAAGCTAAGATCCCTACCCCGGGGGAGGAATCCCACACAGAAAGCACAGGGGTGCTCGTCGCAAATTTGAAAAAGAAACCCTTAAAGGCACCGCGAAAGCTTCTGCCGTGGGACTTGAGGCTGAACACTCTTAGAGGCACCAAACCCTCTTGTTTAAGTCTAAATGGCACGACGATTCCCGTACTCTTTATCTGGGAATTCCCCCTCCCGAGATCCCTACCTCAAAATGCCAGGCTGTTTATTGCATTCGCAAACTTTGCCTTCCGGGGAGTAATGAAAACCTGGACGACACTCCTGTAGCTCTAGTTCAAAGAAAAACTGGTTCTCCAACGTAGAGAAGATATCGCTAATCTGAATCTTGCGCTTTTCCTTG
This sequence comes from Orbicella franksi, assembly GCF_964199315.1. NCBI lineage: Eukaryota > Metazoa > Cnidaria > Anthozoa > Scleractinia > Merulinidae > Orbicella > Orbicella franksi. The sequence continues at coordinate 3,546,144 of NC_138158.1, read as the reverse complement.
TCTTTTCTGTGTATCTCGTTGTATAATTTCTCAGGAGCGTAGAAAGAAAACTGAACAGTATTTGAACTGTTATGCTTAAGCAAATAATTCATGTGTAGTAGCTGGAGCTTCGAGGTTCTTTTTACGTTGTCAGCTTCTGATAGGAAAGCAAGGGTGGTAGTGAGGTGTCCTAGTTCATCAACAGCGAGCAGATTCAGAGGAAAGGTTTGGCCAGGAGCGAGCTGTAACAGAGTTATAATAGAGACCACAAAAGAAGCCATGTTTAGGTGATTTTGTTAGCATATATGCTAGGGTTGTAGTCACAACGAAGAACTTAGAGATATAACTTAACAAGAAAACTGAAAAAAACTTGAAGGGCCATGCCGTCATACTATGATCACTTCTATTTGTAGACGGGTGTGAATGGCAATGTCGTATTCAGATCAACACAAAGCCGCTTCCGTAACACCATAAAAAATAAGCGAGTTGTTCTTCTGTACAAAATTCCTGGGAGCGAAGAGCTTTACTGTGATTCCGGAGGCTCCTGCTGTGATTATAATAAGGATGAAACAAATGAACGAAAGAACGAACTAACACAGACAGCAGGCGGACAGACAGTGAGACAGACAGACAAACAGGCAGACAGACAGACAAACAGACAGAGAGGCCGGCAGATAGATAGATAGATAGACTGGTAGAGTGAAAGAACAGAAGGACGAGCGAACGAATGAACCAACGAACAGAGAAAGCAAGGAAACAAAGCAGGTAACGAACGAATGGATCCTTATCAACAAAGGAAAAAGATGAGAAAAAGTGAATGACGAAACGAGAGAGAGGAGAACGCAGCCTCGTTCCCATGGCCTTCTCCCCTACTTTGGTGAAGGGAAAGGCCATATAAACGAGGTTTGAACGAACGAAGAAGAGATCAGAACGCATCTGTGAATGTAAAAACGAAAGAAAAGAAAGTGGATATTAGAATGTTAGACGACCAAACTAATAAAGAGAACTGACGGAAGCTTCCAAGGCCATACCTTTACAGTAGAATTATCTCTTGTAGAGTATAAGTGAAAATCTTTGGTGTCCGTGGCAATATCGTACTCTGATCCATTGTTAGCTTCCATAGACAAAAAGTTGTTCCTGTACACAAAATTCCTGGACCAGCGAAGAGCTTCACTGTAGTTATAATAAGGAAACTCCTCTGTCCACACACAACTCTGAAGAGATGACACATAAATTGCGGCTCCTCTCAGCATACTGATATTCTCGATGAAGGATATGTTGGTCTGAAAAATAAAAATATTTACGGTTGTAAAATACTGGAATCGTGCATGTATAAATGGAAGGAATGTTTTAGGGTTGTGCTGTTGATCCCAGACGTCTGCTGAAATGGCTTTTTTCAGGCACCGTTGGTTTTAACCGTGGTTTCAAAAAAAGTGATCACGTGATGACAAACATCTTTTGGCCACAGTTTGCAGCACAGCTGTTGCAAATTTTTCAAAAGTAGCAAGTTTCCATGCGATGGATTTTGCACCTTTCGTGTCGAACTCTTCTCTGCAATATAACTTAAATTGATCTTGCTAGAAAGTGCGAAACTCAACAAACTTGCAGACAAACTGTGAAGCATCTTCCCCGACGGCAGGAGATTCACTCAACACACGATCATGAAATTCGTCATCGTGTGATCACTTTTTTGAATCCGTAGATGCAACTAAAGGTCCTTGCAACAGCCTGAAAATAAGCCATTTCAACAGACGTCTGGATCAATAGTAACTGTATTACAAATTGTCGCTATGACAATTTTACGGCGAGTACGATTGAGCGAATTCTAAAATTTTTCCCATGCCATGGAAAATAGAGCCAGTCAGGGAGTTAATACATAGATGTTGCCATGCCTAAAAGCGGAGCTCCTGATTACAATAAAATAGTCTGGCTCGAGCCTGCGATCCAATCGAAACACCAGTACCTGGGCAGCGGTCAACTTAAAAAACAAGTGTCTTCTATGTGCTCTAAACTTGAGCCCACCATACACCTTATTCCCAAATGGCAGCCAGTTTATTATTCTTTTGTTTACATGGTAATTAGCCCTCTTTGCCTTGTCAACATGTACAAAATACAAAAGAATTTTAAAGTGAAAGTAAGGCAAAGAGGGCTGATTAACATGCAGACAAAAGAATAATAAATTGGTCGCCATTTTGGAATAAGGTGTATATAGTCACGTGATGCTGGTCAGCGGATACCTTGTTTTGTCAAATGCCAATCAACCATAACATAGATGTCCGATATCTAAGATGTACGCTGTAAACCAAGATTGTATGCTTCGATCGACCTTTTAGGGGTATTAGTTGGAGTATGGCCACCGCCGCCGCCGTCGTCGTGCATGGTATCCCAAGAGAAACCGTTGCATGAATGGTATTGCTAGAATACTAGCGCTAATATGGAATGGCAGAACAAATACCTAAGGAGGCAACTGGACACTGCACGTTAGCGAGGCTAAGGCAGTGCTCTATGGGAAACTGAACTCACCAAAGGCAGAACAAAGGAAAAAAACTGGCGCAATATTGAGAGGAAAGACCGAACTGCAAAGTCTGTTTATACCGACATTGTTTTGCGTGGCACTGCGACTTATTGTTGCAAAAATATTATCCATTTTTTCTTTGTAACATTACGCCAAATAATTTCAACATTTGTCCACTACATGAAGAAGTGTGGCAGGTTCCCACGTCAAATACGACGATAAAACGACTTTGATGACTTAGCTATGGAAGGGACTAATACAGTCCACCAGTAACTCTTACCTTCCATTTGGATGCTGGCAAGTTTGCTTCGCTGTATGCCAAAAAACAGTTGGGATTGTACCTTTGTATTAGCTCGTTCATCGCGTGCTCAAACACACAAATGGCTCCACCCAGACCCCTCGCTCTATTTCCAAAGAACATCAGCTCACTGTCAGGGTAAAGAATAATCTGACTTGATTCCAAACGCACTGCGCCCCCACTCGAACCAGTGTTGTTGGTAAAAACCAACTGTTCTTGAACGTTTATAACACAATCCTGAAACCCGACGGCACCACCTCCGTTGTTGCGCATAAAAACATTTCTTCCTCTAAACATCACATTAACCCGTTGACTTGTGAAAGGGCTGGTGCGCGCGAAACTTGACATATTATGGTCTGCTATGGTGCAATTGATAAACTCCGGGGTCACATCTATCCGTCTGGCGTATGGTAGAGCCGTCGTGAAGCGAATAGCCGTACTTGCATTACCAAAGTTGTTACTAATCACAACAGTGTCAAAGCGTAACACAGAGTCGGTTAATTTTTCATTGTTGTTCATTAAGAAGACATTCATCCCGGCGCCTCTCTTAGACTGGTTTTCGCTGACTGTGCAGTTTTTGAAGAAGGTGGTGATACTTGACGCACTGTCCCAGCGGGCGAACATTAATCCTCCTCCCGCTTGCACAGCCATGTTCCTTGAAAATGTTGAGTTGGTTATGGAGACATTGTTTCGTGACGTCATGTTTGAGTCAGAAAAATAAACACCTCCTCCAAATGTTGCCGAATTGTTTGAAAAAATGGTGTCTTGTATCACTACTCGGCAGCCACTGGCATTGTGTAGAAACATGATCAGAAGACCACCGCCGCATACGTAAGCATAGTTACAGATGGATCGGTCAGCACTAGGCCCTCCGAAATCTCTTGAATTATTCGTTGCGACAGAATTTGATGTAAACTTGGAACTTCGGATTATTAAAGATAGAGAAACGGCGTCACGAAAAAAGAAACGTGCGCCTCCACCGGGGGTTGGATTAGTTTGATGATTGGGTGCGTTATTCAAGAAATGACAGCTGTCAATTACAACCCCGCTGTCAAAGCCACATATCCCAGCCTGTTTGTTATCTTTAAACACACAGTTCGTGAAGTTTATTTCCACAGAGTTCCATATGACCACTGCAGCATCGGAACGAGGGCCACAGTTTTCGAATTCAAGGTTTACAAAGTTGATGTTTCTTGTTTTATTGGCGGGATAAAGGCGTGATCCTACGTCAAATCCTGCAGAGATGTTCATGCAATGAATAGTAGATCCAGTTAGGTGATATGATTTCAGAATAATATTTTTGTCTGGACTCGTCTGAATGATATTGACGCGTTGCTCTAAGTCATAAACTTGATCCTCGATTGAAAAAATAAAGTCTGTGTCATTGCTGTCCTTGATTGCATCCAGAGCGAATGTTATCGTTTTACACGGCGTTGTTGCGTTACGAACCAAGCAAGACGAGTTGTCATACCCGGTGTTTTTTGAAACTCTGATCACAACAGCTGTACATGTCGATTCGAAACCGATGAAAACCCAAAGCAAATGTAACAGGAAGCAGACGGTATTCAAGCTGTACCTTTGCATTGCTGCTCAAAATCGTCTTAATGTCGCAAACAGGGACTCATACGTTCCGCGTTAACGGTAAAATAAAAGCTTTTCAAAGCTGATTTGATTTCATAGAAATGCTACCAAATGATATGGTATGAAAAGTTACACAACTCGTGACAAACGTTCATTGAAACTTTAAAATACATTCTGAAAATGAATCTCGTGATCAAGTGGCCGGGTTTTCACGAGATTCCCCTGAAGCCCATCTCATGTTTTGCCTCCTACTCGTCACGCGATCACGAAACGATTGGGCGAAAAGATTGCTTGACGAGCCAGTGGGACAGCGGCGTGGGAGCTATACTGAGTCATATGCTCATTATCTTCCCAGGATGAGCCGTCTTATTGTCTCAATATGGGTCATATTTTTAAAATACGCCAATGACAGAGGAGAGTGCAGGGGAGGGTGAGGATGAAAGCGTGCTGGGAGGGGTGGGTGGAATGAAAACCTCAGTTAGGGGAATGAAATACTTTAAACCTATCTTTACAGCAAAAGGTTAGGTACTACCGATGTCTATAGCCTGCGAGCAGGCTCTCGTCGTTGGTGGTGCGGACAAAGCCGTCGGCGAACGAAGCGACAGTCGGCAAGCGAAGCGAGTCGGTGAGAATGGGAGCCTCTAATTTCTCGTGAGGGCCCCTCACGGGCTTGCTTCGCTCGCTGACAGATCTCTCGCGACTTTCAGGGACTTTGCTCATCGACTTTGCTCCTGCAACGCACGAGAACCTGTTCGTGGGCTACAATGTCTATCAAACCTACCTGTCTGAAAGGTTATATTGATCTACAGTACTGAAAAGTAGTTTTGCCGACTGAATTTGGGATGGTGTGTTTCCGTAAAATAAGTTTAAAAAACACGATCCATCTCTGATCTTAAAAGCGACATGACTGATTCTGTGATTATTCGAAGCCGGCACTACAGTATTAACTTGATATCCCGTCTATAAAGGACATATTGAACTAATCGACGTGGCTTTTTGTTTGATATACAACATACTGCATAAATAAACTTGTCAACGACGTAAGCCCCGTGACTAACTCGCCTAAAACTCCACGAGACTTCCCTTATTCAAATAAACACTGCGTTCACGCTATCCGAGGCTGAGAAAATCTCGTGACTAACTCGCCTGGTCTTCTACGGCGAGACGTCTCTCTATTACTTTATTTTAAAAAATCTCGTGACTAACTCGCCTGGGCTGAGTTGTTCGAAAGCCAGTTAACGCTAACCCAGGATTGCGACTGTAAAAGACAACAAAAGTAGTAATTTTTCTTGTATAAGAAATGGTTTTCATTTCTTATGTTCTGTGTAGTTTGTGATTATTCAAGCTCATAACTGAAGGACAAAAAATATAAAAGAAAACCTTAACGAAAAAAATACAAAACTGAAATCAAAATTCTCGCTAATCCTGGGTTAGCTTAATCAGACCTTGAACAACCCGGCCTGGTCTTCCACAGCGATTCAATTACGTGGCGAATCAGTGCATTCTTGACAAAAATAATTAAAAACAGGACGAAAACAGGCTAAAACAGGATAGAAACGAAGGAAAAAGACTTGTATTTGTTCATCTCTATGGGACTTAAAGAGCAGATGACTCTAACAAAATTATTATCTTTCACAAAGAGGTCGCAAGAAGCGCTGGACTCTTGAAAACCAATATTGAGCCGCTACGCACATCGCATGACCAGCGGTATTACACGTTGAATAACGCAACTCTTTTTCAGCGAAAAAAGCGGTATTCTGCTTTTTGTAGCAAAAACATTTCAACTACTAAAATGTTAATAACTTGTTTTAATTTGGTTATGTCATCCTTGTGATTTCTTGTCCAGGATCAAATTCCAAACAGACCAGTAAGATTATGAGCTCGAGATTACACTTTTTGTAAGGACATTGTTTTTCCGACGGAGGCTGAATATTCTTAATTATTTTTCTGCCCGGCGATTATAGGCTGATAATATTCTTATAAATATTCTTATATCACAGCGTATGACATTTCTGTTTTCGACAGAATTTAGTGTCTGGATGGTATAAGAGTAACTTTGGAGCCAACCTGCAGGCATCAGAGCATCGAACATACGGCTAATGATGTTTTTGTTGCCTTTTGGCTAGTTTTGCCGTTTAGAGAAGGAAGGACTTTACACGGTTTAGTTAAGGCTGGTTTTCACTAGCGACTGAGTCGTAGCCGTAGTCGTAATCAGAAGCGTAAAGCGATACGATCTGGTGAAAATCAATCCGACGGAGTCGGAAGAAGAACACCCATTCCGCCTATGATTCCGTCGCTTACGATCGAGTGAAAACTAGATTGTCGCAGTCGGAAGCAAAAGCGGAAGAATAAACCAATCACAATGCTCGATTCCGGGCCTTGTGATTGGTTGGTTCTTCCGTTTCTGCTTCCGACTCCGATAATCTGTTTTCACTAGATCATAAGCGACGGAGTCGTAAACGGAATCGGAAGAAATGGAAACGTTCTGATTCTTCCGACTTCGATTCCGTCGAGCTTATGACTCCGCTTACAACTCCGATTTTCGATTTTCACTGACTAGGTCGTAAGCACTCTTAAGTCTCTGACTACGACTCCGACTCCGACTCCGTCACTAGTGAAAACCAGCCTTTAAAAAACATGTAATTGTGTTGTATTAACAAATTTTCAACACAAAAAAGATATTATTTTCAAAATCTCAACCTCGGGTTTATTCTTAAAACTAATGTTCTAAAAAATTTGGTATGAGGAGATAGTTGTTGTATCCAGTGTGTATGACAATCAGTAAAAAAAAAATCAATTTAAAAAAATGAGAAGATAGTTGTTGAGATCGATGATCGATTTCATAAAAATCGAGAGCGAATAATCTTATTGTTTTACTAGAATTCTAACTAAAATCCCTTCAGATAAAGAGTTACAATTATCTGCGTTCGCGCGTCACCATTTCGTCAATAATTTCGAGTTTTTTAAGTCGAGAAGTGGATATCCTTCTTTTAGTCTTCTCAGGGATTAAATTGCCATTTGTTCTAAATCTTCCTCCGAAGGTTTAGAAAAAAAATAACAAAAAAATTTCGCTAGTTTTAGACAACCTCCACTGCACTTAAATGGCTGGTAGTATACGGTGGCTCAACCAATCAAATTGCGGCATTTACATCTGGACACTAGACGAATTCTTCTAAAAGCAGATAAAACCTCGCTCGCTCGCGATCATCATCGCGTTTTTTTTCCTCGCTCATCAACTTAGCAATGAGAAAACAGAAGACGTCTTCGCGGAGAGTCTGGGCTCCAGTGATTTTTGGTGAGACATACTTTGCCCTTTGACTCAGTAACGTATACTTCAGTGCTTTTTTCCTGATCCAAAAATTCAAAAGATCGGGAGTCGACCCTCGAGACTTTCTGTTGTGATTTTTATGTTACTTCGTACTTGTCTTTTATCAACCTTTTCTTGGCACTTAACAATCAATTATGCTAACCTAATTTCTTCCCTATGCTTTCAATATTTTGGACTATTCTTTTCTAGGAGTGAATCGAGGCAGGTCTACGAGACTCGGGCTTCACTGTGTTGCTCTTCACCTTGAATCCGAACCTAAAAAGACAAAAACACGCAGAAAGCTTGAGAAAGCCATCACACTCCATTGCACTCCTCTCTTGTTTCCGTGGAAATAGTTATGATCCCCACAGGGGGAGGGGGGGGTGGTTAATCCCATGTGAATAGGTCGGGGATGCTTGTCTGAAAATTTTGAATCAAAATCCTAAAGGAGACCAATCTGAGTGTTGTTCGAGCTTTACTTGACCCATAAAGATACCACTTTAAAAGTGACATGACAGTATTTTACGATTTCTTTGAGCGTAACCCTAAAATATATACCAAAATTCGTATTCACACCTCGACGCGAGCATCCCCGGTCTCTTTACAAGTGATGTCCTCCTCCCTTCCTCCCACCGCCCCCGCCCCGCTCCCTCGGCTTAAGACCTCTAGATTATTCAAAATACGTTACTAGGCAAAATCCCTGCCTGCCGAGAACCGAGGGCTCGGACAATACTTGAAGAAGGTACAGGCGGATCCAGGGGAGAGGTTGACGGGTTGCAAACCCCCCCCCCCCTCCTTTGAGCAGTATTTTGTCAGTTATTTGTTTGACACATCATAAAAATAATAGAATACAATTGTACAATTGTTTTATACGAAGTTGTTTCACTTCCACAAATTGACTGATGTCAAGTTAGGAAAAGATAATGTACACTTCACGACATAATTATTTTTGGTTTTCTGGTTGACAAAAGGGAAACTCCAGATTTTCTATCATGCCTTCAAAAACTTTTTTCAAGTGTCAGGAATCCTGGAAATGGTGTTTTAGAGGGTAAATCGCAGGACATGGCCCCGGACCTCCACTAGAAGGTGTGCATCCCCTCCTTTCTGGAATTCCTGGATCCGCCCCCGAAAAGGGACAATGACGGGTGTGCCTGTGCATTAGTTTACAAGAAGCTCTAATAACGCTTAAAATCTTGTTGTAATTCCGAAGTTGTAAGTTCTAGGTGAGGGAAAAAACCGCTGGTGAAGAACGGAGGGGAGCAGGAACAAGAAAGTGGCTAAAATGGCTGAAATTTTCCGCGACGCTAGTACTGACCATGCTCCGAGCCTTCTTCAGATGAATCGAAGATTGTGTCCAGGATCTTCCTCTGTCTTTCCGTCTCAGTTGAAAGGCTGTGGTCGATATCCGTCCCCTCTAATTCGTTATACCCTTGACGCCTTGTCGCTGCATTAATCTGAACGCATGCGCAGTCAAAACGCCTTTGGAAAAAGCGACTGCCCTTATAAACAGTTACCACAAGGGTGTGACAAGCCAAGATGACCAACAGAACCAGGCAGACATAGTATTTGGTTGGTTCGTTGTCCGTGATTTGCATGATTGACAATGTACATAGGACTAGCAGATACACGGATTCCGCGACGTTGACTCGTGCGCGAATGTAAGGCTGACAGTTACTATGCACGGCCAAGATCAGGACACACATGAAAACCATCAGTATCTAGGAATCAAAAAAGAAGAGGAAGAAGTCATCTTGCTGAAGCATGCATGTGCACTACACTGGAATTTTAAAGACCTCGTAACTGAGAATGAAAGCCTAGGGAGGCCCCGACTACACTAATGCGTTTTTAATAGTTTTCGTCTCAAAGAAAACGAAGCAAAACATTTTCGCCCACACTAGCATAAAGAAGAAGAACAATAACTTTATTTAACGAGGGTAAAAACACTTAATAGCATTTTCGTTTTGCTTTCACCTGTTCACACTAACCCGTTTTCGTATGAAAAAGCATACTTCTTGATACGTTGTTCCCTGTAGTCCGCACTAAAACGACCGAAAACGCTGATGAAAATGACAGTTTATGACGCTTTTTCATTTTCATTCAAGATATTGCTTTGGAGAAGTTAGTGTTACATCAAAGTAATATCCGTTTGGTTAAAATGTTTCACCCGTACTGAGACAAGATTTTCGCTATACTCTTCTACTTTTCAATGAAGGCTAACGGTTACCTTCAAAGACACCTTTTTCGGCATCAATTAAACTCGTGCTTTTCTTTACCTTACCTTTTTAGTTTGCCAGTTTGGAACGAATGCATAAGTGGCGACCAGGAGGACTCTACGACATAAATCCACTGACCACCACCAACGGCACTCGGGGCGCAAGCCGCTTGTCAGTGTGTTTAAATATTGAGGATCAACCCTCCAGAAGCCTTTGGTTAACAGAAACACCATGATTGGCGGAGGGATCACCAGAAACACAAGCACGAGAATAGCGATTACTGCCATTGGTAGATGATTACCATGGAAACACTCCATCGTGCCGTCATAGAAGAACACGTGTTTATCACCAACCTTTGGGCAAAACAGGATCACAAACGACGTTTCCACGAAGTAGTTGTAAATAAATACAAAGAGAAGCCAAAATGACCGCAGCATCGAGTTTCGACGAAAGTTAAATCTCAGGCAATAATTGGCGCTTAACACGTAGGCCAACAAGAAGATCGAAAGAGCGAGGACTGGACTTGCGTATCCAAAGGCGATGGTGTAAAGGTTATTTATTCCTTTTATGATACATGTCTTGGGGAGATAGATCAACGGACCTCCAAAGTTGAAGAGATCTGCTAAAAGGAAAACATGTCCTCCTATGTGGCTGACGGGATCGAAAATGTAGGGGAGTACTTGAAAGAAAAACAGGGGCCCTCTTAACTCGCTAGATATACCGGGATTGAGCCAGATGATGAGAATACACAAGATAACCACAACAGGAATGACAAGAGCCAGCACCCATCCAGACCTGGTGCAACTGACGCACTCAGACCACCTACAATGCATAGAAAAGTAACAAAGAAAAACCTGCGTAAGTGAGTTTTATTTCTATACAGCAGAATAGAAATTGATTCTAGGATGCCGCCAACTAAAATATTAAATTATAAAGTGGATTTACGTGGTAGTGGTTTTCAACTGAGTGTCGTAAAACCAAAACCAAAGTAATAACTCTGACCAATCACAACAGATGCAGACAGCTCAGTGAACCAATCAGAATTTGAAGTAATTATATGCACCGGGCGCCAAGCGCGGGAAAATGCACGTGTGAAACCCGCAATTGGTTTTGGTTTTGCTTCTCATTGGCTGAGAAAGTGGCGCGAGTTTTGTCAACCAGTCACAGAGCAAAGTAAAGTAAAACGTGAGCAAAGGCGAATTACTTTTGACACCCAGTTGAAGACCGCTCTATTTAAAACAACAACAGAAGAGTTTTTCTGATGTGCGCTGAAGGCAATACACTCACTTGTCCAGTGATCACCGTCTGCACTGTATTAGTGTCCCACGTTCATACTGGGGAGATTCCTGCATGGAAATCTCCACCCAGCTTAAAGCGGGAGCTCAGTCACGGTGTTTTGTCTTTTTTTTTTTTTGGCTCCGTACAAAATCTCCTTTAAATAGAAGGAAACCTGAAAATAATAATTTACTAAGATAGAAAAACATCAAAGAGATAATAATAAACCATAAAGGAACAAGGATTGTCAAGGATGGCGAAGATTGACACGGATTGCAAACGACGAATTTGAAAAAATTGAGGCCAAACTTTTCAAAATGCGCAAACCGTGACTGAGCTCCTTTAAGTGCCCCCCCCCCCCCACCTCCCCTTGAAAGATCCCCGCCGTTGAGAAATTGAGAAATAGGAGAAGAGCAAGGCCCTTTTTTTATTAAATGTCCGCTATTTAGAGGTCCCCACTTAGGTGAGGTCTCCCAGCTCCTCACAGAATTCTCCGCCTTGAATAGCTCACCTTGCTGGAGAAGCTAAGTGTTCGCCCTAAGGTGTCCGTCTTGGTGAGATGTACGTTTCGGCGGGAACTACAGCGTACTGAATGGCCCGGCCTACTTTACATGTCCAATAAAAATATCTCTTCACTCGCTATCTTAATATAAGGTGTCCACCAGTTTACTGTATGAGAGGACTTATTTCTACCAAACAAACTTGACATTTACTTATACCTTAACCCAACACTAGTATTCCTGGAGCATTCTCCACACAGCCATCCCCAGCGGTTTTTAGAGCACTGTTTATCACTGTTGTCTGGGTCATATAAGCATCCTGGGAAGTCCCCGGATGCACGTGTACAATTGCAGTACTTATATGGACAGAAGTATGTGACCAAGGTACCATCGTCAGTGATGCCAGCCCAGTACCCCTCCTTCAGGTAGATTGTTCCGCCATTCTCACATCTGTTGTGGCAAGGACAGAGATATTGCGAGGGTTACATACGTGCGTGTAGAGATACCATTGGCGTATTGACTGAATGGGAGAACCGGATGGGAAAAAACTCGATTCGAGGGTATGGCGTACGAACAGAAAGCCACATATACCCGTATACAAAACGACCGAGAGTCAATTTACATGTTCCCGTCATAGTCGACGTTTGCGATATCACTTTAATTAGGCTTGATTTCTTCTGGAAAGATTTGAGCTGAAAATCAGTTTGTGAACTTTCTGAATAGACCTTTTTCACTTGGGCGGTTTGTTTTCCCATTTACAGACCACGTGATATTCTCAAGAGATTTTCTTTAATCCATCTTAAAATTATTTCTTTATATGCACACGACTATTTGAAAATTTGAAAGGAAGAATTCTCAAGAGTATTATCACATGGTCTGAAATGGGGCAACAAACCGCCCAGTCGAAAAAGATCTATTGGGAACCTTGTACGAATTGAAGTGCGGGACAAAGAACGATTATTCCGGACTGGGCTACGTTTTCGCTTGATGTCCGGCCTTATGCAATAGACCTTTCCCGAACAAACAATAGCGCCAAGTCGAGGTCAGGGTGGACAGAAAAACAGTAAATGTATGAAAATGTCCACCCCAACCTCGCTCTGGTGCTATTGTTCGTACGCACTGAAGTGGAATGCTGGAAAGGTCTATTCAGTTTGCGAAAGTTGTTTCTTTATTTACAGCCGAGGATTGTGTTAGAGGGAATGAGCGTTGATAACTAAGGTTGTTTTTAACTTAACGTAAGGACGTCCAGATATAGAGACGTTGACCGAAGTTGATTATTTTTGTCCACGAGATTTCAACTATGAGTATCTGCCGCAATTCGGATCCCTACCTCATAATACCAGCCAGTTCTTTATTACACTTGCACGTTTTTGAATCAGCAGAGTAAAAGAATCCCGGACGACACGGCTGCAGCTCCAATTCAAAGGAATATCCATTCTGCAGCGTGGAGAAGAAATCAACGAATTGAATCTTGTGCTTGTCCTTGTCTTTTCTGCGGTGTGTCTTGTTGTACAATGCCTCAGGAACTTGGAAAGAGAACGGAACACTACTTGAACTGTTGGGCGAGAGTGCATACAGTATGTTTTGTAGCAGGAGCTTCGACGTGCTGTTGACGTCTACGTTGTCGGCTTCTGATGCGAAAGCAATGGCGTAAACATTGTGTCCAAGTTCATCAACAGCATGCAGATTCAGAAGAAAGTTTTGGCCAGGAGCGAGCTGTAATGGAATGACAATAGAGATGCACAATAGGAAGCATTCGTTAATTTATTTTCTTGGCATGTCAGGGTTTTGTAAGCAAAAGAAAACTAAAGAATGGTACCACAGAAATTAATAGAGCAGAGAAAAGTATGAACCATGGACCATACAACGAACGAACAAACGAACGAGCCAAACCAAAACAGACAGACGGACAGACAGACGAACAGACAGACAAACAAACAGACACACAGACACCCACACAGAAAAACAGACAGAGAGATAGATGGATAGACAGACACAGACAAACGGACACACAGATAGACAGACAGACAGATGAGGAGACAAGCAGTCAGACTTGCAGTAAGAAAGAACAGAAGAACGAAGCAACAGATAAACGAACCAACGAAGCAAGTAACGAGCGAACACAAGTAATAAGGAACAAACTACGAAACAAACGAGTAACAGTTTGAATAAAGGTCTGAATGAATGAATACACAAAAGAAAAGGAAGTAGATAATGTCTTATAGTTAAACGACTGAACTTCTATAAATTAAAGAAAACTGAAGAAAACCCGACAAGCCATGCATACTTTTACGGTAGAATTATCTTCTGTAGACAAGTGGAAACGTTTGGTGTCCGTGGCAATATCGTATTCTGATCCCGACAGAGCTTCCCCACCATCATCAAAAATAATCGAGTTGTTCTTGTACACAAAATTTCTGGACCAGCGAAGAGCTTTACTGGGATCGTGATATGGAAACTCCTCTGTCCACACACACCTCTGAAGAGATGACACAAAAATTGCGGCTCCTTTAAGGTTACTGCTATTCTCGATGAAGGATATGTTGGTCTGAGAAATAAAAAGGTTTACGGCAATAAAGCAACTATATCGATTAAAAACTACATTCCGTTCATATAAATTTGGCGTAGACTGACAAAAGCCAAAATTAAAGAAGTGAAAAGAAAGAAAATATCAGCTCAAAGAATGACTAGAGGGTCTCCGGATCGAGCGGTCCGGGTTCGAGCCCTGGCCGGGGACACTTCGTTGTGTTCTTGGGCAAGACACTTCAATCTCACAGTGCCTCTCTACCCTCAACCTCCAGCCTGATGGACCACTTGGCTCGTATGTAGACTTAACCTGTACCTTTTACTTAGGTGAATGGGATGAAGGGAAAAACGATCGGAAAACATTATAGGAGACCATCCTCGGAGACCCAGGGGCAGTAAGTGGGGGCGGGGAAAAGTCTAAACAGGCGAGAAAAAAATTCGGGCGAAGAATGTCAAGAAGGAGAGAAAGAGCCCCTGGGGACAAGGTTTTAACAGACCAGTTCCGAACGGTCAGAGTAGTTCTGGCTTCTGATTGGTGCCAGAAAACCTTTGTTTTTTTTCTGCCCAATCACAGAGTAGCAAGACTAGGTATCGTTTCGTGTTTCCTTACACGAGAGATACATACAGGCCAGTTGCTCGCCATATTTGTCTGGGTCGTTCGCCGAGGGTTTACTCTTTCTCTCCTTCTTGCCTTTTCTTCGCCCGAAATTTTTTTCGCCCGTTTAGACCTTTCCCCGCTCCCACTAACTTCCCCTGGGTCTCCGAGGATGTATGGGAGACCTGAACTATCCCTTTTGGGTTAAAGGTAAACGAGCTAGTTCCAGTCCCAGCATCGTCCAAGGTTGGCTCCAGTCCTATATTATCCTTACCTTCCATTTAGATGGTGGCTCGTGGGGATCGCGGTATGCCAGAAAACAGTCGGGATTTTTCTCGTGTATAAACTCGTCCATCGTGTATTCCTTCACAAAAATGGCTCCACCCAGACCCCTCGCTTTATTTCCTAAGAACATCAGCTCGCTGTCAGGGTATAGAATAATCTGACTTGATTCCAAAAGCACTGCGCCTCCATTCGTTCCTGAGTTGTTGGTAAAAACCAACTGTCCTTGAACGTTTATAACGCAATCCTGAAACCCGGCGGCACCACCTCCGTTGTTGCGCATAAAAACATTTCTTCCTGTAAACTTCACATTAACCCGTTGACTTGTGAAAGGGCTGGTGCGCGCGAACCTTGACATATCATGGTCCGCTATGGTGCAATCGATAAACTCCGGGGTCACATCCACCGTTCTGCCGTACGGCAGAGCCGTGGTGAAGCGAATAGCCGTGCTGGCACTACCAAGATTGTTGCTGAACACAACAGTGTCAAAGCTCAACACAGAGTCGTTCGCTGTTCCATCGTAGTTCATTAAGAAGACATTCATCCCGGCGCCTCTCTTAGACTGGTTTTCGCTGACTGTGCAGTTTTTGAAGATGGTGGTGATACTTGACGCATTGTCCCACTGGGAAAATATCAATCCCCCTCCGGTTTGTCCAGCTATGTTCTTTAAAAATCTTGAGGTCCTTATGGAGTAGCTGTTTCCTGACGCCATGTTAGTGTTGGCGAAGTAAACCCCTCCTCCATAAGTTGCTGAATTGTTCGAAAAAATACTGTCTTCTATCACAACGCGACATTGATCGGTTTTTTCTAGAAAAACGGTAAGAAGGCCTCCGCCTGTGCTAGTGAAATGGGATACATTTGAGGAAGGTGCAACGAAATGTGTCGACTTATTCGTCACGGCAGAATTTAATGTGAAGTTAGAACTTCTGATTATTATAGAAAGATTTACAGCTTTACGGAACAAAAAACCCGCGCCTCCAGCCGCAGTTGTAATACCGTCTTGAAACTTTTCACTAGAATTTTGCCTATTGGATGTATTATTCATGAAAAGGCAGCTGTCGATTGCAACCCCGCTGTCAAAGCCATTTATCCCAGCCTGCTTGTTATCTTTAAACACGCAATTCATGAAGTTTATTTCATCAGAGTTCCATATGATCACGGCAGCAGCGAAACGAGGACCACAGTTTTGGAATCCAAGGTTTACAAAGCTGATGTTTCGTGTTTTATTGGTGAGATCATGACGTGATCCTATCTCAAATCCAGCCGAGATATTCGTGCAGTTAATAATAGATCCAGTTGAGTGATTTGAGTTTAGAATAATGTTTTTGTAAGGACTTGTTTGAATGATTTTGACCCGTTCCTCCAAGTCGTAAACTTGATCCTCGATTGAAAAAGTGAAGTTTGTTTCATTGCGGTTTCTGCTGTCCTCTGTGGCAAACAAAGCGAATGTTACCGATCCACAGGGCCTTGCTGCATTAGAAACCAAGCATGACAAGTTATCTTTCCCAGTTATTTTCGAAATTCCGATCCGAACAGCTGTCGATTCGAAACCGATGAAGATCCAAACCAAGTTAAGTACTGAAAGGACGGCGTTCAAGTTGTAGCCTGGCATTTCCGAAACAAATCTGTCAAATCTCTCAAAATGCAGTAAAAGGGAGATCGTACGTTTTCCACATGTGAAAGAGAAAGCGCTTTGAAGTTGATATCAACTAAAATAATTGAAGTTTCAGGTTCCGATATCCACTAGCTACAATAGGTCAAACCAACTCGTGACTGGCATTAAAAAATACGTCGTCACGCCTTCGCGTGACCTATCGTTTGTTTTCGGTTCGCACGCGAGCCCATTGCTTGCAGGGACAGTTTATTTCGGTTTCGGCAGCCAATAAGCGAAAAGTAGTTCGAAGCCGTGAGCAGTTGCCACGGCTTCGCCGCTCAGCCAACACGAAAATTCCCTCAAGCTGACCTCGAAAGAAAGAAGTGCCTGCATATACTGGCAGCGTGAAAAATCCATCTGACACACCCGATTTGGCCATACGGAGACACCCTCTTATAGCTGACCAAAAGGGTCATGGCCTTTGTAAATTAGAAAGAAAACAGAACGTACCATTACATTCTCTCGTGTTTTTGGCTTCTTGGTCAACGATCCGTGAAAAAGAAAACAAAACGAAAACGAAATATGTCTGATTGTTTTGCCAATGTACCTTACTTTGAGGTCCTATTTTGAGGTCTTCGGGATACTTGGCGGGGAGGGGGGGGGATTAGTGGGATAATGGGATATCTAGATCGGATAAAACGGGATATGGTGTAGGAAAATCGTTAAATTTGCAATTGGAATAACTGGGATACGGGATATTTGTACGGGTAATCATAAGGTTTCGAGTTAAATTTGGAATTAATTTCCACGAGTGAGTTTTTCAAAAAGCTGAAATTGCACGAGCCGCTTCGGCCGGTGCAATTTCAACTGTTTGAAAAAATCACAAATGCAAATTAATTCCAAATTGAACGAGAAAAACCGTATGATTACTTATTAATTAATAGTATAAACATGAAAAAATTTGCGTGGAGGAGGTGCTGGAAGACCTTTCTTGAAACCATTTTTTCTCATTCGAGAAACCTTTTCTCAAAGTTTCCGCACAAAATTCTCATCATTTTACGTAATATCATTGGCTTCGAAAATTTGCTATTGTCTTTCAGCCAATCATTATCCAGAATTACGATGTGTAATTTGCACTGGTGTTACACTTTTTGCACTGGTGCTACACTTGAACTGCACTGCTCTCAGCCAATCAGAATCGACTAATTTTTTCATTTATATTATTAGGTTAACGATAAAGATTAGCGAAAAAACTGAGCAACGACGTTTCGGTGTCATCCTGGCACCATTTTCAAGTTAAAAAATATTTGTGCGAAAAGTAAATTAATTTATACCAATGGTAGAGGTGCGAAATAGAATAAATTAAGATTAAGATAGCTGTTCAATGTTCATGTTCATTCCAATGAGGTGTCAAACACTGGTAATGAGTTCAGTGTCTGTTCAAAGCCTAAACAAATACTTTTGCGCGAATGGAGTCTGACTGTGTGTTAAGGCTCGGTTTCTTCTTGCGAATCCACAACATTTCGTGGATCAAGCAATCGAACTTTCCCTGACATTTCTTTAGGATCTTAAAGTTATTAGTCAGGTCACCAACTGTATCAACTCGGTGTTCATTTTGAAGGTGTTTTCCGATGGCGGTAAATCGGTGTTCCTCAATGCGCTTGTAAAGATGACGGCTAGTGTAACCGACGTATTCTGCATCACACAGATCACATATATAGTTATAAACAACGCACTGTTGATTGATCAAAGGTGGTTTTGGCTCTTGTACTTTGAGATCATCGCCAATTTTACGGCTTCTGAACACCGGCTGTAGTTTGTGATCAAGTTTATTACTCAAGTCCGAGAGATGTTTCTTTACTATGTCCGCTGATTTCTGGTCTTTAAAAGGCAGGACAATGCGGTAGATATTCTCTGTTGGAGGCGTCGATCTTGTGTCTGGTGACATCACTGAATTAACGAAACGGGTGATGGTGGAGTTCACAAGAGAATCTGAGTACTTGAGGTTAGAAAAGATCAGTTTAAGGCGTTCGCATTCTGTTGAGAATAGTTCCCATGTTGAGGACAAGCGGTAAGCACGGTTTAACATGGTTTTAACTAAAGATCTTTTATAGCGGTTGTCGACATGACTTTGGTGGTGTAAGAGGAGACCAGTGTTTGTGGGTTTACGGTAAACACTTGTTACCAGCTTGCAGCCCTTCTTGCATATTTCAATGCCGACAAATGGTAGTTTACCGTTAGATGCGATCTCCATGGTGAAGGATATGGATGGATGACAGTTGTTCAAAGTCTTCAGAAAGGCTTCTGCGGTTGGTATGTCTTTCATTGTGGCTAGTGTATCATCCACGTAGCGTCTGTAGAAGTCTGGCAACTTGTTCTCGTTTTGTAGCTTTTCCTCGATAGAACAAAGAAAAGTATTGGCCATTAGGGGACCCAAGGGAGAGCCCATCGCTACGCCATCAATTTGTTGGTAGAGTTGACCGTTAAATTGAAATAGCTGGTCCTTTGTTGCTACTGACAACAGTTCAATTAGATCAGCTTTGCTGATGTTTAGATGGTGTGTTTTGTTAAACCAGTTGTCAACAAAAGCTCTATCAGCAAGGATCTCGATGGTTTCTTGTAGTGGGACGTTCGTAAATAGCGAAGAGACATCATAAGATACTAGGATGTCAGATTCGTTGAGGCTCAGATTGCGAATCTCATCAGCGAAGGAAAATGTGTCAGATATTGTGTAGCTGTTGATCGACAGGGGCTTCAGTTTATCGTCGAGCCATCTCGCGAGGGCGAAGTTGTAAGTACTTGTGGCGGATAGAATGGGCCTCATCGCCAGTTTTTCTTTATGAGTCTTTGGCAGACCATAAAGATGGGCGAGTCGTGATCCTTTCGGGCAAACTGAGTCGGCAATCTGTTTTGGGAGAATTTTGCGCACGACAGATTCAAGGTGTTTCTCTTTCTGCAGTAAAGGGTGGTAGTTTGTGGTTAGTTTGGTTAGAAGCTTGTTCTGTGTCGAGGTTTGAAGTTTTCCTTGCCGCAACGCATCTCTTCAATGGACATTCAAGCTAGCTTCGAGAAAGCCTTCTGGCAACTGGAGCCTTCTTTATCCGACAATAAGAAGGAATTAGCTGCGGCGACCCTTCGATCGATCGCGCTTAACTACATCGAGTGCAAAGCCCCCAAACCACCGAAAGCGCTACAAAGAGCTATTGAGCAACTAAAACGAAGAGATGACATCGTAATCACGAAACCAGATAAAGGTACAGGAGTAGTTGTTATGGATAAGGCAGAATATGTTCGCCTTTTGAGTGAATCTTCCATCAACGATACAGCTAAATTTACCGCCGTAAGTTCGGAGAGACCCAAGACGCGTGGACGACCGCTCAAAAACTACCACCCTTTACTGCAGAAAGAGAAACACCTTGAATCTGTCGTGCGCAAAATTCTCCCAAAACAGATTGCCGACTCAGTTTGCCCGAAAGGATCACGACTCGCCCATCTTTATGGTCTGCCAAAGACTCATAAAGAAAAACTGGCGATGAGGCCCATTCTATCCGCCACAAGTACTTACAACTTCGCCCTCGCGAGATGGCTCGACGATAAACTGAAGCCCCTGTCGATCAACAGCTACACAATATCTGACACATTTTCCTTCGCTGATGAGATTCGCAATCTGAGCCTCAACGAATCTGACATCCTAGTATCTTATGATGTCTCTTCGCTATTTACGAACGTCCCACTACAAGAAACCATCGAGATCCTTGCTGATAGAGCTTTTGTTGACAACTGGTTTAACAAAACACACCATCTAAACATCAGCAAAGCTGATCTAATTGAACTGTTGTCAGTAGCAACAAAGGACCAGCTATTTCAATTTAACGGTCAACTCTACCAACAAATTGATGGCGTAGCGATGGGCTCTCCCTTGGGTCCCCTAATGGCCAATACTTTTCTTTGTTCTATCGAGGAAAAGCTACAAAACGAGAACAAGTTGCCAGACTTCTACAGACGCTACGTGGATGATACACTAGCCACAATGAAAGACATACCAACCGCAGAAGCCTTTCTGAAGACTTTGAACAACTGTCATCCATCCATATCCTTCACCATGGAGATCGCATCTAACGGTAAACTACCATTTGTCGGCATTGAAATATGCAAGAAGGGCTGCAAGCTGGTAACAAGTGTTTACCGTAAACCCACAAACACTGGTCTCCTCTTACACCACCAAAGTCATGTCGACAACCGCTATAAAAGATCTTTAGTTAAAACCATGTTAAACCGTGCTTACCGCTTGTCCTCAACATGGGAACTATTCTCAACAGAATGCGAACGCCTTAAACTGATCTTTTCTAACCTCAAGTACTCAGATTCTCTTGTGAACTCCACCATCACCCGTTTCGTTAATTCAGTGATGTCACCAGACACAAGATCGACGCCTCCAACAGAGAATATCTACCGCATTGTCCTGCCTTTTAAAGACCAGAAATCAGCGGACATAGTAAAGAAACATCTCTCGGACTTGAGTAATAAACTTGATCACAAACTACAGCCGGTGTTCAGAAGCCGTAAAATTGGCGATGATCTCAAAGTACAAGAGCCAAAACCACCTTTGATCAATCAACAGTGCGTTGTTTATAACTATATATGTGATCTGTGTGATGCAGAATACGTCGGTTACACTAGCCGTCATCTTTACAAGCGCATTGAGGAACACCGATTTACCGCCATCGGAAAACACCTTCAAAATGAACACCGAGTTGATACAGTTGGTGACCTGACTAATAACTTTAAGATCCTAAAGAAATGTCAGGGAAAGTTCGATTGCTTGATCCACGAAATGTTGTGGATTCGCAAGAAGAAACCGAGCCTTAACACACAGTCAGACTCCATTCGCGCAAAAGTATTTGTTTAGGCTTTGAACAGACACTGAACTCATTACCAGTGTTTGACACCTCATTGGAATGAACATGAACATTGAACAGCTATCTTAATCTTAATTTATTCTATTTCGCACCTCTACCATTGGTATAAATTAATTTACTTTTCGCACAAATATTTTTTAACTTGAAAATGGTGCCAGGATGACACCGAAACGTCGTTGCTCAGTTTTTTCGCTAATCTTTATCGTTAACTGTATTTCCAAATTTAATCTTATAAGTATATTATTAGGGCCAGAAATTAACGGGATGTGGGATGATACAACCCCTCCAAATGGGGCTTCACCTTTCATCGTTGCAAGACGTAAGCCCATGTCTCTCTATATTTTACATACCCTGTTCAAGCCTTCGGGAAATTCCACTCTCCTAGTTTTGAGGGGTGAAGTGTATCGAGGAGACAGACATGTATATACATGGGATAAGTTGATTTCGAAAGCCTAGTAGGCTGCCTCAAATTCCCCATGATTTAATTCGCTGGTTAGGAATTGAACTCCATGCCCGTTGAGCTCAAATTATGGTTATAAAGTGGAACGCTTGTAGGCCATTCTCAAATGTCAGTATTTCTTTTGAACACATTTAAGATAACCTTCATATTTCCTTTCGGTCGAGGCAAAGGAAAAAAACAAAGAAAAGAAAAACAACTAAATTTCATGACAACTCTAACGCCATTTGTTGATACGTTGCATTTCGAACTGTTGTACAGTTATTCCTACTATTTCCCAAGGGGAGGTCGACTCCGGATCGAGCAATCCGCGTTCGAGTCCTGGCCGGGGACGTCATTTTGTGTTCTTGGGCAAAACACTTTACTCTCACAGTGCCTCTCTTCACCTAGGTGTATAAATGGGTACCGGCAAATTTAATGCTGGGCATAACTCTGCGATGGACTAGCATCCCATCAAGGGGGGAGGAGTAGAAATACTCTTAGTCTCTTCATGCTACAGAAACAGGAGCTAAGCGCCGGTCTGATGGGCCACTTGGCTTGTGAGCAGACTTCACATTTAACTCACTATTTCCCGAGTGAACCAATCCATTCAAGACGAATATAATAACATTAAAACGTGACATTTATTTAACATGTATCTTCCCAGAACATGCATACTGTAAATTCTTGACAAATATTCTCCTGGACAATTTTAAACGCCATTAATTATATTGTAATTCCGGTTATTTACTTAAATATATAGAAATAACATTTTGCAGTGTCACACACGGACCCACCAATGACATAATAATGACACAGCTTTGGACGCACATAAATGTAATTCCTCACAGTACGACAAACAAACACAGTCCAGCTGGTTTGGAGGTGATAACCATGAAAGCATAGCCTTTTGAACCATATATCCCAACAGATTGACATACGATTTCTCCTTAGAACATTAGTAAAATATTTAGAATAAGGGTGATGAGAAAAAAGATCATTAATACTGTTTGCGTTGAAGAGTAACCGACATAGCTAAGATAGGAGAGCAAGTTCTCGTGAAAACAACAAAGGAAAATATTGAAATTAGTAATGGGAAAATGGATTTTGAGCTTGTAATTGAACAAGTTAAGCAATTTACACCATGTCCAAAAACCCAAGTTCGTGTTCTGTATTAATTAAAAGCTAAATATACAAAATTGACACAAAATGTATTTTAGAAAAACTGGCTGTCGAATTAGTAACATTCAAAAGTACGGTCATAATATTTACCATTAAATCACTAATTACACTACAACATTTTGTTTTCGAATTCATTTGTTAAAAAGCTATGCAGTCATGGCTATCCTGAGTTGAAATGATAAGACACATTTTTTGGGCACAAATGAAACAGTGGTGAAACAAAAAACTTTGGTGCAGCAGTTAATTTGGAGATCTCCAGACGAGCCTTTATAATTAATATCTCAATAAATTTACCTTAAGTAATTAAACTAACAATAATTGCAGCTTTCATCTTCAAACCCAGGTAAGTAAGAGCTTCAGTTTTAATTGCCCACAAGTTGAGGTTTGAAGAAGAATTCTGAATTCCCTGACAGGTGAAAACACATGTAAGTACAAATCAGGTTAAGCAATGAATCTTGCCTGTTCTATCATTAATTTCCAAATGAAATTGTCAAGTGGACCTGATTTGTTGCATACACAAGTTTCAACTGACGATACTCTTTAATTAATAATTATTATAGTCACATGCATCTTAGAATTACATAATTAAAATTACTTAACTTAAATATTTATTTAATATTACTTTAACAAGATGGTCATTACATTGTTAGCTATGCTGTTCACACAAGCAAAATTAAACTGTTACTTCTTAGCAACCTTGCCATTTTCCTTTCACTACTTGCTACAGACACCAAAAATATGTGCTAAGATTAAGGAAGTTGTTAGTTTTACTAAAGCTGTTCATTCAGTACTGTATGCAGGACTTGAATTAGTTTATGTCTAAAATATCAATATGACACTCGACATATGAAAGTCTACACTACACATATTTCAAAAAATTCTTCCTGGTACAAAATAAATAAGTTATCTAACTGCCTAAACAACCAAAGAAAACAAGAGAAATGGCCAAAAAAGATACAAAAAATCCCAGGACAGCCAAAGAAAGTAACATTTGCTTTAACAGAAGGATGTATTGAAGTTCAACTTTAATCTGATTGAAGAGGACCATTCAAGGGATTCTAGACACACATGTGCACTTCTGACATGGGCTTGGACTCACATGTAAATGTGGCCATCAGGTCCCCTTATTTGAGTTTGGCACATTATTTTGAATCAGTCCATAGCTATAGGAAAGCCACTTGGAAGCTGCAAGCATTTCATTCAAAAAGAAATAAAAGCAAAAAACCACGGTACATTTTCTCAGCAAACTACTATGCATATTGCAAGAACTGTCAGAAAGGTTGTTTCATCACTTGCGTTTGGCTTGTGACTTGCCAACCTTTCTGATGTTTTTACCAAATCATTGTTTTGAGCCATTTCTCTGGTCTTAAAGTATGAAAACTGTTTTCTTTGCTTTTGAGCATACATTAGCAAGCTAGATAAATTAGAAACATTATTAACAGCTTTCCCTAACCCATTTAGCCCTTACTTTGATCAACAGGCTATTTCTCATAAAATTGCTGATCAGGAGAATTCAGTGACAGATTAGTGAAGGAAATCTAGGCTTACAGATAAACTCTCCTAAATCTAATACTATAAGAAAAGTACGGGAAAAGTTGCATGTTGACCAAGAAGTAAAAGATAAAAGGATGCAGGTTACGTCACTATCAGACTACACTTTCATTATACACTGTAACTTACATTGAATTCAAATTTATATTTCATGCACAGCCGTTAACCATTAATTTCATTACTACAATCTTATACAAAACTATAAAACATTAACTTCCTAAAATTTCTTCATCTGATAATTAAAATATTATATATTACCAAAACATAATAAAATAACATACTAAAATGCTAACCTATCTATTTGTCAGGCAAAACACTGTAGAATCAGTCAGCTTCAAGTGCAATTTGAATATTTGCTAATCAACTTTTTGCTGGACTTATTTAAGGAAACTGCCTTCCAAGTTTCACTATTTTCCTGCACATGTTCACACCAATTTTGAAGCTGAAGGGTTACAAGAAAGCACAGTTTGAAGAAAACAAGATTAGATTTAGGTTTGTACTATAAATGCTTTACAGAGGTTCTTTAATTGGGACAGATGTCATCAAGAGTGATAAAGGTGTTAGGTTACTAGAAAAAGACTGGTATACACACACAAGGGAGTTATGAGGTGAGAAGACTCCTTTAAGGTATTAATTATGTCAGTGTCAATACATCATCTCAATACCAAAACTACAAGAAAATTATGGACAAACATACAGTGCAAGAATCATCTTTGCAGTTAAGCTGTTTGCTGCAGTAGCCCTCTTATACAAAGAAAGGACACCCTCACAGCATTTTCACTGCAGTAAAGTAAACAGGCAAGCTTCTTCAAGACAACTATGCATTAGCATAAACCTTACAAGCCATCAACCCAGACTTCTATCCTGCAGAAGTCTTTCATCAAAATCTTTCCAAGCCACGCAACAGTCCAGCTGTTGGTGTTACCAAGGTCACACTTTATACAGAGTTGACGCTTATAATGAAAGTTTCATTATTTTTCTATAAATTCTCTGCAAATCTAGAACAAAGAGTTTTTGTGTGTGATACCAGCTATACAGAGTATACAATTTACATACTATTATACATATCAGTTACAAATTTAGGTCTTAATGTAGCTGTTTACAGGAAGATGCCTTCAGTACTACCATATTTTTCTCAAATTTTATATTCGGATGCAAGGCCTTTCATGTGTAACGTTCTGAAGATTTAATTTACCTATTGAGAAATAAAGATATGGAAAAAAAGGGTGATCCTAATTTTCACAAACCATCAGAAAAGAATAATCACTTCCATGTGCAGTACAAGCAAAAACAAAAAGTGTTGGGAGAGTGAAGGAAGCTTCCTGCATTCTACATCACCATGTACATTATTTTACATAGCATCATTAACAACTACGATAACGTTATGCAGAGTTAAACTTACTTTTCCACTATTTAGTGAAACTATAATTTGCAAAGTAACAGAAAATACTTGCATAAAGCAGATGAGCATTGAATGTATTTGCACCAATAGGGTTGACTTGATTCCAGCCAGCTCTAAAATACGGACAAAAATATTACTGTAACAGCTTTTCAATGACACTGCCACATCGCAGCACTTGACATCACAACTGGTGGCCACTGACAACAAGGACGCAAACGACAGCGAACAAGTACACATCCCACTATTTCACGAACGTATTGATCATTTGAATTTGGCACAAAGTTCAAACACTTCCCATCAACATACGAACATTCAGGTGAGATGGCTGCCACTTAATGATGGCACTGTCCCCTCATAGCAACATCCATTAGCTAAACACAGACTTGTACGGGAACATGGACAATGAGATTTAGACAAAAGATCTTGACATGGGCTTTGGACACTGTTGAACTGAACAGTGACTACAAAGCCATCTGTTATCCCCACCTGAGAACAAGAACAACATAGTTAAGGTTTAGCAATGGTTCAACAGAAAGAACTACAGTATTCAATTCAAATTAAATTACAGCTGAACCAAAGAAAAGTTCAGGTTTAGCAACCACATGACCAATTTAGGAAGTATCAAGTATATGCTTTTTATGCATAGCTGCATGCTGTAATTTTCTTCAAAAGAACATGCACATTGATGATACCCAAAATAAATAACAATGCATTGACATTACTATTGATAAATTTAAATACTGACTATTAATTATTGACTATTTTTAAGAATTTAAGATTTCTTTACCCTGACTACTGAAGCTTTTCTTCAAACCCCATAGTTAGTAGACAGACGTTCTCGAAGGGCAGCAGGAAACTGGCTTGAAAATCGCTTCCAGTTTTCCTCTCCGACCTGGTTTTTAAAGCCATGAAGGATCTAAATCCAAGTTGTGAGGACAAAGACAAAGAAATGTTATGGTTGACTACACTGCATGTTAGATAGTAAATGAAAAGATTCCAATACAAACATACCTTTAGGAACATCTCCTTCAAGTCTGGGCCAGGGTTCACCCAGGATGCTACAGCATCACAGAAGAATATGAAGTCCTACAACAGAGCTTTCGTTAGTCACTACTGTAACAATAAATAATATTATACATAACAGGGCAGTGCATTCATTATTTTGTATTTAATCGTCACCTTACCTGGACAACTCCACCAGGGTTGAGACCAATCATATTACAGATACCTCGGAAGGCAGAGTCCTTCTCCTCATTGTCTCGTATGTTCCGCAATGATGTGCACCTGAAAGGTGAAGAATTTAATAAGTTGTATACATAAAATGTTTGCCACAGACATCAGTTTTTAAAATTCCCTTATTTAAAATACCAGAAAATAGTAGCAGCCTTCAACCATTCCCTTTATAGTCATTCATTTATTTAAGACTGAAACATTTCTTCCAGCCATCAAAGGAATTAAATCTACACTGTTGTAATTTCAATTTTCAGACTTTTCTTCAAAATTGGCATTTTTCTTGACTTGAAATAAAACTGCCTGATGGATGGATGGAAAATGAGGTGCGTCTACTTTTTATCCTTAGAAGGGTCTAACTAGGAACTTCATATAGACCATCATTGATAGGAGAGCAGTCTTAAGAAAAAATGATGCTGACATTTGGTCACGCGATTGCTCAGTTTTGTTGCGTGACTGTCTGTCAGAGCATTGTAACAGAAGATACTTTGGAGTCCATCCATAAAGGAGTTGCATTGTGGACTAAACTTCTAAGATATAACAACATTCTTCTTTCAGTTGTTGTAAAACAAAGCATCGTTAATTGCTGGTTTTCAGTGTCACGCAATTCAAAATAGATCAAAATCAAAATCAAAACCGGTCAATAGATAAAGTCCAGAATCTGGGAATCAAAAGAAAGTAAATATACAAAGACTCTTGCCAAAATTCTGGTCACAGCAATTTTTCTTATGCGAGATACATGGAGAAATTTTTTACCCAAATTTATAGAGATTTGTATGGAGATGTCATGTTGGTGCCCATCCGTATGGGCACCAACATGGCGGCCGGAAACCAACAGAAACATCTGTCACTGAGTTTTGCTACAAAAGCGTGAATTTATCCCTCGAGGAACTCTAAAACACTAAAATAATACTTTTTTTAAGAGATGAACTGTTCAGATAGCCAAGTTCCCCATGACAGCCCTGGGCCGTCATGTAAATGCCGTGTCACGCAAAAGCTTAGAAATTCAAGCGTAGTGTATCACAAAACCAAGAACCCATTCAGAGCGAAAATTTGTATGAATATTAGTTTTCAGCTGCTCTTATATATCATTAAAGTGAAATCTCAGCAAGATCAATAGTTTTGTAGTTCGAAGTTTAGTGACGTCATGTGAAAACCAGCCATAGAGGGGAATGGTTTAGAAGCCCAGCAAAGTTTTTTGTTGTACGTTTTTGTTCTCTTTTTTGGTCATGACCGTACACAAAACACAATAGTTGTTTACTCCATAATGAGGAACTATCCAAAAGAAACGTTTTGGTTACGTAATTCATGCATAGTGTATGAATGCAAAACAAAAGATTGTAATCAGTCATGGACCTTCCAACATAAATCTTGGCATCTTTGTTTGCTCCTCTGATGTTTGTCGGGCTTCATAACCATTCCCCTCTATTAACTATGAACAAAGTGAAGACTAGGCCCATCAAAATTATTGGTCATCAACAATTCTTTCCCAAGATAATCTCCCAGACACTTATTCAATTAAAACTTGTGATCAAACCATTAACCATGTAAAAACACAATGTAGAATAGTTATTGTTAAGCGGGTTGCATTATTGTAAACAAGTTAGATAACACAATGTATTTATTATGCAATGTTGCACTATAACAATGGACAAAATTTTACTCAGAAAACACAAAACAAAAACCACCAACAATAAAAGCAACACAAGTAAAAAAAAGTAAACACTAATACACACCACTTCTGAATAAACTGCGGTAACAGGGGTGCCACCTCTTGCGGACAAACTAAACCCAGACGCCCAATTGTGATAGCTAAAAACACAACAATTAACAGGGAAAGAAACAAATTCATGCAGTCAGAACATAGAATAGTACACAAACATGCACACAGTCACTGCCTCACCAACTTTATTAACATGTCTGTGACTGTTAACATTATCTGTAATTACTTTTGACATACAATGTAGTACATGTAATTACACAATGCTACATCAGCGAGGA
Organism: Orbicella franksi; assembly: GCF_964199315.1. NCBI lineage: Eukaryota > Metazoa > Cnidaria > Anthozoa > Scleractinia > Merulinidae > Orbicella > Orbicella franksi. The sequence continues at coordinate 3,516,758 of NC_138158.1, read as the reverse complement.
AAGGGCAAAAGGACCATTCTTGCACTGTGTCCCACGGTACACGTAATTGTCACAAGGTAATAAAAAATTACTACTCTTTGAAGGTTGGGTTTCATAATTCCAAATAAGTTAATTTATCTTCCTACTGAAGGATACCTTTAAGTTTCTACATTGTATATTTATTCCAAAGAAAAACACCCAAAGGGATAATAAACCGCTGAGGAACAAATACATGTATGTCAAATATTGCAAAAGATTGACATGGACTACAGAACTTTAAGTGGACACACAATCATAGTTTCCAAGATACTGTACCTTAATAAATAATAATTATTTTTTGAAAAAGCCTTTCTGAAAAAGTGCAAGTTATAATTTTTATGCTTGCTATACTTAACAAAGTGTGTCCTTTTCTGATTACAAAGCACAGGATGTTTATTTACAACCATTTAAACATTTCATGTTTAGAATTTATGTTTTATGGCACCTATGACATCACGTGATGCATATATTCAAAATCTATGACGACAGAAAAGGTTAATAGCAATAAAGCAATTTGCAGAAAACAGCCCAAAACGTTATACAAATGTAAAACATGACTTATCATAGATCAAGGATGAACATACAGTAATGAACGCTACATGTGTCATGATAACAGAGCAAAGTAACATACAGTGAGTAAAATGCATTCAATGGAGGAACTTGAAAAAATTTGAACTGGCCCAGGATCTTTTTTGTACACTGTGGACAATATATGTAGCAAAGAAAGATAAATCGCAAAAGTAATGTCATCAGACTTGTGCATGATGATCAGTTTGCCCTTCCAGTTAACACAACGCCAGCTTAATGTGGATGCACTTGATGTTTACAAGACAACAATTCTACAACAAAAGACAAGTTAGTTTCCTTATAGTACATGTAAGCCACAAATCATCCAGTCACTTGTGTTATGGTTAGTCACACAACTGACCACAGAATGATGGGGTGAGGAAACACAAAATAATTCAAACAGTTACGCACCACACGTCCGGCAATGCACTCACAAACAGGCAAATGACAGCTGGGCGGTTTCTTTTTTTCGCAAACAATTTGTTGTAGAAGGTACAGGTAAAGGCACATTGCTGTAGCTGCTTTTAGAGCTTTTAAGGTACTTGTACAGTTTCTTAGTTCAAGAAGGTCAGGATTCAAGAGAGCCGATAGTAAATGACTGGAGAAGCGTATCCACCAGAAGATTATTTGAGTTCACTATAACTAGAGTTTTAGACAGCTTGGTCCAACTGTAGTCACTTTGGGCTTGATAAACTGAAGGGACCCACCAAGCTATGAAAGTAATAGTCCTCCAAAAGGAGTGATCTCCTTAATTTTGCAACTGCAGGGTAAGCCTTTACTGACATGACCATCAGTTTATGGCTCGTGTATAATTGTTCCTTTTTCATTACAAACTGAGCATTTCTCCTAGAAGAACTGCAAACAATAGTTTACCTTGAAATCTCGTCTGCTTATCTCCTTCTAAATGTTTTTTTTTCTTCTCTCTCTTGGTCTGATTGAAAGTTTGCCTTTAATTATGATTTCTTTCAGGTTCAAGCTGACAATGCAGATGCTGCTGGCCATATCAGAATTTCAAGGTAAGAATGGTATGTCCTCCACATTCATGGCTATATGTAGTAGCTACAAGGTACATGTTTCAATGTTGACATTTACCTGTGTTCTCTTGCAGCGTCTTTGGAGTGTGAGGTCTGTTAATAATAGTGATAAGCTGTTGCAACACCAAGTTGATATACTGCTTCATTTCAGATCCTAAATTTTAGACAACAAAAAAAGTCAAAATAATTTTACTCAAATACAATGTACATTCAATAAAAGAGGCCAATGCAAGAAATTCAAGGTCTGTATGTTTCTAGCAGTACTAATGTGCATAGCGTCATTAACTTTGACATTTTCTATGACAAGTATCTTACACACCCTCTTTCTTTGGTGAAATCAAACACAACTGATTGCAAAAATTGTCAAATTTTAAGTTCAATTAAAAAAACAACAACAACAACTTGCAGAGTGGCACTGATAAATCCAATGCAATATGAATTATACCTTACCTAACTGTACAGAGATTTCTCCAATGGCCCAAGTAGCATTGTTGCAAACAGAAATGAATTCTGGATTGAGATTCTGACCCAGGATTGGTAAAAAATCCCCTGCAAGACATTGAGTTGAACATACACAAGTATTAACAGATGGTAATTTACTTTTTCATGTGAGACAAGCAATGTCCTATCTCTGTAGCAAAATGTCTGTTGTTTTCACTTACCAATGCAAGGTTTGACATGCTGGAAGCAGGCTTTAGTCAAATCTCCCAGCAGGGCAAACGAGCTTTGTCTTACTTCCGGCATTTTGTCCTGAAAATCCAACAAAGTAGACCAGTTAACCTTTCTACGTACATGTAAAATGGAAAAGCTGTTACTAGTTACTTAAAGGAGCTCAGTCACAGTATTTTGGCCACTTACAAAATCCCCTTTAAAAAAAAAGGAAATCTGAAAATGGTAGTTTACTAAAATAGAAGAACACCAAAGAAATAATAAACCACAAGGGAACAAAGATGGTTAAGGAAGAAGATTAACATGGATTACAAACAAAAAACTTAAAAAATTGAAGCAAAGCTTTTCACGATGAGCAAACCATGACATAGCTCCTTTAACAGAACTTGTGATTCTTAACAATGCATGGCAATCTTAAAAAAATTACCAAATGCATACAGTCTTTTTTTTTCCTATGATAACAATCTCAGAGCTTGTAGAGTGGAAAGTTTACCTGCATACACTGGTAGAGGAGAGTCATTGTGTTGCTTCTAATAACAAATTGCTCAATTTGCCCTTCAAGTCCTTCAGCTAATCCACTCAAAAGATCCAATGCCACGATCATGAAGTCCTTATCAGGAGGTTCAAACTGCTCGGGATGAGTTTGAGATGCCTGAAGAAAGCACAAAAAGAAAACCCTCAGCATGATAGTGTGAGATGGTAAATTTTAGGCCCAGTTCACTGAGATGCCATGCTTCTGCAAGCCAAATTTAAGGCAGAATTTAAAGTTTGACTAAGGCATGGCAGAAGCATTGTGTCTGAATCGAACTTTTGAATTAAGTTCAGTACTCAAATTAAGTTCGACTCTGACGGCAGCAATTCAAATGTCATGCTCCTGCAGCGCCAAACAAAATTCATTTATTATACTGACGTATTTTTGGTGATTGTGTTCATGCAGGGAGTTATTATTGTTACTAGGCTTCAGTAACATCCCTGAATTTGGTACAACTCTGGCAAGACGTCTGAATCAGAGTCGTGTTTCTGCCATGCTACAGTCGAACCTAAATGCAATTAAGTTCAGCACGGCAGAAGCATAATGTCTGAACTGAGCCCTAGGTTCCTTCAATGTGCACCTACCACACTCTGAGCTAGGGTTTGCTCCACCAGTGAGACACATCTTTGGAACACAGGCTCGGCATATGGAAGAAAGCCAGAACGCAGAGCTGTGGCAACTGATGAAAGACATTCCAGGAGTGGAAAGAGGTCTTTGTCCTCATCTTTCAGCTGGTTCCATTTCTGAATAAGTGGTGGCATCAGCATGTTAATGAACTCAGGCTTGTTTAGGTGGTGTCCCACAGAGTCAGCAAGTGTACCAATGGCATCGTACAGAATGAGAAGGTTCTTGTGCTATAGAAGAAAAAGAAATGATTGTGTTTAGTACAACAAACATATCTTTAAATCATGAATCACAATGCACCAAGGTCATTACAAACTACTGAGCTAGTACATGTAACACAACGTCATTTTCTACACTATATTACTTGCTTGTTACACACAAGTGCACCCTTACTGGCACATAGTAGACAATCACATTTTGAGAGAAGGGAAAAAAAACAGAAAAAAAGAACAAACAAACAACAATTAAGGGCAACCAAGAGAAAAGCCCAATAAAATACTACAAAGATAAATGTATTTTTAAATAAGGTATTATTAAATGAAGCCAAGCTTTAACCAACCTGATATTTGTTGAAGGCAAACACGAGCGTTTCTAGAATAAAGCTCAGGTACGGAACAAGTTCAGTGCAGGCTTCTTCTTCCAGAGTGGCAAAGGCACTACACAACAAATTTACACAACAAATTAATGGACCAGAAAAAGAACAATGCATGCAGTCTCATCTGCAGGAGGGGAGGGGAGGGACACTTCTTGAAGAGGGCAAGTACTAATCCCTCGCTGAAATTGGACATTGCTCTTCCAAAGGGTTATTTTTTGGTTTCTATACACAGTACAGCAATAGAAGTGGGCCCATCCTTCAGACTTACAGTGCAGCTCAGATATATCCGAACCAAAATATACGCGTAATGCGCATCAGCCCAATACGCGTATACGCGTATGCATATACGCACATACGCGTATGCATATACGCACATACGCGTATACAGCATATACGCGTATGCCTGATTAGTATGTATGAGCTAACCTATTGTTTCTTCTTTTCTTATCAGGTCATTGTTGTTTTCAATGGCTTGACAGCTTGCCACAGAGCGAGAAAGAGTTTTCTTTATTTTGAATACGCGTACACAGTATACGCGCGTATGCCTACAGACTAAGCAAAATGTTAGCTGAAACTAACATTTTGCAATTGGGCACTTGACTGAAAATTAACTGACTGAATATTGATTAAAAGAGAGAGTATTTTGTCGTTAAATCAAAAATTTACTTTTTTTTTTTTTTGTCAAATAGAACTGGGGATACACGCTTCAACAATCCCATCTTCATGGAGCAAACATCACAACCGAAAGATAACATCTTCTCGAAACAAAGTCTGAACACGGTCCAAGCAAGCGACTTGGAAACGTGTGCCGAAACACACAACTTTTCCTCGAAGAAAATTAAAAATAACAAAATGTGAGCGGCGCACCATAGAATCTTCGATAAACAATTCTTTTGTCAGGAAAAGAGTAATTTACTATTTGAATGAACGGTTTGTGTCAGATACCGGAGATATCATTTTTTCGACAAGGTCTTCGGAAAGCTTCAAACAATAAACATCTCGCAAGCGACTTGCCGACGCATGCCGAAACACAGAACTTTTAGGCCCAGTTCAGACGTCGTGCTTCTGCCGTGCCGAACTAAATTGCAATTTGGTTCGACTGTAGCACGGCAGGAAATCAACTCTGATTCAGACGTTGTGCCAGAGTCGAATCAAATCCAGGGTTTACTGAAGCCTCGTAACAATTCTCCTCCTAACTCCCCGAGGGAACGAAATCTCGCCAAAACACATTGACATAATTTATGAATTTAGTTTGGCGCGAGAGAAGCACGACGTTTGAATCGCTGCCGTGCCAGAGTCGTGTAGCGCGGCAGAGCTTGTCGAACTTAATTGCTTGCCGAACTTAATTCAAAAGTTTGATTCAGACGCCGTGCTTCTGCCGTACTTTTGTCGAACTTAATTCCTGAATTTAGTTCGGCACGGCAGAAGCACGACGTCTGAACTGGGCCTTACTTGAGGAAAAAATAACTAAACGTGAGCAGCGCGCCATAGAAACTTTGATAAACATTTCTTTGGCTAAAGAAAGAGCATTTTACCGTTTGAATGAATGATTTGTGTCAAATAGAACCGGAGATATCATTTTTTCGACAAGGTCTTCGGAACGCTTGAGACAATGAACATCTCGCAATCGACTTGCCGACGAATGCCGAAACACCGAACTTTTCCTTGAAGAAAAAATAACTAAACGTGAGCAGCGCGCCATAGAAACTTTGATAAACAATTATTTTGACTAAAGAAAGAGCATTTTACTGTTTGAATGAACGGTTTGTGTCAAATAGAACCGGAAATATCATTTTTTCAACAAGGTCTTCGGAAAGCTTCAAACAATAAACATCTCGCAAGCGACTTGCCGACGCATGGCTAAACACGGAACTTTTCCTTGAAGAAAAATATAATTAAACGTGAGCAGCGCGCCGTAGAAACTTTGATAAATAATTCTTTGGCTAAAGAAAGTGCATTTTACTGTTTGAATGAACGATTTGTGTCAAATATAACCGGAGATATCATTTTTTCGACAAGGTCTTCGGAAAGCTTCAAACAATAAACATTTCGCAAGCGACTTGCCAACGCATGGCTAAACACAGAACTTTTCCTTGAAGAAAAATATAATTAAACGTGAGCGGCGCACCATAGAAACTTTGATAAACAATTTTTTCGTCAAGGAAAGAGTATTTTACCATTTGAATGCATGATCTGTATCAAATATAACCGGAGATATCATTTTTTCGACTAGGATCTTCAGAACGCTAATTCAGACAGTAAACATTTTGCAAACGACTTGCCGACACGTGCCGAAACACAGAACTTTACTTGTAAGAACATAAAGTTCACGTGTTAAAATAGGGAGTTCAAGCGACTGTATCAATTTTCTTCCCATTTTTAGTAGCTTAAGATCAAGTGTTGATAAACGGTAGTTTGGCGGTGAATTTGCGAAGTGATCGAAATATGATAGCTTTTATTGACCGGCTGACGTTTTAACAATATGCAAATTTTGCTTTGAAGCCATTTTCATTCTCAAGAAACATAATGTCCTTTGTTTGACTAACAATGCTTCACATAAAGAAACTTGTGGGAATGCATAACAAAGAGACATATACGCGCGTATATACGCGTATATGTGCGCGTATTGACATACGCGTATACGCAAAATACGCTCGTATGATACGCGTATGCGTAGTTCGCTTATATCTGAGCTGCACTGTAGGTCCATTGATTAGTGCAATGTTGGTTGGTTGCAGCATTTGCTGTGCTACATTTTCTCAAGTTAGGTCTAAGAATTAGCAGATCATCAAGGAACCACCAGCAAGATACTTAAACTGAAAGAAAAAAATAGTTGTTGGTCACCTGCAAGCTGCTTCTTGAACTCTCTTGTTACTATCCAAAATCCTTTTAAGAAGCTAAAAGTTGTAAAAACAAACAGAACGGGTAAAGAATGTAACACGTAAAGTATCAAAGTAACAAAAGAGTTTGGAATACTGTACAAAACAACAGAAATGTACCTCTGTCATAAGACGTTGGAGATATGCCTCATGTGGCTGACTGACGACCCAGTGCGCATAACGACTAAGGGTCCAGCAAGTGATAGAACGTACCAAAGCCTAGGCAAAAACACAGTAACAAGTCAAGGACACTAACCAAGCTGTTACTTGACTATTGGTCAAGTTACACTAGCAGTTAAAACTCACCCTTTTCTCAGAAAGAGAGTTGATCAGGAAAGGAATCAGTTCTGGTAGGTGAGGAGATATACCACTCAAACAACCTAAACAACAAATGCACACATCCAAGTGAAAAATGTTGACCATTAACAGCGTAGTGCTTGGAATGCCTGGAGTCTACAACATATATGAAAGTAAGAAGTAGTAACTGCAAGTTCTGGTTTCACTATCAATATACATGAGGTAAATGTACAAAAGAACAGATATGTGCTACACTTCTATTTTTTACGATAATGTAACTTGATGTAAGCATTAGCAAAATTGGTGTGAAAGTCAACCTCAGTTAAGTATCCACTCAATGGTTATACTTCTTCTGTGTTTAACTCTACAGCTAGTGCAAACCACACAATATTTTTACCTTCAGCTATGGCACCAAGTACAAGGATGCCAGACTCTTTGGCTTCCCAGTCAGGATGAAACAATGTCTCCTTCAAGATTGGAAGCAACACTGGTAACAGATCATCACGGAACACACTAGCAAGCACATCCAAGGCAGCTGCAGAGCATTTCCCTGAAGGATAAGAGATGAAAATATAGTTTAAGAATTACAATTATTATTTGAATTATTATTTATTAAATTCTTTGACAACAAACAACTCACTCAAGTTCCAGTCTGAAAGGGCATCATCATCCATGTCATCATCATCTTCTCCGTCACTTTCTCCCTAAAAAATTCAGCATCAGTTGGTGTGAAACAATGGAAGTGACAAAAACAATGAACAATATTTTAACTTTTCCTTATAACACTTGAATTAATTTTCATATTTCATCAGTTAGTCCTTAAATTATGTTTCTTTAAATTATTTTCTAAACAGTCTACTGTGATCACTTCTAGACCTCTACCTGCAGTGTTCGTTCCAAAATGTCAGAGATAAGTGTCTCCTCGATTATTTGAGCATGCAAATTTCATAATGAGGATGAGCAGTGTGCTGTATGGATCCAAATTTGCTAAATGGGACAAGCCACCAGTAAAAAATGCTAAACAGATTTCTGTGGTGAATGTGAGAATCTCTTGTTAAAATCTTCTGACACAAGACTTAGCTACATGTAGGTTTCACTTCATAGTCATTTCTCAAAATCAATAATTCATCACATATCATAACTGTGACAGTGTTTGGATATCTGATCTTAATTAGCATAGATTTTTAAGATTTTATTTCTCTGTTTTCTCCTCATATTTAGTTTTGACTGAGAAGATATACCAAACACTCAAGAAAACGTTTGACCACACTACCAAACACCTTGAAGTTCATCAAAAATACTCCACTACATGCTTTATTTTCAACTCTCTTCTCAGTGTTTGGAAATGTGGTCAAACACAGTCTTTTTTTGTTTGATGTTAGGATAAGGCTGAGGTTTTGAATATAATCTATCAGGGTTACATTTCAGACAACTGAATTGGTGTTTAGCAAAAGATATCATGTGATCAAAATCTTACATCAATTTCTCCATCAGCTTCATGTTGCTGGCTGTGTGTCTTGGATTTATGGAATCTTGGTCTGATGTCCTGTTCACTATCAGGAACAGACTCGTCATCCTCATTATCAGCCTGGTGTAAGAAACAAAATCCCAGTGTCAGTCAATCAATCAATCAATCAATCAATCAATCAATCAGTCAGTCAGTCAATCAATCAGTCAGTCAGTCAGAAAGTCAGTCAGTCAGCCCATCCGTCAGTCAGACAGTCAGTCAGACACTGACAGACAGTCAGTCATTATGACTAAAAAAATCAATCAATCTACCACCAAAACAATCAAGTAAATAATCAAGGAAACAAGTTACAAAACACAAGCTACCTTTAGAAGAATCAGATCTATCTCCGAGTACCTCATTCCATTCACCAATATGGGAATGAGCCTGCAGTTGAAAAATACAGTAGGTCAATTAATTTTCTTATAAAAGTTTCACCACACTTGACCAGGCAAAGTACATGCTTGGTCATATTTCCGTTGATTCATGGAATCAATGAGTAAATAAGTATAAATTCTTGTCACCTGTGCAGGTGGGGATTGAGAGCCTCTTTACAGATGGGCTGCTCTGCCAGGGTTAACCAGAACTCACAAGCTTCAAGTGATACATTCTCATCTTTGTCTTGTGTCCTCATCAGCATGTACTAGAAAGGAGAACACAGTTTAAATATGTGGTTGAAGGGGTAAAGAGTCATCTTTCCCTTATTTTTATCCTGTTACAAGACATCACTTGAAAAGTAAATTGTCCTTATTCAATATCAGAAAGCTCTACAGTGTATGAAAATTAGTCCAGAGGATTTGGCAGTGCATCAAACTGAAGATGGTTTTCCCGAATTGACAATAAGGAACTTTAGATTGGTCTACAAGTATGAGATTGAGTATGAATATGATTTTTGAATTTCAAACCAGGTAGAGAGGGTAATTCATGGGATGAGATGGGAATGTGACATGATAATGTGAAGCCTGCAAACTATAATTGCAAAGTTCTCATGCTTGATCTCATACTAGTACTCAAAATTGAAGTCCCCTAATATTCTTTACTCTCAATATCTGTGGACCTGGCCTTGTATATTGATCTCCCTCGTGAAAATTAGTTTGCAAGACATCAACTTTGTATTTTACATCATACTTACCTCCACAATATTATTCATGTGTGGAATTAGTTGATCTGCTCTGACCTCCAGGAGCATGACAAGAGCTCTGCAAACATTTTTCCTCACTTCTGGGTCCTCATCCCCAGCAAGGGCAAAAAGATTCTATGATAAAGGTGTTTTTCGTATTAGGGAAAAAAGCAACAGTGAATAAAAGAAACCAGTAATTGTACTTTCCACTCATAACATGGTAGTATAACAAATTGAAAACAGTTGAATGGTGCTTCCAAGTGCATTTACATGCAAACAACATTTAAAGGATGAGTAAACCTTGAATTCTTCCCAGATGCCTAAACAGGAAACCTTCAATAAATTTTTGTAAAATAATCTGTCTAATGCTACAGAGTAGATTGTACAATATAAAACTTTCCAAAAATGATGCATAGTCACTGGCTTTCATGTTGTTGCCGAGTGTAGATGTCAAGCTGTATTGAATTCAAAGAAAAACAAAACAAATGTCCCTACCTCAATAAAGGTTCCTATGTGAACCATGAGGGCCTGCGTTCGTGTTACAATAAATTGGTTCACGCAGGCAATAGCATGAGATCTGCAAAAAATTTAGATAAAAACCACCATCACCAAGCTAAGAAGGCAATCAAAATAAAGGCTAAACTAACCATCCATCACATGATCCCGCTCATTTGCTCCTGTCATCCACTGTTGAGCCAAACGAGCCACTAAATATATAGACCTAGGACTTAACACATGTTTAGATTATTTCTCATTCTTTTATCCACTGCCAAGCCAAACGAGCCAAATGAGCCACTAAATACATATCTGTATACACCTTCAAAAGTGGCCCTGCACTGTGTAGCTGCTCCAAAATAAATATTTCACTCATTCAGTTTTAGTGGTAATAAACCCATTCCCATAAAAATTTCTGATTTCCCATAATCTAAAAATAGCTGTACATGTACTCGCCTTATTTTAGGGCTTGCATGTCTGAAGAACTGCAGGAACTTTGGGATTAGTATGATGAGGGGTCTGTTGAGAGCATCACTATCAAGCTGTTCAGCAGAATCTTCACAAATCTTCTGCAGCGCACCAAAAGCTCCCTACAAACACAGGTTATGAGAACATCAGTGTTTTCAACTGCTACATGTGGGTGTAAGTACCATGGCAGTTTGCAAAATAGCAACTTCTGTAGCTTATCTATGTAGAAGTTGCCTGGCCTGAAACAAAATACTTGAACGCTAGAAGCCTTCTGGATTAGAATTGTTATCATAACTACAGCCCATTGTATTGATTCCAGATTCAATAATAGAATTATCACAAAACTCTAATCCATGCATCTGACAAAAAGAAGTGTAAAACTGATACTTAGTGTATTGCAAGGGACTGTGCATTATTGCAGATATGAAAGTGTTGCCTTGGCATTTAGTTTGTGGTCCGAATTTGGAACCCCACTCCTGTCAAGTCTGCTCCCATCCCTTGCCTTAAATAAATACTTGACCCTATTTGAAGGTGTTTTCTGTTTTAGGCAAAACCTTTTTCCACTGAACACCCTACCCTAATAGACACTGAATTCTCACATGTACATGTAACCATTATTTTAATAGGTTCCCAAGGTCCACCAAGTTTATCATTCATGTTTTGGAGACTTACGAGAGAGCAACAATGAACTAACCCTAGAATATAAATTTATAACATGTTCATTTAGACAGAGCAACTATTGCTGAAGATCAAACTACAAGTGCAAATAACTTTTAATATTTACTCAGCAGTCTCTGTCAAACAAATTATGCACACTAAACTTATACATTTATCGTCGAATAACACTTGAACTAAGCTTATTACTTTTGGCATGAATTTCGTGTTACGTATTGTAAAATTAGTAAGTGTTAGAGGAGTCTTCACCATTCATCAAATCGTCCGTTGCTAAAATTATAACTAACATATTGCTACAGACGTCATGTTTAGGAGCTGCTTGAAAAATAAAAGCTTATGCATTTATAAACGTTTAGGAAACTGGAAAGATGCCAGCCTAGAAAGAACAGCGCTTTACATGTACCTCACAGACATTGTAATCTTCACTGTCCAAAAGCTGACACAATGTTGGTAAAAGCTGAGGCCAGTTCGTAAGATCGCCCTTTGCCGCTATAGTGGTGACCAAGATACCAATTGTAGCTCGAATAAGGGGTGACGGATCTCCAATGGCTTCGAGACATTCTGATTTTATAAATTCTTTCACTTGATCAGGAAAAGTGTGGTAATGTGATTTGACGTTATTCTTGAGAATCAAGCCAGACAGTGAACGAGTCGGTTCATCTGAAATAGAATAAATCAATGTTAGACCATAGTTTTAACAGACTTGAACTGATTTATTGTGGTGGGCTGGTAAGTTAAGCGCCATCGATCGAGGAACCGGAACTAAGAAGGACACAGCTACATGTACCTGATATAGTCAACAGCGCGCTTACCTTCGCTCTTCAACTTCGTAAGGACGAATATCAGGTAATTGTTGAAATCAGGAAACTGATTTAAAGATTCAAGTTTCTAAAAAAGTGATTTGTTAAGGAATGCAATGAAAATCTAATACGTTTACCACAATCAGAAAGCACGTGTGACGCGCCAAATCTCAACGGTATAACGACAAATATTTCTTCAAACTCCACTAGAAATACAGATTTTAGCATTGAAACTGGTAGAGTAAAGGATACTTGTTG